>NC_041383.1:110188071-110214747 GCF_002162155.2 Triticum dicoccoides
CGGCGGGGCGACGGTGGTGTCGGGGCAGGGCGGCGGTGGCGTCGGGAGAGGAGATCGGGGAAGGGGATCGCGGGCGAGGGCGAGGGAGAGAGAGGGGATCGGTACGAAGTAGGGGCGCACAATACTAATGGCGCACCACCCCTCGGTGCGCCATAAGTACATTAGTAGTTTTGCAAAAAAAGGAATAAAAAAATAACAAAAAAAACAACATTAGTGGCGCACTCTCTGGCAGGTGCGCCATTACTAGTTACAACTAGTAATGGCGCACTACCTATGGATGCGCCATTAGTATGTTTGGACAGGCGCACTAGTTCAAAAAAAAAATTGATACTAATGCCGCACCGTGTGCCAGGTGCGCCATTAGTAGTTTCAACTCTAATGGCGCATCAGAAGGTGGTGCGCCATTAGTATATACTAATGGCGCACCACTTGTCTGGTGCGCCATTAGTGTCAATCCCATCTATAGCCCTTTTTCTAGTAGTGATAATAGACATACTACCGTCCTCGGGAATATCAAGAATAACAAAGTCCATTAAGATAGTGACATTTGCAACCACAATAGGCACATCCTCACAAATACCGACAGGTATAGCAGTTGATTTATCAGCCATTTGCAAAGATATTTCAGTAGGTGTCAACTTATTCAATTCAAGTCTACGATATAAACAGAGAGGCATAACACTAACACCGGCTCCAAGATCACATAAAGCAGTTCTGACATAATTTCTTTTAATGGGGCATGGTATAGTTGGAACACCCGGATCTCCAAGTTTCTTTGGTATTCCACCCTTAAAAGTGTAATTAGCAAGCATGGTGGAAATTTCAGCTTCTGGTATCTTTCTTTTATTTGTAATGATATCCTTCATATACTTAGCATAAGGATTTACTTTAAGCATATCAGTTAAGTGCGTACGTAAGAAAATAGGTCTAATCATTTCAGCAAAGCGCTCAAAATCCTCATCATCCTTTGACTTGGATGGTTTAGGAGGAAAGGGCATGGGTTTCTGAACCCATGGTTCTCTTTCTTTCCTGTGCTTCCTAGCAACAAAATCTCTCTTATCATAACGTTGATTCTTTGATTGTGGGTTATCAAGATCAACAGCAGGTTCAATCTCTACATCATTGTTTTTGCTAGGTTGAGCATCAACATGAACATTATCATTAACATTATCACTAGGTTCATGTTTATCACCTGATTGTGTTTCAGCATCAGAAATAGAAATATCATTGGGATTCTCAGGTGTGTCTACAGTAGGTTCACTAGAAGCATGCAAGGTTCTATCGTCTTTCTTCTTCTTCTTTTTAGAAGAACTAGGTGCCTCTAAATTATTTCTCTGAGAATCTTGCTCGATTCTCTTAAGGTGGCCTTCAGGATACAAAGGTTCCTGAGTCATTCTACCAGTTCTAGTAGCCACTCTAACAGCAAAGTCATTTTTATTATTTAATTCCTCAAGCAAATCATTTTGAGCTTTGAGTACTTGCTCAGCTTTTGCTAACGCGATGAAGTTCATCTTTAACTCTAGCCAGATTATCACCTACGTGTCCTATCTCGAAAGCATTATTCTTTAACTCTCTACCAACATAGGCATTAAAACTTTCTTGTCTAGCCATAAAGTCATCAAATTCATCTCAGCATGGGCTATGAAATTTAGTAGAGGGTATTTCAACTTTATCATATCTATAGAGAGAATTTACCTTTACTACTTGTGTCGGGTTATCAAGACAATGTGGTTCTTCAGGCGGTAAATTAAGACCATGTATTTCTTCAATAGGTGGTAAATTCTTAACATCTTCAGCTTTAATACCTTTTTCTTTCATTGATTTCTTTGCCTCTTGCATATCTTCAGGACTGAGAAATAAAACACCTCTCTTCTTCGGAGTGGGTTTAGGAATAGGCTCAGGAGTTGGCTCAATTGGTTTAGGAATTACTTCAGGAACTGGCTCAGGAAGAGTCCAATTATTTTCATTAGTCAACATATTATTCAATAATATTTCAGCTTCGTCGGTTGTTCTTTCCCTGAAAACACAACCAGCACAACTATCCAAGTGGTCCTTGGAAGCATCGGTTAGTCCATTATAAAAGATATCAAGTATTTCATTTTTCTTAAGAGGATGATCAGGCAAAGCATTAAGTAACTGGAGAAGCCTCCCCCGAGCTTGTGGGAGACTCTCTTCTTTGATTTGCACAAAATTATATATTTCCCGCAAGGCAGCTTGTTTCTTATGTGCAGGGAAATATTTAGTAGAGAAGTAATAAATCATATCCTGGGGACTACGCACACAACCAGGATCAAGAGAATTATACCAAGTATTAGCATCACTCTTTAATGAGAACGGAAATATCTTAAGGATATATAAATAGTGAGACTTCTCATCATGAGTAAATAGGGTGGCTATATCATTCAACTTGGTAAGATGTGCCACAACAGTTTCAGATTCAAGGCCATAAAAAGGATCAGATTCAACTAAGGTAATAATATCAGGATCAATAGAGAATTCATAATCCTTATCAGTAACACATATAGGTGAAGTAGCAAAAGCAGGACCGGGTTTCATTCTAGCATTAAGAGACTGCTGCTCCCATTTAGCTAATAATTTCTTAAGATTATTTCTATCATTGCAAGCAAGAATTTCCATAGCAGCTGCTTCATTCATAACATAACCCTTAGGAACAACATGTAATACATAATCATTGGGGGAACGTCATCATCACTATCATCAATAATAGGTTCTTCAATATTTTCATTCCCCCTAACTCTAGCAAGTTCTTCATCTAGAAATTCACCTAATGGCAAAGTAGTATCACGCACAGAAGTAGTTTCATCATGCATAGCAGAAGTGGCATCATCAATAACATGCGACATATCAGAATTCATAGCAGTAGTAGGTTTAGGTGTCGCAATCCTACTAATAACGGAAGGAGAATCTAGTGCAGAGCTAGATGGCAGTTCCTTACCTCCCCTCGTAGTTGAAGGCAAAATCTTGGTCTTAGCGTCTTTCAAGTTCTTCATAGTGATCAACAGATATAAATCCCAAGTGACTCAAAGAATAGAGCTATGCTCCCGGGCAACGGCGCCAGAAATTAGTCTTGATAACCCACAAGTGTAGGGGATCGCAACAGCTTTCGAGGGTGAAGTACAACCCAAATTTATTGATTCGGCGCAAGGGGAGCCAAAGAATATTCTTGAGTATTTGCAGTTGAGTTGTCAATTCAACCACACCTGGATAACTTAGTATCTGCAGCAAAGTGTTTAGTAGCAAAAGTGGTATGATAATAAAGGTAACAGTAGCAACAGTAAAGATAAATGTTTTTGGGTTTTTGTAGTAGTTGTAACAGTAGTAACGGAAAAGTAAATAAGCGAAGAACAATATATGAAAAGCTCATAGGCAATGGATCAGTGATGGATAATTATGCCGGATGCGATTCCTCATGCAATAGTTATAACATAGGGTGATATAGAACTAGCTCTAATTCATCAATGTAATGTAGGCATGTATTCCATAAATAGTCATACGTGCTTATGGAAAAGAACTTGCATGACATCTTTTGTCCTACCCTCACGTGGCAGCGGGGTCCTAGCGGAAACTAAGGGATATTAAGGCCTCCTTTTAATAGAGAACCGGACCAAAGCATTAACACATAGTGAATACATGAACTCCTCAAACTATGGTCATCACCAAGAAGTATCCCGATTATTGTCACTTCGGGGTTGTCGGATCATAACACATAATAGGTCACTATAGACTTGCAAGATAGTATCAAGAACACACATATATTCATGAAAACATAATAGTTCAGATCTGAAATCATGGCACTCGGGCCCTACTGACAAGCATTAAGCATAGCAAAGTCATAGAAACATCCATCTCAGAACATAGTGGATACTAGGGATCAAACCCTAATAAAACTAACTTGATTACATGGTAAATCTCATCCAACCCATCACCATCCAGCAAGCCTACAATGGAATTACTCACGCACGGCGGTGAGCATCATGAAATTGGTGATGGAGGATGGTTGATGCTGATAACGGCGACGAATCCCTCTCTCCGGAGCCCCGAACGGACTCCAGATCAGCCCTCCCGAGAGAGATTAGGGCTTGGTGGCGGCTCCGTGTCGTGAAACGCGATGCAAATTTCTCTCTGATTTTTTTCTCCTCGAGACGGAAGATATAGAGTTGGAGTTGAGGTCGGAGGAGGTCTAGGGGGCCCACGAGATAGCAGGCCGCGCCCTAGGGGGGGCGCGCCCCCTGTCTCGTGGACAGGCTGTGGGCCCCCTGGCATTAATTCTTTCGCCAAAAATTCTTATAAATTCCAAAAAGTGCCTCCGTGGATTTCCAGGACATTCCGAGAACTTCTCTTTTCTACACAAAAAACAACATCATGGCAGTTCTGCTAAAAACAGCGTCAGTCCGGGTTAGTTTCATTCAAATCATGCAGGTTAGAGTCCAAAACAAGGGAAAAAGTGTTTGGAAAAGTAGATACGTTGGAGACGTATCGCCACGTCATACTCCCTTGAAAATTTAAAGGGTTGCTGCGATACCCCTGACCCAGACTCCCAGAATCCATATGACAAAGAGCAGTCCCAAATTCGTCTATCTTCACAGCTAAAATCATCAACTCAGATTAAGTTGCTACTGGAGGTGAACAGGATCGACCAGAATAGAGAGGACATTGATGAACAAGCCAAGATTCATCTGGACAAAGTGCATAACCATCTGCAGAACTGCCTTGATGGCTTGCCGGTTCATGAGCCCTTTGTGCCAACGTCTGAGATGCTCGAGAGTGGGGCAATTATAATGACAGGTGAAAATTCGTCTGAGTGTTCTGTACGGATTGAAACCCAAAATTCTGCTGGAGGATCTGCAAACCACAACTCTCTGACAAGCCCACTGGAAAAACTCTTGGAGGAAACAGCAAAACCTACTGCAATAGAAATATCAACCTCGCACTCTACAGTTGACAAACAGTTACTGACTGGTCCAATATCAACGGATACACTTGGAACACCTGTTCATCACATTGGGAAAACGTCACCAACTACTGAACGGTCCAGCGGTTCTGATAGCGCTCACAAAAATTCTTCAACCAACACAAAGAGCCTCACTGTATCCCAACCTGCACAAAAGTTAAACATTGTCACTGAACAACGTTCTTCTTCACTGCCAGAAGCTAAGGTCCATCTTGTTTCAATTTTGAGAGATGAGAAGACGATTGCTGAAACTAAACGCACCAGAGCCACTTCCTCCCTTGCTACTAGAGTAGCCGTCACCACTGATTCTGACAGCGGTTCTGACACAGTACTGGATACGAGAAAGGCACTTCCATCCACTAGTGATTACTACCACATCTATCGATGCGGAAGACAATAACATTGCAGAAGAACATGAACAATGTACCAAACAACCACGTATTGATCCCACAGACAGTGTCCCTCTTACCACAACTGCACATCCGCCAGAACTGGAAACACAAATGGCAGCTCACAAGAGGTCCTTACAGCAGTCAGAAAATCCAGGAAACAATAATACGACACCTCCTAAGAAAAAAGTTAGAATACTGGAGCCTCCACACAATTCAACAGAAACTCCAACCAATCAGTCTCTACAGGCTGACAACCACAGAGGCCTCCTTAATGTTGGATTCATTGATGATGATGAAATATGGTCTGACCCATCTATCTATGAACAAATTGACAGAGTCATTGATGAAAAGAAGAAGCAACCCTTTCATAACCAAGTAGCATCCCAGCAATGCCAACCTGATACTATCTCGCACTTGACCAAGAATTCAACCTCGTCATCCAGATCTTGACTTTCTAACTATGAAGAGCCACATATGACCAGCAGATCAGGCTCAATGCCAGGCGGTAGCCACGTCTCACAGAATTTTGATACGTCATACTTCACAGGTTTAACTCAAACTGTCTTGTCCGACAGTTTGCCAGCAACTGCTTCGTCCCAACACTACCAACAAGTTCCTACTCTCAAAAACAACTACTACCGACGTCCTGGTGCTCAGAATAACGGCAGCTCAAACAGCAGCCAGCACTCACCTTATGCAATGAACAACCAAAGTCAGAAACAATACCACCAACAAACCCTTGTCCACAATGCCCACTACCCCCAACACAATGATGGTCAGAATAACAGCACTGCATGGTGCCAGCAACGCCAACCTGAAGAGCAGGACCATCAGCAACCACGGACAAGTGAGTCTCGTGGCCAAAGTTACAGTGCCTTTCAACAACAGTTCAACAGCATGCAGTATTCCGGCCATCATCTACAACATTTTCTAATAGATATTCCTTCAAGCTCAACCGGTGATCCAACTGTCAGAACATTACAACTGCGCATGCAACGCCAACCACAAGGCCTAATAGTCCAAAGAAACAACAATTGTAATGAGGGTCATCTACAACTTAGTAATGGTCAAATGAACTCTGGTGGTCATGTATTCCAACCTCATCAACATCATCCTCACCTGGAACAGACTCGATTCACTCACCAAGGGAATGACCATCAAGATCACTGCCAACTTTTGGAAATAAGAGATTCTATAACGCAGGAGAAAGAAGTGTATGAAACAATCGTCGACAGTACACCAGGCATCAGTCAACATGATAGGTAATGAATTAGTTCTTCCTCTTACAGTAATGTTTTGATCCTTTCTTTTACTACTGCAATCCATTCTTCCTGAAGCTTTCAAATTAAAGAGTTTCAGCTCGATTATTCTGCTATTGCAATTGAATACTCATCAACTCTAACGTTAAATAATAAAATCATATGATTTAAAATGCATTTATCTTTTTTGGCAGCAAGAGGATATTCTACATTGACCGACGTTGTGCCGATCATCAAACTTTAGGTTTGTCAATGAAGGTATACGGATATATCAACTCATTCGTGGTCGATGCTTACTCAGAGTTGCTGATGAAAGAACAATTCTACGCAACACCAATGCCAACATCTGTGCACAAGCATATAATGTACATTGACGCCTCTGTAAGTTCTTGCTTCTCATAAATAATAATAACAAACCACATTTACTACTACTAGCACACTGAGTGACCCAGCTTCAATTTAATGCGGGATAAATTTCAAGTTCTAGAAGCAAGCACTGAACTACTGAAGGAACAAATTGTAGAAAAAACTATTGGATTCAGGCTGCCAAACAAATGCAACATCGTGAGTTCACCCTACTCACTCTATCTGTCCAGTGTCCGTCTTCAATTCTACCAGATTTTCTTGTTACAATGATATAACTTCCCGTTAATTGTTTTAGGTCTTAATACATGTGAGAAAGAAACCACATTTTATCTACCTCGTAATCATGAATCTTGCAATGCGTCGCTTCGAAATTCTGTGTCCTTATATCAATTGCGACGGTATAAAGGAACACTCGGACATTGTCATCGAAAACTTCAAGAGAGCTTATCATTCTGCTTACAACAACTATCCTCACACAATGGCCTCCTTTCATGTCAAACCTGTGCAGAGTGTATGTAACTCATACAGAGAGTGAGTTTCTTCTAACTGTAGCTCTACCTCATTTACACCATGCATTTTTTTGTTCCACTACATATCCCATATCTACTGTCCACCTACTAACAAATAACATAATGCTCTCAAATTTCAGGGATGACAGTGCTATTTACACCATGCATTTGATGCCCCTCATTAATTTCAATAATAATTCATTTTTTATCAATAATGTAAGTTCACTCTCATTGACAACACATAAACGTATGTTCATCCAAGCCAGCTAAACATTAAGTTTTACAATAAATTTTATTAGTTTGTGCGCTTATTTGTTTTGCAGATCCATGTGAAACCGATGAGAGAACAACTAACTTACAAAATGATAACATCGAACTACAACACAGACCATGTATTTGAGGCACTGAGCATCATACTCAACAAACACAACATCCGGCGCGAAAGAAGAAGATTTGGAAGAAGATGACTACTGCTTAGATGTGCCTTAATTTAGATGAAGACATCCGAACATTGTTTCATCCATATCGACTCATGTAATCACAACAATGTTTCAGCTATTTTTGTGTCGGTCCAAGATATCTGCTATGGATCCCATTAACCAAAGTTGTGCATTCAAATGGTCAAGTCTTAAATTCCTGACATTGAATTTTTTCGAAAATAAGAATCGTATTTTTTAGAAAAGTTGTAAAGATCATATTCAAGACAGCAATTCCTTGTACTAGAACACCACTCACTCCGACTAGAAATAAAAAAAAGAAACAATTGGAACACAGAGGAAAAACACTATCGATTCGTAAGCATTTGACAAAGGAGCTAAATGACTCACCTACAGTAATGCTGGTCACAGAGGCACTGTCGTGCCTCTTATCCACGTAGAACGTGCCACTCTTAACACGGACAACTAACCTGACACACACAAGTGCGCCACCAGTTAACACAGGACCGTCCCCTCGATAGCTTAACACTGGTCCCTCTACCAAGCCAACGAGTCATGGAAGCACAACGTGACTTCAACCGAAAAAGGTCCGTGACCTCAAAAGTTTCACCGACGAATCTCTCTCAGCAAGTAAGTGAAAGCAAACATTTCGAAAGAAAGGCACGACCGTGCCTTTGAATAACAACGTATACGTGCCTCTCCGAACAAACGTGTTGAGAAAGCATTTCCAAACGACACACACAACTCTGCCTCAACATAACATAGGATATGCCTCCGCTAACTAGACAGATGTAAATTCACTAGTCAGACTAAATAGAAATATTACAGAACATACAACCATGACAGTGACTCATACTAACATAACGCACTGCCTAACACACAACCACAACCGTATATTCATTATAAAAACAATCGTGCCAAACACACTACGAACACAAAGTGAAAGTGACGCCCCTACCTGTCAGTGTGACCATATCGAGCGAAAAACTGAAGCAACTAGCAAACTAATAACACCAGAGCGTGCCTTGCCTAAAACAAAAACAATGCATTCCTGAGAAGACGGATGTGCGCTGCCTAGATTCACGAAAGTGCACATCTGAGTGGTCCTCTTAATACATCTCATCTTATACCAACGAATAGCAAGAAATCATAGAGGAAAATATTCTTGAAGGCACCCAGTCAAGAAAAACATGATGGAACGAAAATAAACTTAAATTCCCAAACCAGTCAACTCCATCTGGTTCAAAATAAAACCACCACAATTACAAATTCATCAGTCGATGTAATATTACCCAATACAATAACTATCAAATAACCAATTCATCACACAATCCTTAGAAACGTCCTCGCCATCTGACATTAGGAAGACAGCGATGATGAGGGATGTCCCTCATCGACAGAAACCGGTGGTACAGCTCATAGCTCGCATACCCTTCCTAAAGGAAAACCAAATGAAAACATCAATGTACAAAAAAAATAAAAAAAATGTATTGTTCTTGCAACAAAGGCAGAAACTAACGAAAATGAAATCTTCACTTACAGTAGCTCCATACTTCAGGTGATCAAAGGTAAGTGGCTTCCAATCCCAGTAGTGACGAAGAAGTTCTGGAAAAGAAGACTCCAGCTTGGAGTAAGATTCGTCAATGATGGCTCCTGCCAAGTCCTCAATGGAATCCCTTTCTTGACCGCCTTTTATCACGAACTTCTCTTGGATGTCGACGTGGTACCCTTCTGGAATTCTGATGAAATCTTGAAAAAGAGCATCTCTAATATTCCTGACGCCCACACTAGAGAAAGTTATACCTCTATTCTCAAGGAAATCCTTCAGGACAGGGCACTCCGTCCTGGCCTTGCAGAAGTGGATAGACCAAAACATGATTCTGCATAGCCAATTGCATGACGGCGACTTTTCTACGCCCATACCAATCCTTTCGTGTGAACACCATGTCGAGACCAACAAACTTGTACTTCTCCTCGCGCAACCAGTCCTCGTACAAGGCAATGATCTCCTCCACCTTGCCAGGCTTGTTGGTGTACCACACGTCGAGCTTCATGTTACCATCTGCAACTATTGGATGGTACTCGGTGGTGTTCAAAAAGTCATCCATGGCAGCAAGCAGCAAGATGCCAATGGAGACTCCTGAGACCCTGCGACAAGGTTAGGGAGTGGTAAGGAGGGTGGAACTGCCTGATGTTCTACGGCTACAATACGACGTGGAGACCTCACAAACACGGCCAGTATTTAACCTTGGTGAGGGACGTTTGGGTTACCATACGGATTAACGTGTGAACTAGGAGCAACGTATAGACGGTTGTGCTTCCGAACCTCATGGAACCATGCACTTCCTAAAGTCACAGTTGTGCACAAATAATTGATACCGCAGAGAAACCGAGGAGCCTGTAACTTTATTTTACGGTAACTGACACACTGAATAGTCACATCGAACAGCCACCACATTGGTCATCATTCCTCCTTTGAACAAAGACCACCGACGGAAGAATCCAATGAAGCAAACGAACAGCCTGCCGTACACCTTAGATCCGAAGGCCAGAACTCATCTGTCCCTCATCTAGCTAGATTCACACCATCTGTCCCTCGAGAGTCAAGGCTGGTTTCACGTGAGGCACGGGTATGCAGGCACAAGACGCACATACATGTCTATTCCACAGGCATGAGCGTACAACTTTTGCAGATATCGGTCGGTATCACAACAGGCACATACACATGCAGGCAGAAACTCGCTGTAAACACGTCAATGCAGGAAACAAAGGCATGGAAACATAGCCTATACAGGCACGTGCATCGGCTTCGCGAGCCACGTGATATTTTCCGTCTTGTTTTCCTATCTCGACCTAAATCCTCTGGATACAAATCATCTGAATGCAAAAAAAGAGACCTCCAAGAGGCACCGGTGACAACACTCTGTTCGAGAGTCATGGCATGTATCACGTGAGATACATCAATACTTGAAGCAAATCAACGGCACAAGTCGGAGAGCCACAGTTTTAAAGACTCCAAACGCACAGGCGTGTAGAAGCACAGGCACGACGAGTAACAGACACCGCATCCCCTCATGGACGGACGTCTGACACCACGGGCACGAAGAGTCACAGCCAGTGTGTCCCCTGAGTAACACGAATGCATGCACATGAGGCACAGAACTGCAGCGTATACAGGCACAGAATTGCGGCTTCTCGGCACACAGGCACGGCTTTGGAAATGGCTTTCTCGAGGCACAGGTACAAACTAGCTAGATGCACAATAGAGTGGTTGCAGAGGCACAGTTGTGCAGTCTCAAGAGAAACTGCCGTGTGACACCAGCACATACAGACATCGCGTGTGTCGCGTGAGGTACAGAAATAGCGAAAAAGAAGCCACGGGAGTGAAGCCTCCACAGACACGGATGCCAGCCTTCTAAAGGCACGGTCCCGAAGAACACGAAGACAGGGTACTGAAATGTTGCCTCATACGTTAGCAGACATGCCACTCTCGTGCGAATGTGTAAAACACAACAATACAAACACAAACAAACGGCGCTGAATATAAGCCAAAAAAAACACACTTCTCCCAAACAATACATATGTGTCACGTCACGGATGGACGTTTGCAC
The DNA here is from genome assembly GCF_002162155.2 of Triticum dicoccoides. Taxonomy (NCBI): domain Eukaryota; kingdom Viridiplantae; phylum Streptophyta; class Magnoliopsida; order Poales; family Poaceae; genus Triticum; species Triticum dicoccoides. The sequence goes on from NC_041383.1 coordinate 110,199,618, forward strand.
CAGAGACACGTAGACTCATAGCCAACATGATGCCTGAGACACGCGAATGCACGTACAGGAGACACGGACTTGAAGCGTATACAGTCACGCAATTGCGGCTTCTCGGAGTTCTCGAGGCACGGGTACAAACCAGCTGGATGCACAAAAGAGTGATGGAAAAGGCACGGTTGTGCAGTCTCAAGAGAAATTGTCGTGTGACACCAGCACAAACACACATCACGTGTGTCACGTGAGGTACAGAAATAGCGGAAAAGAAGCCACGGGAGTGAAGCCTCCGCAGAAACGGATGTCGGGCTTCTAAAGGCACGGTCCTGAAGAACACAAAGACAGGGTACTGAAATGTTGCATCGTACGTTAGCAGACGTGCCTCTCTTGTGCGAACGGGTAAAAGAAAACAATTCAAACACAAACAAATGGCACTGAATATAATCCAAACACAAAGCACGCTTCTCCCAAACAATATATATGTGTCACGTCACGGACGGACGTCTGCACCAGAGGCACGTAGAGTCACAGCCAACATGACGCCCGAGACACGCGAATGCACGTACAGGAGACACGTAATTGAAGCGTATACACTCACGCAATTGCGGCTTCTCAGAGTTCTCGAGGCACGGGTACAAACCAGCTGGATGCACAAAAGAGTGATGGAAGAGGCACGGTTGTGTAGTCTCAAGAGAAACTGCCGTGTGACACCAGCACAAACAGACATCATGTGTGTCACGTGAGGTACAGAAATAGCGGAAAAGAAGCCACGGGAGTGAAGCCTCCGCAGACACAGATGCCGGTCTTCTAAAGGCACGGTCCCGAAGAACACAAAGACAGGGTACTGAAATGTTGCCTCGTACGTTAGCACACGTGCCTCTCTTGTGCGAACGTGTACGCTTCTCCCAAACAATACATATGCGTCATGTCACAGACAGACGTCTGCACCAGAGGCACGTAGAATCACAGCCAACATGACGCCTGAGACACACGAATGCACGTACAGGAGACACGGAATTGAAGCGTATACACTCACGCAATTGCGGCTTCTTGGAGTTCTCGAGGCACGAGTACAAACCAGCTGGATGCAAAAAAGAGTGATGGAAGAGGCACGGTTGTGCAATCTCAAGAGAAACTGTCGTGTGACACCAGCACAAACAGACATCACGCGTGTCACGTGAGGTACAGAAATAGCGGAAAAGAAGCAATGGGAGTGAAGCCTCCGCAGACACGGATGCCGGGCTTCTAAAGGCACGGTCCCGAAGAACAAAAAGACAGGGTACTGAAATGTTGCCTCGTAAGTTAGCACACGTGCCTCTCTTGTGCAAACGTGTAAAAGACAACAATTCAAACACAAACAAACGGCACTGAATATAAGCCAAACACAAAGCGCGCTTCTCCCAACCAATACATATGCGCCACTTCAACAGCTTACCTAAATATACATGAACTCGCGCAAACGTCAACAATGAACTTGTAACATGAAAAAACATAAAAAAAATATTTTCACATAACATGAGACAAGCCAAACACGATGCTGAATAACAAAACGGTACTCCATAGGATTGAACTAAAAGTACTCATTAATTATACAAAAAAAGAAATGAAAATCTTCCAGGAGTCGATTCCTCACAGAAACGTCCACACAAACGTCCACCGTCACCATTCTACTCAGTTGGAGTTCTGCTCCAAAACATCAACGACCACTGCGGTTGGGAAGACAACGGGACTGCATCATGTCCTTCATCGACAAAACTCGGCGGTAGAGCTTGTAGCCACATACCCATCCTAAAACAAAAAATGGATGAGAATGAAGATATATGTAAAGAGGAAAAAGTACTATTCTTGTAGTAAAATAAAAATATAACGACAGAAAATCATAAAAAAAATGAAGTTTTCACTTACAATTGCCGCATATTTCAGGTGTTCAAGGGAAAGCGGCTTCCATTCCCAGTAGTCATGCAGACCCTTCGGAAAAGATGACTTCATACTCAAGTAAGATTTGTTTATCACGGCTCCTGCCAAATCTGCCATGGAATCCCTTAGATTGCCTCCTTTGATCATGAGCTGCTCTTGAAGATCGATGTGACACTCTATTGGTATTTTGAGGAAACTGTTTGCGAGAACATCCCTATCGTTCTTGACGTCGACACTAGCGAAAACGATACCTTTGTTCCGAAGGAAATCCTTTAGAGGAGCGCACTCCGTCCTGGCCTTGCACAGGTGATAGACAAGAACATGCTTGCGCATCGCCAGTTGAATGACGGTGAATTTTCTACTACGATCAAAATAATCCTCTCGTGTGTACTCCAGATCAAGACAAACAAACTTGTACCTGTCCTCACGCAGCCATTCCTCATAAAGAGAAAGAATCTCCTCCACCTTGTAGGGCTCGTTGTTGTACAACACCGCGAGCCTGGTATTACCATCGGCATCTATAAAGAGATGCTCAGTATTGTTCCTGAAGTCATCCATGGAAAAGACGGTGACACGACAATGGAATCTGACTGTGCTTCTCGTACGAGGCGAGGATGATGGGAGCTACCTGCACTTCTCTAGAGAGAATAAGACGCGATAACCTCTCGGAATAGACCACTACTTAACCTTGGGGAGAGATGACTCAGTTACCATGCGCCATTAAATTGAATCGGGAACGGTGTAAATGGACGGTTGTGCTTCTGCAGATTATGAAACCATGCACTTCAAAAGTCACGGCTGCCACACTATAATCGAGGAGCCTCTAAGTTAACTCTAGCATGGTAGCTGGCACAATGAATACTAACAATAAATAGCCATCCCATCGGTCACCAGCACATCTTTTGACCGAGAGAACAATGAGATGAGGCAAACTAGATGACCCTGACGTACAAATACTACACAGGGAGTGAACCAAATTAGAAGCACGGTTTGGCCAGCACAAAAGCCACACGCGTGCCTTCACTTTGATTAAAGACAAACCTCAGTGATATCAATGGACCTGCATCTATATGCCTGCACGTACCACCGAAAACATTGCCAAAACAAAAGCACGTCGATGCTTCTGACATACAGATAACTGTGCGCTATCATACATATTCCCGCCTAAACCCAACGTACATAAAAACAGTGGCTCCCTGGGTCAACGACTATTGAATTTTTTTTGCAATAACAGAGTCACGAACCGTGGCTCCATTCCAGATGCAAAAGTGCCTCTCATTAAGAACCATCATGCCTCCCGTCAATTTGCCTCCCCCGACGTATCGACCATGACTCTCCTGCTACAACGACCGCGCATCTAATCACATCATCATCGTTCCTCTCCTAAAAACACACACAACTATACCTGATTAAACTTCTGATTAAAAAATTAAAACACAGAAGCACGAGTATGCTTTTCAGCATGTATAACCGTGCCTCGCAAAAAATATGTAAGGCAGGATAGGCACGTAAAAGACTCCGCTGGGAGGCAGCACAGCTGGACAACTATAATTGGAGGCAGCTGGATGAGTCACACATCTCGTGTCCCCATAACACCTCGAAATGCACACACACCATCTACAACCAGCATTCATTCCATTTCGCAGAATAAAAAATGAAACAAGAAGCACTCATTACTACTCTTGCTCTCTCCCGTCTCCTTTATATTTCAATAAGCTCCGACTCCCTCAGCCACATCATAACTCATTTGCTTTCTCCCTTGCCTGCTTCTAGGGTTCGGCCTTCTTCTTTGTCGCCTGCTTCTAAGGTTCATGCTTCTTCCCAGCAATCAATCGATTAATTTCCAAGCCATGCTTCTCTCCTACATTGCTGGCCGTGGGTGCTTGCCCTAAGCTTCCCATCACAACCCATCTGCCTTATCCGACCACATACTTCTAGGGTTCGTGCTTCTTCCTGCACACACTCTCATTTCAAACAAGTTGTTGTAGAGTTTTTATTCGGTCTCTCGATTAACTTCTAAGTCGTACTTCTCTCGTAGATTTGCTAGCCGTGTGTGCTTGCCCTAAGCTTCCCCTATCCCAATCTCAGTTCGTCAACCCTCGTTCTTCCTCTCTCCCGGGTAAAAAGCATATGCGTAAGCAGCATGCTCCGATCCGTATTTATGTTTTATGTTTTGGTTTTTCATTTGATAGTTAATGAAGCATCAGATCTGGTACAACGACTTCATTCTCTAAAGGAATATAAAAACCATTTGAAAATCTAAACAAGTGTTCTAAACTCTGTCATACTGATTTTCTAGAAGGAGTAGATGACAAGATTTCTGGTAAATTTGTAGTTGTTGTCTGCCTTCATACGGATATTTTAATATTGCTAACATAGTTGAATCTAGTCGTTGTCTACCTTCAACGTTGAGGCTTGTTTTTAAATTGTTATCATATTCTTGTTTTCTTAACATAATTGTTCTGAATTACTTAGGTATGATTTGCCCTACCCGCCGCCAACCAGGCGGCCCTTGCGAACCACACCCTGAAGTTCTCCAGGAGTTTGAGGTTATTCTTGATGAAAATTGCTGGAGACGCATGGTTAGTAAGCATCACTAACATATTAGTTGCCACAACACAGTGGAAATCGTCACTCTTACTCATACCCCCTTGCACCTACACTAGGTTCCCCTCCTGTCACTTCTTTGCACCTACCTTGTGTTTTCATTTTCCATTAGTTTGCCTGCCTATGCCCTGATTGATATAGTCCATTAGTTTTGCATGCCTATGTCTTGATTACTATAGTGCATCTTCAGTTCTAATTAAAACTAGAAAACATATGCCAAAAATCTGTATCCATTAATTTATAATACCATTATGTTGTTATCTGTAATTCTTATCAAAAATTCATATCCAAATTAAGAAAACTTTTAACATTAATAGTACGCGGGTTCAAAGTTATACTTACAGGTTGTTGTTTTTGCTATTTTTTACAGTATGTACCTTGTAACGTCAGAGCTTTTCTCGCTGAGTACATCGACGAGAGGAAGGAAGAAGCAAGAAAATTGCGTAAAGAGCAGGTAGAGCCAACCCTTCTTACACATGAAGGAAGGTCTTACAATGCTTTGTTTAAGCATAGGGCAAACTACACAAAGTTCAGCGGTGGTGAGTGGAACACCTTTGCGGATGATTATCAGCTTCATGCTGGAGACCGCATAGAATTTGAACTACCACACGAGGGACTCAATCTTGAAATACAAACATATTGCAATGACAAAAGGCTGCTTCCATTACCCCACGTTGGTACGTATTTGATATTACAAACTTATCTTCTTTGGCTGTATTTTGATATGCATCCATCGAACTGAATAATATTAACCCGTATTACATAAAACTTTATCTAACTTTCAAATCTTGTTCTTTTTCTAGCTCTCGACGACCTTTCTTCTAACGATTTTGACCATGTTCACTGCTGTGTCTACTCTAAGGATATTGAGCTTACCTACAACCAGACACGATTCTTTCTACAACGCCTTTTCGGAGATACTTTCATCCGTTGCCGTCCATTTGTACACGTCTTGACTCCCACTAACACCAAAGAATGCCTCATGGTTGGTTACATCTGTCCTTGTTAAAATACCAAACGTATTTTGCTCATATATAATATAAACAATATTGACGAAATCTTGCTTATATGTAAAATTATAAAGAACCTATTTATTCAAACCTAAAACAATAAAACTTTTGTTGTTCTCTTAATATGTTGTTTCATCTGTTTACACACAAACCTGAACATGCCAGGAATTATATTACTTTCAATTTAGAATTTCTTAATGTTTGCGCACTCATCGTATTCAGCCATTCTTTTATTTATTGTCCAAGTGGCAATTCAACGGTTTTAATTTCCATTTAATTTCGATTTCTTCTAGAAAATTCTGAGGAGCGTTGTCTCGACACTGAAGAGATGGGTGGACATGCCAACAAATGGCATGGTGACCCTTGAAGCTCCTAATGAACCTACCCATGTCATCACTCCTTCGTCGTACTACATCTGCAAAAACAACGGCAGGATGGTAATAGAAAAGTCTTCTTTCAAAGACTTCATATCAGCTACATCGTTTGTTGAAAAGAACGTTGTTCTAATCACTTTCAAAGAGCGCCATGACCGTTCGGTGTCCATCATCATTCAACGCATTCTGTAGATTCCATCAGAACCTGCACCTAAAACGGAAGCACAGCGTATCTCCTAGGATGTTCATCGCTCATTTCAAGATGATGCCTCCGAGGAGCAAAACACTGGTTTATTTAAAATAAGTTTGCTAGTTAGGATGGTACAGTAATGTAACTATTATGGACCATGTGCTTGCTTGAACTATCCAACTGATCTTTTGAAACTTATGTAGCTCTTACGGACCCTCTACTCATAGTTTCAAACATCAGAATGATGCTTTGCAAGAAATACTGTTTGAACTATCAGAATGATTCATTCGAAAAAATGTAGTTCTAATCATTTGAAAAGTTTCAAAAATCAAACGAAACAACATTCAGTTTTTGATCCAAAACCTACAGCAATGCCATGTTATCAAACTTATTGAAACGATCTACTGAAACATATCTCAATTTAAAACCAACATGACTCCATTTTCAAGTGCAAACTATGTTTACTTCACCAACTTTTCATGAACACACAGTTGTGCACCGAATAACATAACAACAGTGCCTCCCTGACCAAGGAAGATTGTTAATTGAAAAAAACGTTTTCACAACAAAGGCACGACCATGCATCTGCTGAGTGTTCTACCGTTCACACGACTACTTTCATAGCCAAAAATGGAATATGCACATATGGATCACGCACGCAGCACGCAACGAATAAAAAAATTCAAAGAACAAGATAAGTGAAAATCTTTTTAAAAAACAGATAAAACAAACGATTGTTTCCGAAAATCTACGCCTGGAACCGCCGGGTGACTAGAAACTGCTCTTTGGCGGTTTCCTTTTTTGCACGACAAAAGATCCCTTTCACTTTTCCTACTCCATTTGCATCCTCTTCCTCCAAAGTTTCTCGCCGGCCACAGTTCACAACCGCACACCTCTAGCCATGGATGACGGGAAACTAACAACATTCACCGAGCACATCACTACCCACGGTACAACCATGCTGGAGGTGGTGTACACCAACGACCCAAGGACCATGGAGCGGATCATCAAAAAGTACGAGGAATGGCTAAAGGAGGAGAAGAACAAGTTCGTTGGCCTCGACCTCGAGTACACACATAAGAGCAGTTACGTACGACAAGGGATCGCCGTCGTCCAAATTTCCATGCGCAAGCATGTCCTTGTATACCACTACTGCAGGTATGAGCGCTCCCAGGCGTTAGTTGACTTCCTGCAACGGAAAGCGGTAACTTTCACCAACGTCGACACCAGGAATGACAAGACCATGCTTGCCCGTGCATGCATCAGAATTCTAGACGAGCACCACGTCGACATCCAGAGGCTATTCTACATCAAGGGTGGTGGAGAAAGGGACTCCATGGCTGACCTTGCAGCGGCCATCATCGACCCCTCATACAAGAACATGAAGAAATCATTCCCAAAGGAGAAGCACCAGTTCTGGGAGTGGAAGCCGCTTTCCCCGATACACCTTGAGTACGCGGCAAAGGACGGGTATGTTAGCTACGAGTTGTACCGTAGAATCCTAATCATCAAGAACGGGCTACGTCACCTCCACCAACAACCAGTGAAAGAAAGACTCCGCCCGCGTAAGAACAAAGACGAGGGATCTTCCAGCGGCTGGAAGCGCCGGAAGGGAAGCAGTGGTTGGTAAATTGCGAGAAAATGGATCGTACCGTGATTGATTGATCTGCCGTGATCAAGTGATCAGGTGTGTGGCACAACTATTATGATAATTTAGGTTGAATGAACCCATGTTCTAAATATGTTTGTTGTTGCTCAAAGATGTTGTTTGTTGTATTACTATTTTACGTCTGAACTTTGAACACAGTGGTGTGCGTGTCTAAATGTAATTAGTAAGTTATGTCCCAGTATTGAGCAAGCATATATTGTATCCATGACTATAGAACGAGAGATATGTCGCACGACATAGTATTATAATTTTCATACTCAACCTTTACAAGTTGCATCATGACTATAGAATGCTTATTCAACATTGGCATGAACAATTCATAAATATTGCAGAAGAACATTCGGTACACAGACGCAAGGGACAAGAACTTTGTTACTTTGACCACATTGAAAATAAATTAAAATCACACAACACAACCATTTCACATCAAACACCACTCCGTCCATTCACAGGTTCCTCTCCATACACCAGTCCTCCACGATGCCACAAAACTACACTAACGTGTCCAACTGACCCATGTACAACCGTGGCTCTCTAAGTGTCAACTCAACCCATGCCTCTAGTGCCACACACCCATGACCCTAGATACTTCACACCCGTGGATCCACAACCGAGCCTCTCTAACCAAATATTCGAACCGATGCCTCTGCTGCCATACATCCGTGCCTCTAGACACTTGACAGCAGCAAGAGGGTTCAAAACTGTGCATCCACACAACTGTGCTTGTACTAACTGCACTTCGGTGCCTTCGTTTGCTCGATCGACGTGCCTCACATGAAACCCACAGTAACTCTGCGTGCTCCGCGCGAGTGATCGCCCGTGCCTCCGCACAACCGTGCCTGTACTTACTTAAATTACATGCATCCATTTCCTCAATCCACGTGCCTCACATGAAACCCGCTGTAACTCTACGTGCTACACACACACGTGCCTCTCGCATGAAACCCACAGTATCTCTACGTGTTCGGCACGCGTCACCGCCCGTGTAACTTTGGTATTGCACATGCATTCCTCTCAGTATACCCGTGTTCCAAACAACCGTGCCTGTACTGACTGCAATTCCATGCCTAACCACGTGCCTCACATGAAACCCACAGTAACTCCACGTGCCTCCACACAACCGTGCCTGTTCTGTCTTCAATTCCGTGCCTCCGTTTGCTAAATCCAGGTGCCTCTCACATAAAAGAGATGCACGGCCATGCCTCAGAGTAAACAACACACGTGCCTCTACTGTATTTATAACTATGACCACAATTAAATAACATACGTCCAAAAAAACATCTTTAAAAGAGATGCACAGCCAAGCCTCTTATATAGCATAGATTTTTAAACAAAATCCATTATGTTCAAAGGCTATAACTAACATCACTGTGGCAGAAGATTGAAGATAACAACAAGCCTCCCAACATGTTGTTTGAAAGTTATCAGCACCAAGCTGTTTACTTCAATAGACGATGCCTGGAGAAAATCACTGAAACCTTCCTGTTTGAACACCATTCTATTACCCAAACCAATGAAGTAGGAGAAGGGAGTGCTCACATATATATAATCATCACCAGATTCCAGAGTAACTTCAAGAGTTAAAACGCCAGTTCTAGGAAAAGTCACAAACTCCTTCAAACTCCTCACAACAATACTAGGAATAACCTGACAAAAAACATCAAGCTATCAGAAATAGAATAAAAATTCAAAACTATAAATAGAAGACGTAATAAAAATAAATAAATAAACAAAAACAAAGAAAAAACAATGAAAGAAAACTGACCATATGATGACCATTAACATTCATTGAATCAATCCTGTGAACAAAAGAACGGCAGGGTATGTACTCATCATCAAATAGTTGACACCTCGTGAAATACATCTGCTGATAATTAAGAAAAACACCACGGGTGTAATAACAACTCCCAACAAGTTCCTTCTCGGAGTCGCTCAAACCATGTAGAGCTACAAAATATAATTACACAGGCTCAAGGGAACAGAAAAATCAAAATGTACAATAAAACAAGATAAAAACTTCCTTAAAATAAACCTAACCAACAGACGGTAAAGGAGACAACGCATCTCCACGACCAACACGATAAAAATCAATACCAATCCAAGTTCCATAATGTTCAAGCCTAATGGTCATTATATCACGAGGACGAACACCATAATCACTGACCAATCGTTCCCAGGAAGGACCATAGAATTTGCTCCTCACACAACCATGACTAAACAGAACACCATACAAATAACCCTCATTGCACTGAAGAGCCAGATCAGTATCTTCGTCACCCCTCCTTATGGATAAAGCCCTACACTCCTCGATGTAACGAGCAAGATGAGCTCTAAAACTGCACGGAACATACTGCACAACAAATCAAAACAAGGATCATAATCAAAATCTAAACAGCATGGGCAGCACCAAAAGAAATAAGCGTGTGTGCCAAAAATTGAACAGCTATAAAATGATTTTCTTACAACACGCCTCCAACAACGCCGATCCAGGACCACACTGAACCCATCTACAGAAGAATCAACAGAAGAACACGGGCCACCAGGCATACGGCAAAAAGGACAAGCCATAATTGCAAGGAACACAATGGTTATCAACAACTAATCCCACAAAACCCAGTTGAAACTTGACATCTGATAGTGTTGGTAGTCCCCACCCGTAACTACCCCATAAATCTCCATATCCCGGAAATATAATGGGAAAAAAAAGAGAAACGTTAAAGGGAAACAGGGAACCCACGAAGGCAACCACGATATCGCGAACGGGGAAGCGCGCTCGACGCTAAAGAAGGACTACCGTAAGAGCAGGCAACAAGCGCGGCGGCCGGAACAACTACCGCCATAACCACTACTAGGAAAAGGGCTATAGATGGAAATGACACTAATGGCGCACCAGACAAGTGGTGCGCCATTAGTATATACTAATGGCGCACCACCTTCTGATGCGCCATTAGTGTTGAAACTACTAATGGCGCACCCTGACCACGGTGCGCCATTAGTACCAAATTTTTTTTTGAACTAGTGCGCCTGTCCAAACATACTAATGGCGCATCCCCTGGTGGTGCGCCATTACTAGTTGTAACTAGTAATGGCGCACCAGCCAGAAGGTGCGCCACTAATGTTATTTTTTTATTATTGCTTTTATTCCTTTTTTTGCAAAAGTTCTAATGGCGCACCACCAGGGGGTGCGCCATTAGTAACCTGGATTACTAATGGCGCATTTTTTGCTGGTGCGCCATTAGTAAGTGGGCAGCAACAAGATATTTTGGACAGCCTCTTCTCCCACACTCACTTTCTCCCCACTTCATTCTCTCCACCGCCTCCTCCTTGTCTCGGGTGCCTCCTCTTTTTCACCTCATTTCCACCATAGATTCATTCAAATTAAGTGGTTAAGTTACCTTGTTTTGCTAGGTAAGTAAGGGGGGAAGCTATATTTATGTTGTTCTCCCTACAACAATGTGCACATGCACTTTTTATGGCCTAGCTAGATCTATGTATGTTCGTGGTGTTGCATATGTTTGTGTTGTTGCATATGTGTTTGTGTTTGGAGGTGTACCGGTATTTGAAATGCGATAGTTGCCAATATTTTGCCGGAATGTTGATTCATTTCCGTTTCGGCGAGAATTTTGGCATTAAGCATTCTTTTTGGTCCTATTTTTAGGGAAAGTCATGCCAAATTTTTTCTTGGTTCTAAAATATCGTTTTGCTCTACCCCGCAGGCGACCATGGTCCGCACGATGACCGAAGGCATCGTGAATTTTGAGGTCCGCGAAGGCCGAGATGCTTCAAAAGAACGAGACGGAGATAAGATGTCCGTGTCGAAGATGCAAGCTGAATAGCCTTATTGCGGACCCGGATTCCGGGCAGGTGCGGGACCACCTGCTCTTGCGTGGTTTCATGGATGGCTATCGGTGGCAAGGTGATGAAGATGACTACGAAGTCGTCCATGGGGGCCGGGCAAGAAATGAGGAAGGGCAGCAAGACAACCACCGCGGCTCGGGGGGGCGAGAAGACGAAGAATCCCCAGGAGATGATCACGACGGTGATGCTGTACACAATCATCATGTAGAAGATGCAGGACATGATGATGATGCCGGCTGAGCAGACGACGCTGGACCATCGATGGGCTGGGTGCAGGACCCTCATATTCAAGAGCTGCTTCTCAAGCAGACGGATAACGCAAGAGCTGCCGCCCGAGAGAAAGCCAAGATGGATCAACTTGAGTTAGATGCGGTTACTCCATTGTATGAAGGATGCAGGCCCGAGGATACCCGCCTGAAAGTAACGCTCATGGCTCTGGAGATGAAGGTAAAACACAAAATGACCGACGCATGCTTCGACGAGAACATGTCATTCTGGCACGAACGTCTTCCCAAGGGGAACAAGTGCCCGACCAGTTTGGAGGAGGCGAAGAAAATCGTGTGTCCTCTGGATTTACCGCACGTGAAATACCATGTGTGCATGAACAATTGCATCATTTATCGGGACGAGCACGCAGAGTCTACCATATGTCCGGTGTGCGGTGTCACTCGATACAAGAAGAGGAAGAAAGCTCCTCGAAAAGTGGTGTGGTACTTTCCGATCACTCCTCGTCTGCAGCGGTATTTCGCGGATCCTAAGGTAGCAAAGCTCCTGCGTTGGCACGCGGATAGGGAGGAGAAGAAGCGAGAAGATGACGCAAATGATCCGGAGATAGATAAAAAAGACAAGATGCTGAGTCACCCTAAGGATGCGAGCCAGTGGCAAGCGTTGAACTTCGAATACCCAGAATTTGGGAACGATCCAAGGAACATCATGCTGGGCGCGAGCACCGATGGAGTCAATCCGTTTGGCAGCCAGAGAAGCACACATAGCACCTGGCCTGTGTTTGTGTGGATGTACAACCTTCCCCCCTGGTTGTGCATGAAGAGGAAGTACATTCACATGAGTATGCTAATTGAAGGGCCGAAACAACCAGGGAACGACATCAATCTGTATCTAGGGCTGCTGAAAGAGGAGCTTGACACGCTGTGGAAAACGCCAGCCAATACGTGGGACGCCGCAGAGAAAGAATATTTCCCTATGAGAGCCGCACTGCTCACGACGGTGCACGACTATCTCGGTTACGGATATCTTGCGGGGCAGGTAGTCCACGGATTTTCTGGATGCGTAAGGTGCATGGATGACACAACGTATCGCCAGCTAGATAGAGATCCCGGGTCTTCGAAAACCGTGTTCATGGGACATCGAAGGTGGCTTCGCGACGATGACCCGTGGAGGAAACGCAAGGATCTGTTCGATGGTGAAACCGAACCTCGAAAACGCCCGTGTACGAGGAGCGGCGAGGAAATAGACAAGCTGTTGAAAAATTGGAAAGACTGCCCACTGCCGGGAAAGAAGCAAAAGGCGCCAGAGCCGGGAAAGAAGCGAAAGGCGCCAGAGCCGCTGCTGAAGGTATGGAAAACGAGGTCTGTTTTCTGGGACTTGCCGTACTGGAAGATCCACCGTGTGCCTCACAGCCTTGATGTCATGCATATCACGAAGAACGTGTGCGAGAGTCTGCTTGGTACCCTGCTCAACATGCCGGAGAGGACCAAAGATGGGCCGAAAGCAAGGGCAGACTTGAAATCAATGGGCATCAGGCAGGAGCTTCACTCTATATATGATGATGATGATGATGATGATGATGATGATGATGATGATGATGATGATGAGGCGAAGCAGGACACAGAAAGTCGTCGCAAAGGCAAAAAGGCCAAGAAGACCGGAAATGACTACCCTCCCGCGTGCTTCACTCTAAGTCAGGAGGAGATCGAGCAGTTTTTCACCTGCCTCCTAGGAGTAAAACTTCCTTACGGTTACGCGGGGAAGATAAGCAGATACCTAGACCCAGCGAAGCAGAAGTTCAGCGGGATGAAGTCTCACGACTGTCATGTGCTGATGACGCAGATACTTCCAGTTGCAATCCGTGGGATCATGGACGCACACGTCCGTGAAACGCTATTTGGCCTATGCAACTTCTTCGACGTCATCTCTCGGAAGTCGATTGGCGTGAGGCAACTCAGAAGGCTACAGGAAGAGATCGTGGTGATACTATGCGAGCTTGAGATGTACTTCCCGCCCGCATTCTTCGACGTTATGGTGCATCTGCTGGTCCATATAGTGGAGGATATCATCCAACTCGGGCCGACGTTCCTGCACAGCATGATGCCGTTCGAAAGGATGAATGGTGTCATCAAAGGATACGTTCGCAACATGTCACGTCTAGAAGGAAGCATAGCCAGGGGCTTTCTGACCGAAGAGTGCATCTCCTACTGCACAAATTATCTAGGCATCGAGAACCCCGTTGGTCTGCCCGTCAACAGGCACCTCGGCAGGCTCGCTGGATGGGGTCACCGTGAGGGTCGCCGCGAAATGCATGTCGACTTCGAGGGTCGACTCGCCGACTTTGAAAGAGCAAACCTAGTCGCGCTACAACACATAGACGTGGTCGATCCTTGGGTGGTAGAGCACAAAACCTTTATTAAGAAGACGTACAATGACCGAGGCCAACAGAGGACGGACGGAGATATACTCAAAGAGCACAACTCATGTTTCACGCGTTGGTTCAAGCAGAAGCTTCTGTCGTACCCTTTACATGAGGATTATTCCGCGGAAGAACAACTCATATTCGCCTTGTCACAGGGCGCCGAGCACAACCTGATGACCTATGAGGCGTACGATATCAACGGCTACACATTCTACACCGAGGCCAAGGACATGAAGAGCGATGGTTATCAGAACTTCGGGGTAACGATGGAATCCTACACCGGTAACGACAAGGACAGATACTACGGAAGGATCGAGGAGATCTGGGAGCTGAGCTACGCTAGAGAGAAGGTCCCGATGTTCCGTGTTAGATGGGCCAAGAACGTCATAAAAGAAGACCGGTATTTCACCACCATGGTTATACCCGAAGCCAAATCCAAGACCGCGGGCGCAAACGTCACCGCGAAAAATGAGCCATGGGTACTGGCTTCCCAAGTGGACCAATGCTTCTTCATTACCGACCCGCCAAAGCCCAGTCGTGTTGTCGTGAGGAGAGGCAAAAGGAAGATCATCGGAATGGATGGAGTAGCCAATGAGCAAGACTTCGACAAGTACGGCGACCCGAGGATCGAACATGACGACGATGATGAACTAGCAGCATACACCACAAGAAGAAGCAGGACCACCCTACCTAAAGGACGTCCGTTCCACAGAAGAACTCCATTTGCGAAAAAGAAGGGCAAGAAGATTGTGAACAGATAGCTAGCTAAGATCGATTGTATTTAAATCGTAGCCTTCATTTCTCGATTGTATTTCATGGGTACTTTTTGAACTATCATGAATATTTTTAAATTTCATGGACACTCGATCTCGA
>NC_041383.1:110215815-110250144 GCF_002162155.2 Triticum dicoccoides
CGCCTCGACCCCGCCCCGATGCCGCTGCCCCGCCACCTCGACGCTGCCCCTCCGCCTCGACGCGACCCCGCCGCCCGGACGCCGCCCCGTCCACACCACCGTCGCCGGAGCACCACCACCACCACCCATCGCCGGAGCATCCTTATCCTCTCCGACCGCCTCCTCCACCCCGGCCCGCTCCTCCAAGGTAAGCTACCGCCCCGACCCCTTAAGTTGTTGCTGATGTGCTTACGCTCTAAAGGATGACAACGTTCATGAACTTCCTCTTCGCAAAAGCCAGCCACCATTTGTTGGGAGTGCCATTAGCTCTGTATGCGCAGTTGAGCAGCCTCCCGCTCGTTTCCTTCAGGGGTTTATTCCATGAAGTATCATCTGTTCCAGATGTCTGCATTACAATGATGCAATGCAATCTGTTATTGGTAAATGCAGTATGTTGTGCAGTGTCATGTACTGTTGGCAAACACGGTACTAACAATAGGCTGCGGGTCTTTGTTTTTAAATTTTATCTGATGTATCCCCACTGCCACTATATCCCTGAAATAGTGGACAAAGGACAATGACCTCTACACAACGGCTGCCTGTAGTAGTTTACTGCCTGGTAGTTTGTACGGTTTTATCTCTCTGCACTCTCATTGCCTGCTACAACCTGCAGTGCCCCAGTACTAATACATTTCAGAGTTTTATATGATTCCTTTGCTGCATATTGTGTATCATTAATTCAAGGCTTGAGATAAACCGTTTCAAATCAAAATTGTTTTACTTAAATTTGGATTTCTACTGATATATCCAAGTGTATTGCTCCAACCACGTTGTCACTATCCTAAATCAAACACGGAAACTCTCTGCTCCTATGCTTTTGCAACACACTATTTGAACCAAGGATACTTCAACTCACCACTATGAGCAGATTAAATTTATTTGGATTGATAAATAACAAAATAGAAGATGTACGTGCTATAAGCTTTATCTGTTCTTGTTTGATTGAGTGGCTATAGTGCTAGCATTCATTTTGGTGCAATTACTAGCACTTGCTCCACATGCTCCTCTAGCACCCCTCCCCTACGTGTGACTGCGTGAGGGAGTGGTGAAGTGGAGACACGTGTACAGTTTTGTTGTGTCTCCAAAGTTTTTTTGGGGGGAATTATTTACTATTGCATTTACATTTTCCCTGCTTTTTATGACTTGTATTGAAATTTTATACGTATGTGAGATCCTTGAAGATAATTCCATAAGTGCTAAGATTGGCAACTCTGGATGCGAGCCTTGGGTGGTCACCTCCTGGTTGCGTGATCATCTACTGTCTACCCGAGACAGGCGGAACCCTTTGTTGTGGAAGAAGGTATTTCTGTAACAACATATCTGATATGTCACTTAATTATGCATCCGCTGATTTATATTGGTCAGCACTATCCAATTTTAATGATGGAAAGTTGCACGGAGTTACTATTTTTTTGTGTGATTTATAATTGTTACTATCAAAGGCCAGACATTGGCACTCTCCATATATGGCAATCAAACTCATTTTACTTTTCCTTATTGAACTTGCATGACACTCTCCGTATATGGTGATGCAGACTTGTGGTGAAGAAGAGCAAGGCCAAGAAAGACTCCAACAAGCCCAAGCGTCGTCTTACTCCTCATGTGAGCCCCAGATTTGATTTGTTGTTGTGGTTCGATTCACTCAAAAGGGAGTGATAATTTTTTCCTATGTTCATAGTGTGAGATTGATCCAGATTGAATGTTATGCATATCTTACACATAGGAGTGTTAGACATAAAGCATGTCCAGCAGAACCTTTAGTGCATCTTTGCTCTTGTTCATTTAGTTTCAGTAAACAAATATTGCGAAGCATGACATGGCCTTTGTGAGCTCCTTTGTATAAAATGAAATGCAAGGTTGCTGATAATGTAACCCAGATCACACAGATCAATTTTTTTTCAATTTATGCAACTGTAAGAGTACCAACCAGATTACACAAATCATTTTTTCTTCAGAAGTGTGTCATAATTTCCCTGTCCTAATTGTTGTTTTGATTCAGAAATGATGATTTTCTACAACCAGTGCATGCATGCCTTTTTTCTTCTTCATTTTTAGTAAAGTGCTCTGTTCTGGGTCATGGACTTTGTGCCATGGACCAGTGCGTGCATGCTGTTGCTGCTGCTGTACTACTTGTCAAGTGATGCTGCTGCTGCTATCTGCGAGCTGCTGCTAGTCGTGATTTTGTCAAGTGATGCTGCTGCTACTTGTGATCTTCTAAAATGACCCCTTTCTCCTGAAATGTTGATTAATTTCTGTTTCGGTTGAGAAATGGGGCACTCCAAGGTCAAGAAAATTAGCAAAGGTCATGCCCAATTTTCTTGACCTAGAAGGTGCCCGATTCTCAACCGAAATAAAAATTAATTTGCTTTAGTGGTTGGATTAGTTTAGTATTTTTTTCACACACTCAGACACCCTTGCTTGCCATGTGTGTGAGAGAGATAGTGAGAGGAGACAAGAAGAAGGGGGTTAGGAAGATGTTGCCTGCTCATCAAAGCTAACCATCTCCCCCTTTTCACCCCTTTTCCTTTGTCTTTTGTGGGTTGCAAGGAAGCTACTGTCTTAGCTAGCTTAGCTTGTGCACAAATCCCAGTGTTACAATCTAGAAAATTAGCCTGCAAAGATGAGGCCCCATGCTGGATGTACCATTGCATTATGCAACAGTGCCTTCAAGATCCAAGGCAATATCACAAACATCATAGGCAATTTGACCAAAATCACAACCTTGTATCTTTGCAGCAACCAACTTTCTAGACACACCCCTCAAGAACTAGGTTACCCTGAGAACGTGGACTTGGACCTTAGCAACAACACACTAACAGGTTCTACCCCAAAACACCTAGGCAATATCACAAACATCTCTCAATTGTTCCTTGACAATAACCAACTTTTTGGCGACATTCCTCGAGAATTAGGTTATTTGGTCAACTTAGAGATCTTGTTCCTTGACAATAACCAACTTTTTGACCAAACTTTGTTTCTATTTAGAGAGAAACATGGCCCACAACGATGAGGCCGGGGGTTCGGGCGGCAAGGCATTCTGGGAGCTGTCCCAGGAGATGGAGGAACAACCTCACTTCTATGAGGCCGCCGCCTTCCCCACCGATCTTGAGACCACGGATGGTGCCGCCGAGGATGACCACACTGATGCCACCACTGATGGTGCCGCCGAGGATGCCACCACTGATGATGGCGGCGCACGCACAGATGGCAGCCAACCGAAGAGGCAACGGAAGGACCGGCGCCCGATCGTGCTCCGGACCCTCAAGGAGGAAGTTACTGAAGTGGACTCCAACGGGAATCCAACGGCGCCCGAACGAATAGTCAAGGGGTACTCGCTTCAGCTCGGGTGCATTGTCCGGAGCACCATCTCGATCAACACCGAGAACCTGAGGCATCCTGACCGAGGGAATTTGCGCCACCTCCTCTTCACGAAGCTGCAGGAACGATACAAGTTCCCCGCTGAATTTGAAAACACAAGCCTCAAAGGGAATAAAGTGAACAATGCTGCCCTCACGAAGATGATCAAGGCCCTGTCTACTTGGAAAAGCAATGTGAAGAGAATGATCGAGAAAGGTGAGAGTTATCAGAAGATCAAGGAGAAAAATCCTTCGATCACCGGAGATGACTACAACGACTTCAAGATCAATTGCTCGAGCACCGCAAGCTCCCAATCAAGTGAGTGGGGGAAACAAATGCGGGAGCTGAACATAGGGGAACACACACTCGGTCCCGGCGGTTACAGAGTGGCGGAGCCTATATGGGACAAGGAGGAGGCGGACCGTGCCGAGCAAGGCCTACCGCCCCTCTTCAATAAATACGGTGACAAGCAGACCAGGAACTTTGTTAGGGCCCGGTACAAGAAGGACCCGAAAACAAAGGAGCTTACCACGGATCCGAAGACCAGGCAGCTTGAGCTAGTTCTGGTAAGGAATACACCCCCGCGTAATTAGCTCCATATGGTTGCATTCTAATTAATGAAGCCAAATTTCTAAATGGTTCACATTCCTTCCGCAGGCGACTGAAAGCAGTAGCACGGGGTCGACTAAGAGCAACCCTTGGGACACCACTCTAAATAGGGGGTTGAATGTAATGAAGAACAAGGATAAGCTCAGTAAGCCGATGTCAGCTGGTCGTGTGGCCGGCAAAGGCTTGTCGACAAAATGGGGGTCACACTATACCGCTGGTGTGCGGAAGGAGAAAAAGACCAGCTCGGAAAGCCAGGCGCGAGAGGTTCAAGAACTCAAGGCACAGGTGGCGCGGATTCCGGAGATTGTCCAAGAGCAAGTGGAACAACGACTCGGAGCGACGATCACCGCCCTTGTGCCTACCTTGATCTCGGGGTTGAGTGCGTGGATTGCGGGCGGCCAACAGGGGCCGCCCCCGATTCCTAGCTTCACGGCCAGCAACTCGCATAATGCGATGGCGGGGCCATTGGTGCCTCCGGCGGAGGCGGCATTGGTGTCTCCGACGCCGGCACGGGAGCTTAATGCACCCGGGTGTACGCTGGCCGGCACCTCTTCAGCAAGCGGCCCCTCCGTCAACTGCACACCCGCCGTTGGCGGTGCCTCGACATTAGACGAGCTCGACGCCATCATCACGGTAACTAATTAAGCCTCTCTCGGCCGAGGACTTCATCTCCTTGCCTTTGACTGGGCATCCCTGACGCCCTACATGTTTTCGCAGGGCGCCGCCGACGTTCCGTGCACTCTCCTCCACTTCGTGAACAACGAGTTGGTCGATGTCACCAAGGGCAAAATCGTTCAACCGGGCAACCCCTTGTTCCACGGTACCCAGATACCACCCAACTTGTTTAGGGTTCAACTGGTTCAGGTGCTGCCAGGCTGCGACGACTTGTTACCTCCGATTCGACCCGTCGGGGCCGACGATGAAGACGTGATGACCCTTAGCGCCTGCCTGAGCTGGCCCCTGCTTTGGCCGAAGAGCCAGATTCGTTTGGGGGCGGGGGACACCACCCCAAAGACAACACCGCCAGTCGTGCCGGCGCCAAGTCGGCCCCATGGCAAGACCGCCGTAACGGTGCCGGACATCCCTATGCCACTGGATCCAAACATGCATATGGCACAGGATCAGAACGACGACGACGACGATGATGATACATTTGGCAACGTCGATCAGTACTTTGCCGAGCATGGGTACGATGGCGACTTCATGGGGCCTCCTTCTCAAGAACCAAACCCAACAAAAGACGTGTGCGATCTAGCTCGTACCGCGGAGAAGCCAAGTTGCAACAGGCGCCGTCTGGCGTTCAGCTCTCAGGAGACGCCTCCAGCTGCCGACTTCACCGAGCCTCAGATAGGCGAGGTGCGAAATATTATCAGCCCCAACACACTCAAGAAGGCAGTCTGTGAGCAGAACTCGGTCCCATTACAGGAGAAGAAGAAGGCACGCAAAAGAAAGACTAAGAAGGGTGCGAGCCAGCCGGCACCGAGTACGATCCGTGCTCAGGACGGGCCACCTTCACCGCAGGATATCTCGAGGAGGGTGCATGTGGCGGGTAGGGCGATGCTACCGACAAATATGCTCAATGCTGCAACCGGTGCTATGCGGAGTCTGCATGACAGTGTTCTTGCTTTGGAGAAGCGGCGTCTCAGGGAGAAGGATGTGGCATACCCGGTTTTCGCGGCCAAGGTGCCAGAGGGCAAGGGCTTTGTGGATAACTCCATCGGGCGTACGATCGTCCTGCGTTTTGATGACATCCACGCTATGTTGAACCTTCATCCGCTGCACTACACCTTGGTTCGGCTATTTTCGCTGAGTATGGAGATGCGGATCATTCGCGACAAGACCCCGGACATCGTGATAGTCGACCCCTTCTACATGCGTGCCAAGATCTTGGGCAGCGCTGGGGACCGGCAAGTCGCGAGTTCTTACCTCGAAGGCGTCATTCTGGCAAACCAAGATAAGGATAACTTCCTCGTGCCTTACTTTCCCGAGTAAGTCCTCCCCTCAACCGGCCCGTAACATATGAATTCTTACATTTCGATCGTTTTTCTTTTAACATTCCGTGTTTTCTGCAGTGACACACGTTGCACGCTCATCCTCCTAAGCCCCAAATATTCCATGGCCACGTATTTCGACCCGGACCGTCAGTCGAACGTAGACTACACAAATGTCAAGAAGGTTCTTGATGATGTTCTCCCCGGCTATGCCCAATCTGGAGGCACCTTCACCAGGCCTATTCGTAAGTACGGCAAGCACGTGTTCTCCCACAATACGACGTTCTGCTGCGTCAAGCAGCCGCCTGGCGGTCAGAAGGGTGCCTACTACGCCATCCATCACATGCGGGCGATCGTACGGGACCATCATCAACTTCTGCTACCGAGTAAACTCAAAGATTGGGCCGCGAGCATGTCGGCAATCCAGGACGCGGACCTCCGACAAGAATTCTTTCGCATCCAGTCGGAGTTTGCGGAAATCATCCATCAAGATGTCCTTCGTACCTCGGGGCAGTTCTACCTCAGAAATCAACCGTCCAACAGTGACATCGACACAATGCTACAAATGCAGGATGACAACGCCCGTTCTTTCATGACTCCCACGATAGACGGCGGCTTCATCCACGCTCTGGTCCCTTGAGTCGAGTTGTCTAGTTCTGAAACATCGATTGGCTCATGTTGTAATTAAACTTTAATGAACTTGTAGTATGTCTCTTTGGTTTCGAGAGTCGTTCAACTTAGATGTAATCGATGCTATTAATGTCTTGCTTTTCTCTTCCGATCGTTCTGTTGCATAATTATATATTGCTTATGTATTGTCTGTGAATTGGTACTAACGTTTCGTTTGGCTAGTGCATAGCGATGCCGACGTATGTCGTGTACAAGGGTAAGGTTCCCGGAGTCTACGATGACTGGGAGGAGTGTCGGAGACAGGTTCACCGATTCAGCGGTAACAGTTACAAAGGGTACACCACTAGGGCCGAGGCCGAATCTTGATACGCCTGCTATCTAGCGGGAGAGGGGAGGGAGCGTTGGAGGAACCGGATGAAGACGAGTTTCATCGTGATGATGCTCATCGTGATGACCGCAGCTCTCTTCTATGTGATGGTAGTTTAGATGATCGATATCGACTTGTAATGTGAAGACAAACTCGCTACTCGCAGTCTCGAGACTTGTAATATAATGTTCTATCTTTGTTCGGTCTTTTTAATTCGGAGACTAATATGATGAATTGTATTCGGAGACTAATATGATGAATTGTATTCAAAGACTAATCTTCTATTGTATTCGATGAATCTGTTGTTGATGTGTGCTGTCTATATTTTGTCAAATTATACATTTTGTAACCTGTGCAAAAAACAGAAAATAAAAAAATAAAAAAAACCTAATATTCATACTAATGGCGCATCACATGACAGTGCGCCATTAGTATGACAGTGCATACTAATGGCGCATCACTTGGTAGTGCGCCATTAGTATGCCGCGGTTACTAATGGCGCATCCAGTGGTGGTGCGCCATTAGTATGCCAAAGCACCTGGGTATACATGGCCCCTGGGAGGCATACTAATGGCGCACGCTGGCCTATACTAATGGCGCACCCACGGTGCGCCATTAGTATACCAGATACTAATGGCGCACCAGGTGGTGCGCCATTAGTAAAAATTACTAATGGCGTGCTGTTAATGGCGCACCACAGATGCGCCATTAATGGCCATATTATGTGCGCCATTAGTAGGGGTTTTTCTAGTAGTGAACCACGCGACAAGAGCAGCGGCGGCGACGAGCGGAGATGACGGCAAAGAAAGAACAATGCGCGACGAGGGTTCGCCCACAACAGAGAGAAACAGATCTCAAAACAGATCAAGAGGTATTACAAAACATTAGAAGTATAAGGACTAAAGTGAAAAAAGGGAAAACCACAAAGGGAAACCGAAAACCGGAATTCACGGGAGAAGCCATGCGCGCGCCAAGTGTCACGCGCGGAGCGCATCGGAAAAGTCTTAGGAGTGCTCCGCGCGTGACACTTGACACGCGGGGAGCGCTCCCCGACTAATCGTTGCGGGGAGCGCTCCTCAATTAGTGATTTCGAAAAGACCCCCTCAAAAAAATTGGGTAAAAGATTTATTGCCATCTCAGTGATAAAGGTTGAAAGCTAGTCCACAATCGACTAAAAAAGGACTTACATAGGTGTAGCTTCTTTTGTAGTGGAACCCTAGTCGACAGTCGACCACTAAAGCCAGACGTAATACTCCTACGTGATTCTGCTTTTCGTTGATGCCATGACGTGTGCCATTTGATTATGGAGACATCCACAAAGATGGATTTGGTGGATGTAAATGGAAGGTTCTGCTGCTCTACTTGCCGTGAGTTCCTGTGTTGAGGTTCTCGCGTCGATAAGATGCATCGGTCACTCACCGGTTGCCCGGTTGGTACACTGCCGCCTGGACTAGAGCACTCTTGGCCTAAGAGCATCTGCAGCCGGATATATCAAATATGGCATCTCAAATGTATGGGTGGTGACCGGGCACACCTTAAATTTTGTTTGTTGCATCTGGACGTCTGATGCTAGATTCTTAAATCCATACAAATACATGCAAACGAAATAACCTACGTACTACCACTAGTAGAAAACATGTATTAGGTTGAGGCCTGGGTAAGGGAATTAATTCCGGTTCACTCACAAACCGGGACCAAAGGGGGCATCACTCCCGGTTCGTGAGGCCGGGGGTCGGCCGGGCCACAAGGGCCATTGATCCCGGTTCGTCTGACCTCTTTGGTCTCGGTTCCAGACACGAACCGAGACCAATGGCCCTCGCACCTGGCCCACAACCTCTAGTCCCGGTTGGTGGCTGGAACCGAGACCAAATGTGGTACTTTACTCCCAGTTTTAGCCACCAGCCGAGGCTAAAGAGAGGCCTATTTGTACCCCTGGCCGCGAGCAGAACAGTGCACTGCTCTGTTTTTTGGTCGGCCGTGGGAAAGCTTTGTGCTGCTTTAGCTCACCTCCTATGCACATGAGGTGTTCGATGAAATGCCCGAGCCACACTTAAGCTTTCTCTTTTTGAAGCTTCTTGTCCAAATTCCATTTTCCTCAAGACTTGTTTAGGTTTGGCGGTCCGTCATGTCCCGTCCTCGTCCTCACCGTCCTCGATCGCCCGTGCTGATCTCGTCGCCGGCACCACCGTGGTGAGCCTCTTGTTATTATATTCTTTCTAAAATAAAAAAAATCCTTACTTGTATGATTTAGACGGAGCAATGCCGCGTGGAGGTGGAAGGCCTATGGGTCGTCAACTTCTTTTCTCGGAGAAGAAACAATGATGGTATCTAAGGAATAAGCATCAGCTAACTCTGTGCCAGCAGCCGCGGTAAGATAGAGGATGCAAGCGTTATCCGGGATTTAAGCCCTTATAAAAAGAAAACAGATTCTTGAACCTCTTTCACGCTCATGTCACGTTGAGGTACTGCAGAAAAAAGTACTGCAAAATCCGATCCAATTTTTAGTAATCGATTAGTTAACATGGTGGTTAATCGTATAATGAAAGACAGAAAAAGGCCAGTGAGCTAAAAAATGAAAGAATGGGTTACAATTTTCATATGCTCTCCTCTTATAGATAGGACGAACAAAGAACAAAGTTTTTCGATCACTTACTTTGCTCGCCCTTTTTTGATTGGTCTTTTTAATGCAAATAGATTCCTTCTTCACGCCCAAAAAGAAGGCAACTACGTATGAGCTAAACTTGGATAGGTAAGTCTTCTTTCATTTAGGGTGAAGTAAGACCAAGCTCATGAGCTTATTATCCTAGGTCGTAATAAATTCGTGGATGTTCTTATTTGGACATCTTGTTTGGGCTACTGGATTTATGTTCTTAATTTCCTGGCGGAGGTATTGGCAGGAATTAATTGAGACTTGAGCATGGGCTCATGAACGCACACCTTTAGCTAATTTAATTCGCTAGAGAGGCAGTACAAAGGTATGTAAACTATAAAAACGATTCAAAGTGGTTTGGCCCACACTAGCACTTCCACGTAATAACTCCACTAAAGGTGATGCTATTACCGGAATGGCGTCAGGTACACCTATCACAATTTTGACTGCCCAATAGCCAATTTGATCCCAAGGCAAAGAATAACCAGTTACACCAAATGACGCAGTCAAAACAGCCAAAACCACACCTGTGACCCAAGTTAATTCACGGGGTTTTTTAAATCCCCCTGTGAGATACACGCGAAATACATGCAGGATCATCATTAAAACCATTTATTCTTCTATTTTGAATCCGAAGAAAAAGAATAAAATTCATCAGAATATTTTTTTATTCTTAAATTAAGTAATAAAAATAGAGAAATAATTAAAGAATACAATCCGTGTCGAATTAGCGAAGATTTTGGTTCGAAATCCTTTCATTTAATTAGCCAACCCCGCCTTTTCTATGCTCTGATTTCCGAGTTGATACTTGTATAATTTTCTTACTTGTATTATTGTATGTTATTATATAGTGCGATGGTTTTGGTATCTGGCCCCATCGGTCCTCGTCCTGTCTATGATTCGGATGTGATATATATTATCTTTTATAACTATTTGTTTCATTTAGTATTTATGACAATTATGCCAACCAACGTGACATAGATGTTTTATCTAGGAGGTTTGTGAACCGGAAATTCCAACCAACCCTGTTGTCGAGAGGTTAAATTTAGTTGAAAAATAAAAAGATTACTTAAAGAAAAAATTGAAAAGAATTGAGTTGGAGAAGATGGCATTGGAGTTGCATGTTGTGGATATTATCAATGATCACAAGATCAAGATGGATAAAATGCGCTTGAAGATTAGAAAAAATAAAAAATATGACATTCATACTGAGGCTTGGTATCATTATGCTGTTGGATCAATTGTTACCTTAGTTGCGATTAAGATCGCATTTGTTGTTGCATTGAAATGTTTTACATAGTTTCAATGTATGGTTTGATTAGATGCTTTAGAGAGTTATATGTTGTTCAATGAGAACTATGTATGAACTTTATGTATTTATTTTTTCAGTAATAACATTTGATCACTACTGTACTTTGGTTTTAATGTGATGATGAACTTCTATTAATTTGGTCACTTCTCTATTCATGATGTTCTGTAATAGTTTTTGCCACACTTAATTATATATAATGCACATAGATAATCTAGCAAAGGATGTACGGTTGCAAACGCACCTCCGAGTACATTAAGGGCGTGCATAATTTTCTCGAAGTGGCTGAGGCAAACAAGCAGAATGGTTTTATGTGTTGTCCATGCCCTATCTGTGGGAATACAAAGTCTTACTCTGACGCGAAAACCCTTCACATCCACCTACTTGAGAAGTGTTTCATGCCACGTTATAATGTTTGGACCAAGCACGGAGAAAGAGTGGTTATGATGGAAGACAACAAAGAAGAAGAGAATGATGACAACTATGTGCCCCTTGAATACGATGATGCTACAACGGGGGAAGCTGAAGATCAAGAGGAACCAGACGATGTGCCCGATGATGATCTTCGCCGGGTCATTGTTGATGCAAAGAGACAATGCGAAAGTGAAAAGGAGAAATTTAAGTTTGATCGCATGTTAGAGTATCACAAAAAAGGGTTGTACCCCAATTGCAAAAGATGGAAACACAAAGCTCGGTACCACACTGGAATTGCTACAATGGAAGGCAGACAATGGTGTATCTGAAAACGGATTTGAGAAGCTACTGAAAATATTGAAGAAGAAGCTTCCAAAGGATATCGAATTGCCCGACAGTACGTACGGAGCAAAGAAGGTCCTATGCCCTCTAGGATTGGAGGTGCAGAAGATACATGCATGTCTTAATGACTGCATCCTCTATTGAGGTGCGTACAAGGATTTGAATGCATGCTCGGTATGCGGTGCATTGTGGTATAAGATCAGACGAGATGACCCTGGTGATGTTGACGGCGAGCGTCCCAGGAAGAGGGTTCCTGCTAAGGTGAGTTGGTATGCTCCTATAATACCATGGTTGAAATATTTGTTCAGAAACACAAAGCATGCCAAGTTGGTGCGATGGCATAAAAAGGATCGTAAGAAAGATGGGAAGTTCAGAAAAGAGCATGTATACAGTTCATAGGGATAGTGTGCAGCGAGAGTAATTTTGCTTTCGTTTGCCGCTTGTAGCTTTTGTCTAAAACCTTCTTGCTTAATCAATGAAATGGCAAGTCTTTTGGCTTGTTTCAAATAAGTGGTAACAAAATTCCTATGAACTATATACATGAATTCTGGAATATTTATTATGAATTGAAATCCTACCAAGTAAATGAGCCACATAACGATAATTCCTATGGATTGGAGGGGATGGGCTTAGGCTCAGTTCTTTTGCCAGAATCTGGGGATTCTCCCAGACTCCGATCCCTACCCAGCTTCTCCCAGAATCTTTGAGCCTCATTTGTTTTACAATTATGTCTAATTAAATCCTAACTAGATAGGATTGTAAAACAAATGTGGCTCAAAGGTTCTGGGAGAAGCAAGGTATGGGTCAGATTCGGACAAAAGAACTGGGTCTTAGTCTTCAACGATATCGTTTCACCACAACACCATTAAAATCAACTGCTAATTAAGTCTCTTCTCTTTGTGTGTGTTTCTTTGGGCGCACGTGCAAAAGCTCTGCGTGTCGATGTATTAGAGGAAGAGAGAATTAGAACGACAAAGGATCCGGCTGCAAGCCGCGGTTACAAATATCACCACGGCAACATATTGCGAGCAACCAAGAACACATGTCAATGCCATATCTCCTACCAATACCCATTTCCAAATGTCCGACAACCCTTTTGCACCTGACTACATCGATAGCTCAATCTCGCTAACAATGCGCCTATAGAACTCAGAAGCAACGACTGTCGAGCGCTGAAAAACGCGTCCGTTACACTCCTTCAACAACATCCAGACGGTAAGCATCTACAGCCGGACCTTTGATGAACATTTTTTCAATCCGATGAACAAAAAACATCCAGACGGTAAGCATCTCCAGAGCGCTGAAATCGATGATGCATTTTTTTGAATTTGGTGAACATTTTTTTAAAATCGATGAACAAATTTCGAATTTGATGAACATTTTTTGAATTCGATGAACAAATACTGAATATTGACGAACATTGTTTCAATCTGATGAACGAAAAACAAATTTTAAGAAAAGAAAATTAAGGAAATGAACAAAGTTTTAATTTGATGAACAAATATTGAAATCGATGGACAAATTTTAAATTTGGGGAACAATTTTTGAAATTGTTGTACAATTTTTGAATTTGGTGAATATTTTTTCAATTCGATGAACTTTTGTTGAATTTTGATGAACATTTTTTCAATCCGATGAACAAAAAAGGAATGTTATGAACATTTTCTGAATCATTGAGCATTTTTACACATTGCAAACATTTTTTGAATTTGATAGAAAAAATGTTCACGATTTTGGAAAGAAAAGAAAAATAAGCGAAAAAGGGAAACAAAAAAGAAAAATAAGAAAAAAGAAAAAGGAAAAGAGAGCTAAAGAAAAATAAATAGGATATGGGCAGGCCCATACGAGTGCTCAGCGCGCCAACGGGGGTGCGCGTCTCGGGGGCGCCCTATGCGCCATATAGGAACCCGCCTCGGGGAGCACCTAATCAGCATTGTTGGCGTGGGAAGCAACTAGTTGGCGAGCACTCCTTCGAAAGGCCCCAACAATCGTTTGGGGATGGGCTGAGAGCGCGTCACTTGACACGCTTTGAGCCGCCGTCACGTGTCACGTTCTGGGCGATGCCTTCGAAAAAAATTTCACACACGTTTTCGGCTTTTTAAACGGATTTTCAGGTTTTTTTTTAGGTTTTCACCGGTCACCTTAGCTTTCGGAAAAAAATTCAATTTTTTTTGTGTGAAGAACATGTTTTTTCTTCCACGAGAGGCACGGTCATGCATCTCGAAAACAAAAAAAATGTATTTTATGTTTTTTCTTTCGTGAGAGGCACGGTTTTGCTTTCGCAAGAGGCACGGTTATGGTTTCTCGAGAGTTCGGAAACTAAAAAAAAAGAATATGTTTTCTGTTTTTTCCTTCCGCAAGAGGCACGTTTTTGCTTCCGCGAGAGGCATGGTTGTACTTTCGCAAGAGGCATGGTCGTGCATATTAGAAAAACAAAAAAAAACACGTTTCTTGTTTTTGTCCATCCTGAGAGGCACGGTTTTGCTTCGGCGACGGAAAGGAAACAAAACGTGCTACCGGTTCAGTTTTTTCGTCTGGTTTTTTTGATATTTTTTTGATCAAAAAAGTTCGTCAAATCTATCAACATGAGATCTAGTTTTTTTTATGCGAGAAATCCAATGATGAAAATGGTTCGAGATTTGGATGCAAGGTTTAAGAAATAAAATATTTTGAATAAACGGATGTACGAAAAGGGGAAAACTCTCAGGTTGCAGCAAGTGGCGCTGACACATGAGCACCACTTGTCACAAGCTGAGAAGGTGGGAGTGTATCTTTGAAACGGTAATTGCCTTTGGCTCCTAGGTGAATATGCACCCATTGTCGAAATACACATTTCAAAAAGTTGAAAAATTCGAAACAAAAATCCCGCGTGTATATCCGGACATTTTATGTGCATGCAGAAGGTTTCAGTGAAAAACGACGTTTTTTGTGGCTTGTG
Source organism: Triticum dicoccoides (assembly GCF_002162155.2). NCBI lineage: Eukaryota > Viridiplantae > Streptophyta > Magnoliopsida > Poales > Poaceae > Triticum > Triticum dicoccoides. The sequence continues at coordinate 110,230,462 of NC_041383.1, forward strand.
TAAAAAAGATAATTTCTGATGCTTCATTCTAACTATTCACGAGGCATTTCTTTATCTTTTTTACACAAGCCACAAAAAACGTCGTTTTTCATTGAAACCTTGTGAACGCACATAAAATGTCCGAATATACACGTGGGATTTTTGTTCCGAATTTTTCAACTTTTCAAAATATGTATTTCGACAATGGGTGCATATGCACCTAGAAGCCAAAACGCCGCTCTCTCCTTAATTAGTGACTTCGGTTGGCACCGGTTCCCCGTTGGCGCTCACGTGCACTGCCAGTTGGACTGGCCCATTAATCCTTAATGCCTGCCTTGTTCGCTTTAAAAAAATTTCCTGCCTCGTTCATTCATTTGTTCGTCTGTTGACACATTGACAATTCACTATTAAAAATATTTAAAGAAAAATCAAGAATTTTAAGAAGAAGTTCATGAATTTGGGAAAAGTTCACGAAAAAAATCAGGAAATTGTAAAAAGTTCATCAATTTTGGAAAAAAAAGTCCACCAATTTTGAAAAAAGTTAATCGTATTTGAAAAAAATTCATCAAATTTGAAACAAGTTCATTAATTTTCAAAAAATTTCATCGATTTTGAAAAAGAAGTCAAAAAGTCGGAAAAAAGTTCATTGATTTTGGAAATAGTTTATCAATTTATGACAAAAGCGTTCAATTTAAAAAAGTTCATCGATTTTGGAAAAAGTTCATCCAATTTGTGAAAAAATCGTTGAATTTTAAAAAGTTTATCGAATTCGAAAAAAGTTCGTCAAAATTCAAATAAATTCATTAATTTGGAGAAAAAGTTCACGTATTTGAGAACAATTCATCGATCCAGAAAGAAGAAAAATAGAAAAAAACCAAAAACAGAAAAAGGGAAGAATAAAAGAGGCTGAAGGTTAAACTTTACTATATCCACTTGGGTGGTGACCATATCCACTTGGGTGGTGTGGTGGTTGCACCCTCGCTGGTTCCACTCACAGGAGCCTTTTTCTTGCGAGCTAAGACACATGAAAAAAAAATAGATGGGTCGGCCCAGCGCGGGGGCGCTGCAGACGCCCGTTTGCAAAAAAAACACTACTAACGGGCGCCAGCTGCACCAAATAGGGATTACCCCAGTTTACCGGGAACAATTTTTTAGACGTGAGAAACGCTTTGAGACTGCATGTAGAGCATCACAATGATCAGTTGCGTAGCCAGGATTTTCGGCTAGGGTGGTCCAATTGATATATAAAATAGTTATATAGAAAATATAATATACCAATATATTTAGGTAGAGCTATGTGTGTTAAGATGAGTGGGCCAATGCCCCCCTCCCCCGGCTTTAAATTTATTTTTGAAAATAATAATGGAAGGTCTTGGACAGGAAATGTTATAGCCTCCTCCCTCCCCCCAAAAGACTCATGGTTTTTGCCCTCCGCGGGAAAAGATATAGGATCTGTTTGGTTTGGCACTCCGAGCAATGCAGCAAAAAAATTGACGTTGACTTCAGTGTTGGCCTCTATTGGGACTTTGTTCAATTTTTTTGTTCGCCCCAGCCGCAACAACTTTCCCTGTTGGTTTCTAAGCCAATGACTAGCAGCAGAATCCTCCGCCAATTATTTGACGCACCAATATTGGCATATAGCGAGCACAGGAAGGATCCAAACCGACTTGTCGTCTTGCTCCGCCATTGCATGCTAGTATAGAATTTATTAATAGAATGTATGTGGAAGTTTAATGTTTGCAACAATTCTACAATAAAAACCCCTCATAGTTCAACCTTGAAGGCAAAGTCAAACTTTGAATTGAAAATGGAAATCATATTTTAACTTGTAAAGGTGTGAAGTCGGTGGAGTTCCTGCCTCGGTGTTTAGCTCTACCCTATGCATGCATTACTACTCATCCGCCTCGCTGGCATTCCTCCGCTTTATGCCTACCTGACACAATGCGTCATCGGCTTCTGTCACGCTGAACGCTAGGGTTTGCCGTCGCGGTGCGGTCGGTTGGAGACTTCGAGTGATCAAGTCCATCCTCTAGCGTACTAAAAAACTTAAGCATACAAGGGAACGTTTCTTGGGTAAAGCATAGACCTAAATCGTAGGAAGTAACGAGTGAGCTAGTTATCAGATTCATAGTTTTGGGGTTTAGACCTAGATGTGCACTGTGGCCTGGTTAATTTTTTCTTATACCGGACCTATGTTGCGGCTGGGCCCTGTGGCCCTGTCCACCCTCCAGCTCCACCACTGACAATGATTATATGGTTTGCTCTCAAGAGAATGGAGAGCAATACAGTAATTATGGGTAGAGGTATGGGCGTATTTTTTTTGTCCCCAGCATATCAAAGGGACGCGGGTGATGTTTTAGTCTCTGACTTTTAACAGTAAGTATATCATTTTGGGCGCAAAATTTGAAAAACAAGAAGAGGATATAAGGCCCATGAGGTCTCAAAAAATAGGACCGGAGGCCCAGCCCAGCAAAAAGACAGAGCAAGAAGAAAAAAGTTAATCGTCGACAGCAGGGATCGAACCTGCGCGGGCGTAGCCCAACAGATTTCAAGTCTGTCTCCTTAACCACTCGGACATATCGACTTTGTGTTGCTTTGTGCTTCTTTTACTTATATGTACTCACGCGTGCTACAGATATTCCTCCTTGCACAAAGGAACACTACTCATCCTACTCCAGGGACAGAGATAAGAACGTTTTTTTTTAACGAAAGACGGCAGAATACTTCTGAAGGAGTACAAATTAGTGCCATCCATGTCCACAGGTACACGATTAGAGAGCTCACTGAACCAGTGTCTATCATGTCCACAGGGTACATCACGCAGAGTTAACTGAACCGATACTTTTCATGTTCCTACTTCATTGAGCACATCATATACTTACCGTTAACTAGCCCTTTGTTAACCTATATATATGTACTGTATTTAGAGAATCTAACTCTAAGATTGTATATACTGACTGAAACTACATATAAGTATTTTTAAAAAAATTCTCAAAGGAGGAATTCTCATCCTACTCCAGGGAGCAGTAAGAAAGGTTTTTTAATCAAAAGATAGCAAAATACTACTTGAAGGAGTACGATTAGTGTCATCCATGTCAACAGGTACATGATTGCAGAGCTAACTGAACCAGTGTCTATCATGCGCACATGGTACATCATAAAGAGTTACACTGAACTGATAATCTTCCCTGTTCATACTTCATTGAGCAAATGAACTACTTACTGTTAACTACGGTAATTGCCGCTCTCCTGTTAACTAGCACTTTGTTAACCTATATGTACAGTATTTTGCCGTCATTTTTTTCTGTGTACAGTATTTAGAGCCGCATATCTAACTCTAAGACTGTATTTTCTCTGTCTAACCGAGGAATAATACACGTCCAAGTCCAGGCACAACAGAATAAGAACAGGCTTTACCCAAACAGATTCGAATACTACAAATCAATGTCTTACACGACCACAGGGTACATGATACAGAGCTATAACTCAACTGAAATCTTCCATGTTCATAGAGCACATGATACCAACCTAACTCTTAACTAACTAATCAGCAACATCACTCAGGAGATGCTAGACTGACAAGCTGGTACATGGAGCTACAGAAATATCAGAACCTCATTAGACCTAGAAACATATACTCCTAGGAACATTATACAGGAACACAGGACATGGACATAGGGGGTCAAAACACTCAGTAACTAAGCTAGTGTTCTGGCAGAGTTAACATCAGTTCTCATCTGATCCTCTCTTCTTCTTGCTCTTGGCCTGCTTTGCCAAGAAAACTGAAAGCCCAGTGAAGGCAAACTTCTTCCTCTTTCCGGAGAATTTCTTGTTAGCACTTGCATCACTGCTATAAGTCAAGATTGCCTGCCTCCTGTTCAGGATCTGGCCAAGGGAGACACTAGAAGTTTCACTCGTACTCGTGTCGTCCGACACGCTCTTGTCGTACCCATCAGGCCCCATCAGCTTCATACTCAGTATTTGCCCGATCGACAGTGTCGGTTTCATGGAGTTGTCTGAAACATCGATGATGTCCATGCAGTGAGAGTCATCTCTGTGGCGATGTGCTGCAGTTTTGAACTTGGGGGAGCCACGGAATGAGCGCCTCTTGTGTCCGGTCTCGGATCGGCATCGACGAAGGGTCTCTTCCACCGCAAACTTTCTTCGGTTGGCAGTCTCTACCCTCTTCAGGGCCTCTTGTAGCGCCTTCTTGCATTCCTCGACCTCCATTTTCGCTTCCTCTAGCCTTGTGAGTGACTCCGACTTCGATTGGTTGGCTTCATCGACATGGACCATGGCAGCTGCAATCTTGTTCCTTGAGCTTTCATCGGCCTCTTGAGCCATCGAAGCAAGCTCGGAGTACTCTTCCACTGAAAGGCTCACTCCATCTGTGTCCTGGAGATCTTGAGCTGAGGCTTCACTGCAGAGCAGGGCCTTGATCTCAGCTAGTGCAAGAGCTTCAGCTGCTCTTGCAGCTTCTTCCATCTTCTTGGCTGCAAGACATCTCACTTCAGCAGTGCCGATGGTGGCCTTGGTCTGCTCAATCTCGGCAGCTAACATCATGGCTTCAGATTTCGAAGCATTTGCAGCATTCCTGAGCTGCTCTATCTCGGAAGTCATCCTCTTGATCTCGAAGAAGATGTCCGAGGGATCCTCGCGCCTTCTCTGAAGATCCTTCAGCGTCTGCAGCTTCTGCGTGGTCTGGTCCAGCTCCTGCTTCAGAGAAGAAACCAAGGTGGCGTCCGAGGACACCTTCTCCCGGCTCCTCTCCACCAGGACTTTCTCCGTTGCGATGTCGTTGCGCAGCGACTCGATGGAGGCTCTGATGGCAGCGAGGTCACCCGTGGTTCTGTTCAGGTTCGACTTTGCCTGCTCGAGCTCCATCAGAACCAAGTTAGGATGCTGCTGCTGGTGCTCTTGTTCATCTAGACCGGCGCACATGTCCACATCAGCTCCAGCATTTGCATTTCCATCAGGCTGCTTCACTTCAGGTTCTGTTGTTTGCATTTCTGCAACTTCAGCATTTCCCTCAGGCTGCTGCTTGGCTTCAGGTTCTGCTGTTTGCACTTCTGTAGCCTCAGCATTTCCTTCAGGCCGCTTCACTTCAGGTTCTGCTGTGGACAGTTCAGTGAAAGAGCAGTTGCTATCTTGCTGTTGCTGCTGCTTCTCTTCTTCAGGCTGCAATGTATCTTCACCTGTTTTCTTCTGAATCTTGAGCTTCAAATCTGCGATGATCTTCTTGGCGGACTCCAGCTGCTTGAGCACGTCGAGCGTCTCCCTCTCCTTGGCGCCGAGCTCCTTCTCTATCTGCGCGGTCTGCTCCGCCAGATTGGCGCGTTGCTCGTCTTCAGTCCCCCCACACACAGTCTGGTTCTGTTTCTGCAGGCGGAAAATGTGGCAAGAACAAAATTAATCGACAGAACGAAGAGAAACATCAGTGCTGGCTGATTTAGTGATTTTAACTAGCTGCATTTGCCGCCGAATCACGGACAACAACCGCTCCGCTCTGCTCCTAATTGAATGACGAACTATGTGACCCAAAGTAGTACAGGGGTACGGCCATGTAGTACTGTGCAAGAACAAAAAGTACTCTGCGGAACAGGAAATGGCACCGTTCCTCCACCAAGAATGTAAATCCGGTCAAGATGAGCCGCGGCAAGATGGAGAATCGGGGAGGAGCTCACCTTGTGGTGCGCGAAGATGCGGTTGACGAGGTGGGAGCTCCAGGCGGCGCTGCCGCCGAAGCGGTCGACGGCCTCCCGCACGGACTCGAACGGCGCGGAGGTGTCGATCTCCGCCCTGCCGCCGCCGACGCCGACGCCGACGCCGCACGCGCCAGCGGAGGGCGGGGCCAGGTCCTCGCCGTTCACCGGGACGCGCACCGGGAGCAGGGGCGGGCGGGCCTCCTCTTCCATCCCTTTCTCTTCTCTCGGGTCCTGCGCGTGCTGCTGGGTCAGGGTTCTTGGGTTTGGGCGAAGAGCGAGGGAGAGAGAGGTTCTTGGGTTTGGGCGAAGAGCGAGGGAGAGAGAGTGGGTGGGCTGGAAGCGGACAACGGGGGAGTGCGGCTTGCTCGGGTTGGGTTTAATAGTGGTCGTTGACCGGCTGCTTCTGAGGTAGCCGTTGGGCCGAGACTGAGACGGCACGCCTGTGGCTAATCACGGCAGCAAATGGACCAGTGGCGGCGTACATTAAGCATGATGACACGGAAAACAGTGCGGCCGAGGCGGCAGTTCTTGGTCACGGCCGGACCCGCGGGTGGTTCTTTCTTTAATCTTTTTGGTGGCAGAGGGCCGTTGCGCACCGCGTGGCAACTCCCACGGCGGTGCACGAGCGTCCTGCCATGGCTTGCATTATTACCGCGGCGTCAGCCTTGCGGTGCCGACCGTCGTTCGGCGGGCATCACGAGGTGGCAGTGAATCGAGCCGTTGGTTGGATACGTCACGTCTCACTGGTCACTGGTCACACTATCTCTTCTCGCTCGCCTATCTGTTAAACCAACTCCAAGCAGCGACCCAAACTTGCCGTGCGATTTGAAGATAATTACACGTACAGTTCTTGTGCTCTCCGGCATGTAACACGACAGTCCTTAAAATCGCGAAATGCTTCACTACTGTCCTCAGATATGTGGATACGCTCCAAAACGGTCCCGACTACGTCTCACGATACGCCTACAGCTCAGCCTGGTGCCATGTCAGCATACAGTAGAAGTGGTTCGAACCTGAAACCTTTGCTCGCTGATTGTAATGTACGCACAGGCTACCCACAGATCACAATTGTGATTAGTTTTAATTTCTGACCTATATATAACACAACACAAAAAACAACATATAGTGTGCCTCCATCACGTTCCTTTTCCACTGTTTTTTTTCAGGTTCACTTTTCTTTTATCCTTTTCTCATTTAAGAAATAAATGTAAGGAAGTTTTACATTCAAAAAATTGACCACGTGTATTTCAAAACATGTTCGTGGTGTATTAAAATATTATTGTGTAAACTCATTCTTGCATTTCAAGGAACACGTTGATTTTCTAAATACAAGTTGAATTTTTAATACATTTCTAAAATTTGTTTTGTTTTGCGAGAAAACTTTCATTCTGTTCATCTTCAATAATGGCAATACAACGAACACCAGAAATAATAAAAATTGCATTCAGGTCTGTAGACCCATATTTCTACTGTATGCTGATGTGGTATCAGTCTGGACGTATTACGTAGCCAGGACCATATTGGAGCGTATTTTTATATTTAAGAACCATAGTGGAGCATTCCGTGAGTTCGAGGACCATCATGTTACGCGCCGGAGAGTACAAGGATTGTAGCTGTAATTATCTCTGCGATTTGTCTATTTTGTGTCTGTTTGGATCAATCGAGCAGACGCCTTTCACTTGGATTGACACATGCATCCAACACAGGCATGACACATTTTTCCGTGCGGATTTTATAAAATAACCAAGCATAAAGAAGTCCAAACTAACATAATTAAACATTAAAACTCTGGTCAAACGCCGCCAAAGTCCACTTAAACTTAATTAAACATTAAAAATAAAGACTCCGCCTGCCCGCATGCTACCCTAGGCGTCGTCGTCCCCCGGGCCGGTGAGGTCGACGAGCTCCGGCGCCAGCCCAGCCCAGGGGAATGCCGCCACCCAGGCCCGAGAAGCAACCTACGGGGGTTGTGCCGCCGGCTAGTGGTCGCGCTCCTCCTCCTTCCTCTCCCGACACTCCTCCTCCTCCTCCCACGTCCAGCGGTGTTCAAGCTCCATCTGCCACTCGCGTCGGCGCTCGCGTCCTCCATTGCTGGAGGTACGTCGTCTCCTGCTCCAGTGTCGCGCCGAGCCACACGGGCAGCGCGCAGACCCATTCGCGGAGTTGGCCGGTCCAGTGGTACCGCACCGGCTCGAGCTCCTGCGAAGCCTCGACCTTGAGCTCGAGGAGCGGTAGCAGCAGAGGAGAGGGGGGAATAGGGGGGATGATGCAGTCGCCGGCCGCAGACAGCGTGAGGGCCTCCTCCAGGCCCTCCAAGTGTGCGTCCTCGTCGTGCCTCCTCTTGTCGATAGCATTGTGCAATGCCGCCTCCTCCTCCGGCTTGACCTCCGCCGGCGGCGGGGTCGAGCAGGATTCCGTGGAGGCGCTCCTTCTCATGCTCCATGGCGAACCAGATCTCCCTATTGGGGGAGTCGGCCGCATAAGCAGGGCGGCGCTACCGCTCCTACGTCAGTAACTCGCGTCGCCTGCGCACCTCCTCCGCGTGCGTGTGCCGACCGGGGCACCGCCCGCACCGGGATGCGGTGCGGGTCCAGATGCCAACCATGGGGCGAGTTGACATCTGGATAGGGCAGCACATGCCGGTACTGCCAGTGCCACCTCGCCTAGTGCGCTGGGATGTATAGATGTGGTGCGGGTCCAGATGCCAACCATGCGGCAGGTTGACATGATTCAGACAGACTTAAACATCGCTATGGGTGAGAAAGTCTCATCGTAGTCAACTAATTGAACTTGTCGAAAACCTTTCGCGACAAGTTGAGCTTTGTAGACAGTAAAATTACCATCAGCGTCAGTCTTTTTCTTGAAGATCCATTTATTTTCTATGGCTTGCCGATCATCGGGCAAGTTCACCAAAGTCCACACTCTGTTCTCATACATGGATCCTATCTCAGATTTCATGGCGTCGAGCCATTTTTCAGAATCTAGGCTCATCATAGCTTCTTCATAGTTCATAGGTCCGCCTTGGTCTAGTAACATGACTTCCAGGACAGGATTACCATACCACCCTGGTGTGAATCGTGCCCTGGTCGACCTACGAGGTTCAGTAGTAACTTGATTTGAATTTCCATGATCATCATCACTTGCTTCCTCTCTAGTTGGTGTAGGCATCACTGGAATAGTTTTCTGTGATGTGCTAATCTCCAATTCGAGAAAAGGTACAATTACCTCATAAAGTTCTACTTTCCTTCCACTCACTTCTTTTGAGAGAAACTCCTTCTCTAGAAGGACCCATTCTTGGCAACAAAGATCTTGCCTTCGGATCTGTGGTAGAAGGTGTACCCAATTGTTTCCTTAGGGTATCTTATGAAGACACACTTCTCCGATTTGGGTTCGACCATATCAGGCTGAAGCCTTTTGACATAAGTGTCAAAACCCCAAACTTTAAGAAATGACAGTTTAGGTTTCTTGCCAAACCATAGTTCATACGGTGTCGTCTCAGCGGATTTAGATAGTGCCTATTTAACGTGAATGCGGCTGTCTCTAATGCATAACCCCAAAAAGATAGTGATAAATCGGTAGACATCATAGATCACACCATATCTAATAAAGTACGGTTACGACGTTCGAACACACCATTATGCTGTGGTGTTCCAGATGGCGTGAGTTGCGAAACAATTCCACATTGTTTTAAATGAAGGCCAAACTCATAACTCAAATATTCGCCTCCACGATCAGATCGTAGAAACTTTATTTTCTAGTTGCAATGATTCTCCACTTCACTCTGAAATTCTTTGAACTTTTCAAATGTTCCAGACTTGTGTTTCATTAAGTAGATATATCCATACCTACTCAAATCATCTGTTAAGATCAGAAAATAATGACAGCTGCCGCATGCTTCAACACTCATCGGACTGCATACATCAGTATGTATTATTTCCAATAAGTCATTAGCTCACTCCATTGTTCTGGAGAATGGAGTTCTAGTCATCTTTTCCATGAGGCATGGTTCGCAAGTATCAAATGATTCATAATTAAGTGATTCCATAAGTCCATCTGCATGAAGTTTCTTCATGCGCTTTACACCAATATGACCTAAACGACAGTACCACAAGTATGTTGCACTATAATTATCAACTTTGCATCTTATGGCATCGATATTATGAATATGGGTATCACTACGATCGAGATTCAATAAGAATAGACCACTCTTCAAGGGTGCATGACCATAAAATATATTATTCATATAAATAGAACAACCATTATTCTCTGACTTAAATGAATAACCGTCTCGCAATAAACAAGATCCAAATATAATGTTCATGCTCAACGCGGGCACCAAATAACAATTATTCAGGCCTGAAACTAATCCTGAAGGTAGATGTAGAGGTAGTATGCCGATGAAGATCAGATCGACCTTGGAACCATTCCCGACGTGCATCGTCACCTCGTCCTTAGCCAATCTTTGTTTATCCCACAGCTCTTGTTTCGAGTTACAAATATGAGCAACTGAACCAGTATCAAATACCCAGGCGCTGCTACAAGCATTAGTAAGGTACACATTAATAACATTTATATCAAATATACCTTTGTTCACTTTGCCATCCTTCTTATCCGCCAAGTATTTGGGGCAGTTCCGCTTCCAGTGACCAGTCCCTTTGCAGTAGAAGCACTCAGTTTCAGGCTTGGGTCCAGCTTTGGGCTTCTTCCCGGGAGTGGCAACTTGCTTGCCATTCTTCTTGAAGTTCCCTTTCTTTCCCTTGCCCTTTTTCTTGAAACTAGTGGTCTTGTTAACCATCAAGACTTGATGCTCCTTCCTGATTTCTACCCGCGACTTTAAGCATTGCAAAGAGCTCGGGAATTGTTTTGTTCATCCTTTGCATATTATAGTTCATCACAAAGCCTTTGTAGCTTGGTGGCAGTGATTGAAGAACTCTATCAATAACACAATCAACTGGAAGATCAACTCCCAACCGAGTCAAGAGATTATAATACCCAAACATTTTGAGTATGTGTTCATTGACAGAACTGTTCTCCTCCATCTTGCAGCTATAGAACTTGTTGGAGACTTCATATCTCTCAACCCGGGCATTTGCTTAAAATATTAACTTTAACTCCTAGAACATCTCATATGCTCCATGACGTTCAAAACGTCTTTGAAGTCCCGGTTCTAAGCTGTAAAGCATGGCACACTGAACTATAGACTAGTCATCAAATCGAGCCTGCACACAACATGGATATGAAAAACTATAAGACTAAGTTCATGATAAATTAAGTTCAATTAATCAAATTACTAATGAACTCCCACTTAAATAAACATCCCTCAAGTCATCTAAGTGATACGTGATCCAAATCAACTAACCCATGTCTGATCATCACGTGAGATGGGGTAGTCAATGGTGAACATCTCTATGTTGATAATATTTACTATATGACTCCCGTTCAACCTTTCGGTCTCTAGTGTTCCGAGACCATGTCTGTATTCTAGGCTCGTCAAGTTTAACCCAAGTATTCTGCATGTGCAAAACTATCTTAAACCTGTTGTATGAGAACGTAGAGTCCATCACACCCGATCATCACGTGGTGCTTTGAACGACGAACTTTGGAAACGGTGTATACTCGGGGAGAACACTTTTATCTTCAAATTTAGTGAAGGGATCATCTTATGATGCTACAGTCGTTCTAAGCAAAATATGCATAAAAGATAAACATCACATGTAATCAAAAATATGTGACATGATATGGCCGTCATCATCTTGTGCTTTTGATCTCCATCTCCAAAGCATCGTCATGATCTCCATCGTCACATCATGTCTTGACCATATCACATCACAACATGCCCTGCAAAAACAAGTTGGACGTCCTCTACTTTGTTGTCGCAAGATTTACGTGGCTGCTACGGGCTTATAGCAAGAACCGCTCTTACCTACGGCAAAAACCACAGAAGTGATTTATCAAGTTTGCTATTTTAACCTTCTTCAAGGACGGGCCGCAGTGAAATTTGATTCAACTAAAGTAGGAGAAACAGACACCCACCAGCCACCTTTTATGCAAAACTAGTTGCATGTCAGTCGGTGGAACCAGTCTCATATGCGTGGACAAGTAAGGTTTGTCCGGGCCGGTTCATCCCAAAATACCGTCGAATCATAAGAAGACGTTGGTGGTAAGCAGTATGACTATCACCGCCCACAACTCTGTGTTCTACTCATGCATATCATCTACGTGTAGACCTGGCTCGGATGCCACTGTTTGGAAAAGTTGTATGGAAAACAAAACAAAAAATCTACGCACACGCAAGATCTATCGAGGGATGCATAGCAACGAGAGAGGAGAGTGTGTATACGTACCCTCGTAGACCGTAAGTGGAAGTGTTTGACAATGTGGTTGATGTAGTCGAACTTCTTCGCGTTCCAACCGATCGAGTACCGAACGTACGACAACTCCGCGTCTAACACACGTCCAACTCGATGATGTCCTCCGCCTTCTTGATCCAGTAAGACGGCGATGTAGTGGATGAGTTTCGGCAGCACGACGGTGTTGGGGAACGTAGTAATTTCAAAAAAATTCCTACGCACATGCAAGATCATGGTGATGCATAGCAATGAGAGAGGAGAGTGTGTCCACGTACCCTCGTAGACCGAAAACGGAAGCGTTACAACAGCGCGGTTGATGTAGTCGTACGTCTTCATGGCCCGACCGATCAAGCACCGAAACTATGGCACCTCCGAGTTCTAGCACACGTTCAGCTCGATGACGATCCCCGGACTCCGATCCAGCAAAGTGTCGGGGAAGAGTTCCGTCAGCACGACGGCGTGGTGACGATCTTGATGTTCTATAGTCGCAGGGCTTCGCCTAAGCACCGCTACATATTATCGAGGATTATGGTGGAGGGGGGCACCGCACACGGCTAAGAGATCTCAAGGATCAATTGTTGTTGTGCCTTGAGGTGCCTCCTGCCCCCGTATATAAATGATCAAGGGGGGAGGGGGCGGCCGACCTAGGAGGGGGCGCGCCAAGGGGAGTCCTACTCCCACCGGGAGTAGGACTCCCTCCTTCCTTGTTGGAGTAGGAAAGGGGAAAGAGGGGGAGAGGAAGAAGGAAAAGGGGGTTGCGCCCCTTGTCCAATTCGGACGAGAGGGGGGGCGCAGGCCTCCTTCCTTTTGGCCTCTCTCCTCTATTCCCGTATGGCCCAATAAGGCCCATATACTCCCCGGCGAATTCCCGTAACTCTACGGTACTCCGAGAAATACCCGAATCACTCGGAACCTTTTCGAAGTCCGAATATAGTTGTCCAATATATCGATCTTTACGTCTTGACCATTTCGAGACTCCTCGTCATGTCCCCGATCTCATCCGGGACTCTGAACTCCTTCGGTACATCAAAACTCATAAACTCATAATATAACTGTCATCGAAACCTTAAGCGTGCGGACCCTACGGGTTCGAGAACAATGGAGACATGACCGAGACATGTCTCCGGTCAGTAATCAATAGCGGAACCTGGATGCTCATATTGGCTCCCACATATTCTATGAAGATCTTTATCGGTCAAACCGCATAACAACATACGTTGTTCCCTTTGTCATCGGTATGTTACTTGCCCGAGATTTGATCGTCGGTATCTTAATACCTAGTTCAATCTCGTTACCGGCAAGTCTCTTTACTCGTTACGTAATACATCATCCCGCAACTAACTCATTAGTTGCAATCCTTGCAAGGCTTATAGTGATGTACATTACCGAGTGGGCCCAGAGATACCTCTCCGACAATCGGAGTGACAAATCCTAATCTCGAAATACGCCAACCCAACATGTACCTTCGGAGACACCTGTAGAGCTCCTTTATAATCACCCAGTTACATTGTGATGTTTGGTAGCACACAAAGTGTTCCTCCAGTAAACGGGAGTTGCATAATCTCATAGTCATAGGAACATGTATAAGTCATGAAGAAAGCAGTAGCAACATACTAAACGATCAAGTGCTAAGGCTAACGGAATGGGTCAAGTCAATCACATCTCCTAATGTGATCCCGTTAATCAAATAACAACTCATGTCTATGGTTAGGAAACTTAACCATCTTTGATTAATGAGCTAGTCAAGTAGAGGCATACCAGTGACATTATGTTTGTCTATGTATTCACACATGTATTATGTTTCCGGTTAATACAATTCTAGCATGAATAATAAACATCTATCATGAAATAAGGAAATAAATAATAACTTTATTATTGCCTCTAGGGCATATTTCCTTCAGTCTCCCACTTGCACTAGAGTCAATAATCTAGTTCACATCATCATGTGATTTAACACCAATATTCACATCTGTATGTGATTAATACCCATAGTTCACATCGTCATGTGATCAACACCCAAAGGGTTTACTAGAGTCAATAATCTAGTTCACATCGCTATGTGATTAACACCCAAAGAGTACTAAGGTATGATCATGTTTTGCTCGTGAGAGAAGTTTAGTCAACGGGTCTGTCACATTCAGAGCCGTATGTATTTTGCAAATATTCTTTGTCTTCAATGCTCTGCACGGAGCTACTCTAACTAATTGCTCCCACTTTCAATATGTATCCAGATTGAGACTTAGAGTCATCTGGATCAGTGTAAAAGTTTGCATCGATGTAACTTTTACGACGAACTCTTTTATCACCTCCATAATCGAGAAACATCTCCTTAGTCCTCACTAAGGATATTCTTGACCGCTGTCCAATGATCTACTATTAGATCAAAATTATATTCCTTTGCCAAACTCAGAGCAAGGTATACAATAGGTCTGGTCAGCATAGCATACTTTATAGAACCTATGACTGAGGCATAGGGAATGACTTTCATTCTTCTTTTCTATTTCCTGCCGTGGTCGGGATTTGAGTCTTACTCAATTTCACACCTTTGCAACACAGGCAAGAACTCTTTCTTTGACTGCTCCATTTTGAACTATTTCAAAATCTTGACAAGGTATGTACTTATTGAAAAACTTATCAAGCGTCTTGATCTATCTCAATAGATCTTGATGCTCAATATGTGAACTATGGGTATTAATATCTCAATATCTTGATGCTCAAACTTATTGAAAAACTTATCAAGCTTTACTGAGGTCTTTCTTTTTAAAGAACTCCTTTCAAATACTCCTTTATGCTTTCCAGAAAAATTCTACATCATTTCTGATCAACAATATGTTACTCACATATATTTATCAGAAAGGCGGTAGTGCTCCCACTCACTTTATTGTAAATACAGGCATCACCGCAAGTCTGTATAAAACTATATGCTTTGATCAACTTATCAAAGTGTATATTCCAACTCTGAGATGCTTGCACCAGTCCATAGATGGATTGCTGGAGCTTGCACATTTTGTTAGCATCTTTAGGATTGACAAAACCTTCTGGTTGCATCATATGCAACTCTTCTTTAATAAATCCATTAAGGAATGCAGTTTTGACATCCATTTGCCAGATTTCATAAAATGTGGCAATTGCTAACATGATTCGGACAGACTTAAGCATCGTTAAGAGTGAGAAAATCTCATTGTATTCAACACCTTGAACTTGTCGAAAGCCTTTTGCAACAAGTCGAGCTTTGTAGATAGTAACACTACTATCAGTGTCCGTCTTCCTCTTGAAGATCCATTTATTTAACTTGACTTGCTGATCATCGAGCAAGTCAACCAAAGTCCACACTTTGTTCTCATATATGGATCCTATCTCAGATTTTATGGCCTCAAGCCATTTCGCGGAATCTGGGCTCATCATAGCTTCCTCATAGTTCGTAGGTTCATCATGGTCTAGTAACATGACTTCTAGAACAGGATTACTGTACCAATTTGGTGCGGATCTTATTCTGGAAGACCTACGAGGTTCGGTAGTAACATGATCTGAAGCTTCATGATCATCATCATTAGCTTCCTCACTAATTGGTGTAGGAATCACATGAACTGATTTCTGTGATGAACTACTTTCCAATAAGGGAGCAGGTACAGTTACCTCATCAAGTTCTACTTTCCTCCCACTCACTTCTTTCGAGAGAAACTCCTTCTCTAGAAAGGATCCATTCTTAGCAACAAAGATTTTGCCTTCGGATCTGTGATAGAAGGTGTACCTAATAGTTACCTTTGGGTATTCTATGAAGACGCACTTCTCTGATTTGGGTTCGAGCTTACCAGGTTGAAACTTTTTCACATAAGCATAGCAGCCCCAAAATTTAAGAAACGACAACTTTGGTTTCTTGCCAAACCACAGTTAATAAGGTGTCGTCTCAACGGATTTTTGATGGTGCTCTATTTAAAGTGAGTGCAGCTGTCTCTAATGCATAACCCCATAATGATAGTGGTAAATCGATAAGAGACATCATAGATCGCACCATATCCAATAAAGTGCAGTTACGACGTTCGGACACACCATAACGCTGTGGTGTTCCATGTGGCGTGAGCTGTGAAACTATTCCACATTGTTTTATATGAAGGCCAAACTCGTAACTCAAATATTCTTCTCCACAATCAGATCGTAGAAACTTTATTTTCTTGTTACGATGATTCTTCACTTCACTCTGAATTTCTTTGAACATTTCAAATGTTTCATACTTGTGTTTTATTAAGTAGATATACCCATATCTGCTCAGATCATCTGTGAAGGTCAGAAAATAATGATACTCGCCACGAGCATCAACACTCATTGGATCGCATACATCGATATGTATTATTTCCAATAAATCAGTAGCTCGTTCCATTGTTCCGGAGAATGGAGTTTTAGTCATCTTGCCCAAAAGGCATGGTTCGCAAGCATCAAATGATTCATAACCAAGTGATTACAAAAATCCATCTTTATGGAGTTTCTTCATGCGCTTTACACCAATATGACCCAAACAGCAGTGCCACAAATGAGTTGCACTATCATTATTAACTTTGCATCTTTTGGCATCAATATTATGAATATGTGTATCACTACGATCGAGATCCAACAAACTATTTTCATTGGGTGTATGACCATCGAAGGTTTTATTCATGTAAACAGAACAACAATTATTCTTTGACTTTGAATGAATAATCGCATCGCAATGAACATGATCAAATCATATTCATGTTCAACGCAAATGCCAAATAACATTTATTTAGGTTTAACACTAATCCCGAAAGTATAGAGAGTGTGCGATGATGATCATATCAATCTTGGAAATACTTCCAACACTCATTGCCACTTCACCCTCAACTAGTCTCTGATTATTCTGTAACTCCTATTTCGAGTTACTAATATTTAGCAACTGAACAAGTATCAAATACTCAGGGGCTACTATAAACACTAGTAAAGTACACATCAATAACATGTATATCAAATATACCCTTGTTCACTTTGCCATCCTTCTTATCCACCAAATATTCAGGGCATTTCCGCTTCCAGTGACCATTTCCTTTGCAGTGTAAGCACTCAGTTTTAGGCTTTGGTCCAGCTTTGGGATTCTTCGCGGGAGTGACAACTTGCTTGCCATTCTACTTGAAGTTCCCTTTTCTTTCCCTTTGCCCTTTTCTTGAAACTAGTGGTCTTGTCAATCATCAACACTTGATGCTCTTTCTTGATTTCTACCTTCGTCGATTTCAGCATCACGAAGAGCTCGGGAATCGTTTTCGTCATCCCTTGCATTATAGTTCATCATGAAGTTCCAGTAACTTGGTGATGGTGACTAGAGAACTCTGCCAATCACTATCTTATCTGGAAGATTAACTCCCACTTGATTCAAGCGATTGTAGTACTCAGACAATCTAAGTACTTGCTCACTAGTTGAGCAATTCTCCTCCATCTTTTAGGCGAAGTATTTGTCAAAGGTCTCATACCTCTTGACACGAGCATGAGTCTGAATACCAATTTCATCTCTTGAAACATCTTATATGTTCCATGACGTTTCAAAAATGTTTTTGTAGTCCCGGTTCTAAGCCATAAAGCATGGTGCACAAAACTATCAAGTAGTCATCATATTGAGCTAGCCAAACGTTCATAAAGTCTGCATCTGCTCCTGCAATAGGTCTGTCACCTAGCGGTGCATCAAGGACATAATTCTTCTGTGCAGCAACGAGGATAATCCTCGGATCACGGATCCAATCCGCATCATTGCTACTAACATCTTTCAACATAGTTTTTCTCTAGGAACACATATAAAAACATTGGGAAGCAAAAACATAGGGAAGCAACAACGCGAGCTATTGATCTACAACATAATTTGCAAAATACTACCAGGACTAAGTTCATGATAAATTAAAGTTCAATTAATCATATTACTTAAGAACTCCCACTTAGACAGACATCTCTCTAGTCATCTAAGTGATCACGTGATCCAAATCAACTAAACATGTCCGATCATCACGTGAGATGGAGTAGTTTCAATGGTGAACATCACTATGTTGATCATATCTACTATATGATTCACGTTCGACTTTTCGGTCTCCGTGTTCCGAGGCCATATCTGTATATGCTAGGCTCGTCAAGTTTAACCTGAGTATTCCGCGTGTGCAACTGTTTTGCACTCGTTGTATTTGAACGTAGAGCCTATCGCACCCGATCATCACGTGGTGTCTCAGCATGAAGAACTTTCGCAACAGTGCATACTCAGGGAGAACACTTCTTGATAATTAGTGAGAGATCATCTTAAAATGCTACCGCCGAACTAAGCAAAATAAGATGTATAACAGATAAACATCATATGCAATCAAAATATGTGACATGATATGGCCATGATCATCTTGAGCCTTTGATCTCCATCTCCAAAGTACTGTCATGATCTCCATCGTCACCGGCACGACACCATGATCTTCATCATCTTGATCTATATCAATGTGTCGTCACATGGTCGTCTCGCCAACTATTGCTCTTGCAACTATTGCTATCGCATAGCGATAAAGTAAAGCAATTATTTGGCACTTGCATCTTATGCAACAAAGAGACAACCATAGGGCTTCTGCCAGTTGCCGATAACTTCAACAAAACATGATCATCTCATACAACAACTTATATCTCATCACGTCTTGACCATATCACATCACAACATGCCTTGCAAAAACAAGTTAGACGTCCTCTACTTTGTTGTTGCAAATTTTACGTGGCTGCTATGGGCTGAGCAAGAACCGTTCTTACCTACGCATCAAAACCACAACGATAGTTCGTCAAGTTAGTGTTGTTTTAACCTTCTCAAGGACCGGGCGTAGCCACACTCGGTTCAACTAAAGTTGGAGAAACTGACACCCGCCAGCCACCTGTGTGCAAAGCACGTCGGTAGAACCAGTCTCGCGTAAGCGTACGCGTAATGTCGGTCCGGGACACTTCATCCAACAATACCGCCGAACCAAAGTATGACATGCTGGTAAGCAGTATGACTTGTATCGTCCATAACTCACTTCTGTTCTACTCATGCATATAACATCTACGCATACAAACTGGCTCGGATGCCACTGTTGGGGAACGTAGTAATTTCAAAAAAATTCCTACGCACATGCAAGATCATGGTGATGCATAGCAACGAGAGGGGAGAGTGTGTCCACGTACCTTCATAGACCGAAAACGGAAGCATTATAACAACGCGGTTGATGTAGTCATATGTCTTCACGGCCCGACCGATCAAGCACCGAAACTAGGGCACCTCCGAGTTCTAGCACACGTTCAACTCGATGACGATCCCCGGACTTCGATCCAGCAAAGTGTCGGGGAAGAGTTCCGTCAGCACGATGGCGTGGTGACGATCTTGATGTTCTACCGTCGCAGGGCTTCACCTAAGCACCGCTACAATATTATCGAGGACTATGGTGGAGGGGGGCACCGCACACGGCTAAGAGATCTCAAGGATCAATTGTTGTTGTGTCTTGAGGTGCCCCTCTGCCCCCGTATATAAAGGAGCAAGGGGGAGGGGGCGGCCGCCCTAGGAGGGGGCGCGCCAAGGGGAGTCCTAGGACTCCCTCCTTCCTTATTGGAGTAGGAGAAGGGGAAAGAGGGGGAGAGGAAGAAGGAAAAGGGGGTTG
>NC_041383.1:110250474-110331432 GCF_002162155.2 Triticum dicoccoides
CGTATGGCCCAATAAGGCCCATATACTCCCCGGCGAATTCCCGTAACTCTCCGGTACTCTGAAAAATACCTGAATCACTCGGAACCTTTCCGAAGTCCGAATATAGTCATCCAATATATCGATCTTTACGTCTTGACCATTTCGAGACTCCTCGTCATGTCCCCGATCTCATCCGGGACTCCGAACTCCTTTGGTACATCAAAACTCATAAACTCATAATATAACTGTCATCGAAACCTTAAACGTGTGGACCCTACGGGTTCGAGAAGAATGTAGACATGACCGAGACATGTCTCCGGTCAATAACCAATACCGGAACCTGGATGCTCATATTGGCTCCCACATATTCTACGAAGATCTTTATCGGTCAAACCGCATAACAACATACGTTTTCCCTTTGTCATCGGTATGTTACTTGCCCGAGATTTGATCGTCGGTATCTTAATACCTAGTTCAATCTCGTTACCGGCAAGTCTCTTTACTCGTTACGTAATACATCATCCCGCAACTAACTCATTAGTTACAATGCTTGCAAGGCTTATAGTGATGTGCATTACCGAGTGGGCCCAGAGATACCTCTCCGACAATCGGAGTGACAAATCCTAATCTCGAAATACGCCAACCCAACATGTACCTTCGGAGACACCTGTAGAGCTCCTTTATAATCACCCAGTTACGTTGTGACGTTTGGTAGCACACAAAGTGTTCTTCCAGTAAACAGGAGTTGCATAATCTCATAGTCATAGGAACATGTATAAGTCATGAAGAAAGCAGTAGCAACATACTAAACGATCAAGTGCTAAGGCGAACGGAATGGGTCAAGTCAATCACATCATTCTCCTAATGATGTGATACCGTTAATCAAATAACAACTCATGTCTATGGTTAGGAAACTTAACCATGTTTGATTAATGAGCTAGTCAAGTAGAGGCATACTAGTGACATTATGTTTGTCTATGTATTCACACATGTATTATGTTTCCGGTTAATACAATTCTAGCATGAATAATAAACATTTATCATGAAATAAGGAAATAAACAATAACTTTATTATTGCCTCTAGGGCATATTTCCTTCAGACGGTGTGGTGATGGTGATGGTGATGGTGAAGCTATCTCCGCAGGGCTTCGCCTAAGCACTACAAAAATATGACCGGGGTTGTAAACGGTGGAGGGGGGCGCCGCACACGGCTAAGACAATGTTCTGGTGTGCTAGGCGCCCCCTCCCACATATATATTGGTGGGGGGAGGAGGGAGCAGCCAAGAGGCTCCCCCAAGTAGGCCGAGTCGTACTTGGGGTCCTCCTCCAAGTGGCGCCCCCTTCCTTATTTGGAGTGCGTGAGGAAGGAAGGAGGAGGTGGCGCCCCCATTTCCTTTCTCTCCTGAGGAGGGAAAGGCAGGAGGGGCCACCCCTCCCCTTTCTTTCCCCTAGGGCCGGCTAGCCAATGGAAGGGGCGCACCAGCCACCTAGTGGGCTGGTCTGTCCCCCCCCCCTTGGACAATAAGGCCCATACACTTGCCGGGGGTGCCCGGAACCCCTTCCGATGACCCGATGAGTACCCGGTGCACTCCAAAACTCTTCCGGTGTCTGAATACCATCGTCCTATATATCAATCTTTACCTCTCAACCATTTCGAGACTCCTCGTCATGTTTGCGATCTCATCCGGGACTCAACAACATTCGACCAGCAAATTATATAACTCATATAACACTATATCGTCAACGAACGTTAAGCGCGCGGACCCTATGGGTTCGAGAACTATGTAGACATGACCGAGACACCTCTCCGGTCAATAACCAATAGCGGAACCTGGATGCCCATATTGGCTCCTACATATTCTACGAAGATCTTTATCAGCCGAACACTTATGACAACATACATAATTCCCTTTGTCCATCGGTGTGTTACTTGTCCGAGATACGATCGTTGGTATCTTCATACCATGTTCAATATCGTTACCGGCAAGTCTCTTTACTCGTTTTGTAATATATCACCTCGTGACTAACTCCTTAGTCATTTTCCAGGATTCTTTTGATGTGTATTATCGAGGGGGCCTAGAGATACCTCTTCGATACTCGGGGTGACAGATCCTAATACCGATCTATGCCAACTCAACAAACACCTTCGGAGATACCTGTAGAGCATCTTTATGATCTCCCAGTTACGTTGTGATGTTTGATAGCAAAAATGGTATTCCTCCGGTATCCGGGAGTTGCATAATCTCATAGTCGAAGGAATATTTATTTGACATGAAGAAAGCAATAGCAATAAACTGAACGATCATTATGCAAAGCTAAATGGATGGGTATTGTCCATCATATCATTCTCCTAGTGACGTGATCTGGTTATCAAATGACAAAACATGTCTATGGTTAGGAAACCTTAACCATCTTTGATCAACGAGCTAGTCTAGTTAAGGCTTAGTAGGGACACGATATTTGTTTATGTATTCACACATGTATTTAAGTTTCTGATCAATACAATTCTAGCATGAATAATAAAACTTTATCAAGAATAAGGGAATATAAAATAACAACTTTATTATTGCCTCTAGGGCATATTCCCTTAAGACATCCGGATAGGGCACCGCCTGCCAATACTGCCAGTGCCACCTGTCCTGGTGCACTGGGATGTTGAAATGATCTAGATGACGACTAGAGGGGGCGGGGGTGAATAAGTGTTTTAAAACTTTTACGAATTTGGCTTTATCCTAATGCGGAATTAAACTAACGGATACTTTTCAAGCACAAATTCTAAATATGGTAGGCTCAACTAAGTGCACCAACAACCTATGCTAAACAAGAGAGGCACTTTAGGAAACTAGCAAGCACAAACTATATCACAAGATATGGAAATGTAGGAACACCTAAGCAATTCAACTAGCACAAGATATATCAATATGAGCAAGTATGAATTGCAGAAAGTAAAGGGTGTGGGTATGAGATAACCACAAGTGAGTCAGGGACGTGGATTTATCCCGAAGTTCACATTCGTGAGAGTGCTAATCTCCATTAGAGCGGTGCCAAAGCCAAAGCTCTGAGCCTTCTGAGGGAGTCCTGGATTAGGGGGTATCCGCACAGTCGGACTATGTACATCGTCCGGACTATTGAAGCATGAAGATACAAGACTCAAGACTTCGGCCCGTGTCCGAAAGGGACTCTCCTTTGCATGGAAGACAAGCTTGGCGATCCGGATATTATATTTCCTTCCTTGTAACCGACTCCATGTAAACCCTAGCCCTCTCCGGTGTCTATATAAACCGGAGAGCATGGTCCTTAGAAGGCTGATCACAATTACAATCATACCATCATAGGCTAGCTCTTAGGGTTTAGCCTCTACGGTCTCGTGGTAGATCTACTCTTGTACTACTCATATCTTCAATATTAATCAAGCAGGAAGTAGGGTTTTACCTCCATCGAGAGGGCCCGAACCTGGGTAAACATTGTATCCCTTGCTTCCTGTTACCATCAGCCTAAGACGCACAGATCGGGACCCCCTACCCAAGATCCGCCGATTTTGACACCGACATTGGTGCTTTCATTGAGAGTTCCTCTGTGTCGTCGCTTTGAGGCCTGATGGCGTCTTCAATCGCCAACAACACCGTCCCGGGTGAAACTTTTCTCCCTGGACAGATCTTTGTGTTCGGCAGCTTCGCACTGCGGGCTAATTTGCTTGGTCATCTGGAGCAGATCGACAGCTACGCCCTGGCCACCAGGTCAGGTTCGGAAACTTGAACTACACGGCGGATATTCGCGGAGACTCGATCTTCGACGGATTCGGGCCTGTGCCAGGAGCGCCGGACAGTCACAACGAGCACGGCCTAGACCTGCTGTCGGACAATGCTCGGGGTATCACCCCTGCAGTAGCCCCGGATCTAAATCCGGTGCAGGTTGTGCTGCCTAAGGACGGAGGGGTGGACCCCGCCCCGCAGGACGCATACTCATTGGCGGTGGAGCTGAACACAGGTCTCACCTTTGTGGAGGCCTGTAGCCCCAGGCCCTCGGACTCGTGTCCGGTTGTTGGTCCCGGTCCGCATACCCTCGAACCAGCCGAGCCAGGTTGGGCTCCGGTCATGGAGTTTACCGCTGCGGATATCTTCCAGCACTCGCCCTTTGACGACATGATAAACTCATTAAAGTCTCTCTCTTTGTCTGGAGGCTCTGGGGCGAACTATGTCCGGCCTGAGTGGGAAGCAGGCGACAAAGGAATTCGTTGCCCACCCACCACCCACTTCATTGCCACAATCGATGATTTAACCGACATTCTTGACTTCGACTCTGAAGACATCGACGGTATGGACGACGATGCAGGAGAAGCTTCAGAATCTCTGGGGCGCGGGACTACTAGCTTGTCACACGATATATACATGGTGGATACGCCCAAGAAGGACGACGGCGATAATCCAGAAGATAAAACGCCCGGGTAAAAGCCAAAACGATGGCGCAGACGCCGCTCAAAGTCCAGCAACAGTAAAAATAGCGACAAGAGCGCAAGAAGGATTGACATACGAGTAAACCCCGAAGGTAGCAACGACCACATGGACCCAGTGATAGAGCAGGACGAGCCAGGTCACACCAAACCGAGTTCGGAGAAAATACCCGAGCACAATGATCCGGAGGGACGAGCTCATGAAACCGCCCCAGAACAGGAACAGAGTCCGGACGACGATGCATTCATCATTCCGGACGAACGAGTGGAACGAGACAACCTCCACCGAAAGCTTATGGCCACAACAAGAAGTCTAAAGAAGCAGAAGCAACGGCTCAAAGCCGCACAGGAAACCCTCAGTCGTAGATGGAATAAAGTGCTAGACACTGAAGAAAGATATGGCGACGATCGCCATACAAAAAGCTATCCAAAGCGCAAGCTACTGCCAGAATTCGACGACGAGGCCGTTCCACCAAAGAATAATACGACCAGGAGACCAGACGTACCGCTCCACAACCGCAATAGAATGGCTACTGACGCTGCACACGATCTGCATGAGCATCTGGATAAGAAAGCCGGTGCAGCCAGGTCCATCTATGGATCTAAAGGACACACCCCGGCGAGGGACTATGGTCACCCAAACGCTCATACAAGCCAAATACCAGTTCGGAATAAACTCCAGACACAACAACAACCGACTGCATGCCACAGCACGTCCAGATACAGAGGGGCTGCTCACCCCCTGTGCTTCACCAAAGAAGTGCTGGACCATGAATTCCCACAAGGTTTTAAACCTGTGAACATAGAGGCATACGACGGAACGACAGACCCAGGGGTCTGGATCGAGGATTTTATCCTGCATATTCACATGGCTCGTGGGGATGACCTCCACGCCATCAAATACCTTCCCCTCAAGCTGAAGGGACCAGCTCGACACTGGTTGAAAAGCCTCCCCAAAAACTCAATTGGGAGTTGGGAGGAACTCGAAGACACTTTCAGGGCCAATTTTCAAGGGACTTATGTCCGGCCTCCGGATGAAGATGATCTAAGTCACATAATCCAACAGCCCGGAGAGTCCGCCCACAAGCTTTGGAACAGATTCCTCACTAAGAAGAATCAAATTGTCGATTGTCCGGACGCCGAAGCCTTAGCGGCATTCAAACACATCATCCGTGACCAATGGCTCGCCAGACACCTCGACCAAGAAAAGCCAAGGACAATGGCAGCCTTAACAAGCCTTATGACCCGCTTTTGCGCGAGTGAAGAAAGCTGGCTAGCCCGTAAAGGCACCAGCGACCCCAGCACATCCGAAATAAGGGATGGCAACGGGAAGCCATGACGTAATATAAACAAACGCCAAAACAAGGAAGAGAGCCCGGATAACACAACGGTCAATGCCGGATTCAGGGGCTCTCGACCTGATCAGCAAAAGAAGCCATTTAAAGGCAATAAAGAGGGACCGTCCGGTCTAAACAGAGTCCTGGACAGACTATGCCAAATTCATGGCACCCCGGAGAAACCTGCGAACCACACCCATAGAGAGTGCTAGGTCTTCAAGCAGGCCGGCAAATTAAATGCCGAACACAAAGGGGGGGGGGACACCAAGTGAAGACGAGGACGAACCTCGCCACACAAACACTGGGGGACAGAAAAAATTACCGCCAGAGGTTAAAACAGTAAACATGATCCACGCGACTCACACATTCACGAGAAGGCATGAACGCGTGCTCAGAGACGCGCACGATGTAGAGCCCATCGTACCCACATCTGACTACTGGATGTCTCGTCCAATCACTTTCGATCACATGGACGACCAAACTAGTATTCGGCGCAGAGGATCACATGCCTTGGTGCTTGACCTAATAATCGACGGATACCGTCTCACCCGTCTCCTCATGGATGGCAACAGTAGTCTCAGTTTAATATACGAGGACACTGTCCGCAGAATGGGGATAAACCCATCCAGAATTAGCCAAAGCAACACCGCCTTTGAAGGGGTGATACCAGGCGTTGAAGCCTACGGCAGGGGCTCCGTCGTGCTGGAAGTAACATTCGGCTCCCCAGGCAACTCTAGAAGCGAAGAATTACTCTTCACCATCGCACCCTTCCAAAGCAGCTATCACACATTGCTTGGAAGAACGGCCTTCGCCCGCTTCAACGCATTGCTGCACTATGGCTACCTTACACTCAGGATGCCCGGTCCCCGTGGCGTCATCACTGTTAGCGGAATCACAAAGCGCTCTTCACGCGCAGAGGAACACACGACGGCCCTGACGGCCGGACTATAAGCGGCCTCCAATATCAGAAAACATGACTGGTCATTAAGACCACAGACACGGTTAGACGAGTCCGGTAGCCCAGATAAAATTCAACCAGGGCACCGTATATGTAATCCCATAGCGGAAACCAAGGGCTATAAATATTTAATACAGCCCCACACTGGGCTCAACCTTATTGGCAGGCCAACATCTTACACTTTTACTATTCATTGCATACTCACGTTGTACTCTCCTATGAGTTTTCCTTTTTTCCACAGACAACGTTCGCGCGATACCCTTCCAGGATACGGCACAACGGAGACAAAGGCGTAGACATGCAGCAGGGCCCCGTTCAACATGTTTCTTTTTAGATTAAGCCCCTGTGTAAACCTTTTCTATTGCCTCTTGTTGTTTAAACCATCCCATGGGTTCCATACCCACAGAGGATACTGTCGTTATTGGCATTTCGCCATGACAGATTACCCCACGTACCTGGAAACACAGGGTTCATAATGAATGGGCATTCTTGAGCCCATCTTCTGTTATAAAGCCCGAACACCTTCGGGAGTGTTCGGCGTCACGAGTTTGGCCTTATATGCATCAGCTCCGAATCATGTCTTTGGTCAAATGTTGGGATTGCCCGGCTCCTGGGTTTGCCGCCTTATGTTCCGTTATTATCGGCTAAGGCGGCCAAAGGAGAACTACTGCGATTGTGCCCCGGTTATTCCGGATGAGCACCTTAGTAGAGAAAGCCTAAAACTGACTGTGATGATGCAGCGAGAGACTGTTCAACCACTCGAAGATTCACCGGAATCTTTAGGATTCCTCCGCATTAACGAAGGGCTGTTTCCTGACCATGTACACACGCGCCCGTATTCAGATGCATGCGAAGGTACCAGGGGTTAGATAGTAGCCCCACCATTAGACTCCCATGGCTAAGCGAAAGTGTTACAGCTATATAGTCCGGTTGCCTAGTTCGACGTGCGATCACCTCCTTAATGGACCAAGATGTTGGATCAAGTGTGATTAAGCATATTTTTCATGAACACCCCCGCATTGTATGCGTGGGGGCTGAAGCCAACGACTGCTATCTTTCGGACTACTTATACATATGAAAACGGCCGCACAGGGGACACAATCATATTTTCATGCAAAAAGTATAAATATAGCCTCATAATCAAAATAAACATTGTTTATACAATGATTCGACTTATCACTCGAACAAAACATTCTTCGAGCACTGCGCCTCTATTAGGCGGGCGCCTTCTGTGACCTGCGCCAAGTAGTGCTCGACCGGATATCGGTCTCCCGCCGGATCCTGGGTCGCTATAATGGTGGCCTTCATATCAGTCCAATAGGCTTTAACGCGGGCAAGAGCCATTCATGCACCCTCTATGCACGCCGACCTCCTCATGACATTGATCCGAGACACGGCCCAAGAAATTGTTGCACCAAACCAAAATAACTGTCCGACTTAGGCCCCTTCAGCCAAAGATGGTCTATTACAGACCACATTGCAAGCCCGGACAACCTATGAAGCTCCGCCACAGCAACCATCTTCTCATTTAACGGCTGCGGGAGAGTGGGAGCATTGAATTGCGACCAGAAAAGCTTCTCCACTTCCTTATCACCTTGATCCTCGAAGAACTTGGCAGCGTCAGCTATACTATTTGCCAAGTCCGCATATGCGTGTGCAGGACTCCAGCGCCCAGCCAGGGAAGCATACTTTGGATCCAAAAACTTCGTCCGCGGGAAGTAGGAGTCCCCAGCCACGATTTTGTCGGCCTGTTGGAGCTCCTCCCGCATACCCCGGATCTCGGTCCGCATCTCCTTGTCGGCATTAAGTGCCTTGTCCAGCTCGACCGAACTAGCCTTATTCTCCTTTTCAAGGAGTACATACCGGTCGGTGGCATTTTTTAACTCTCCAGCCATTTCGGCTATCTTTTCCTCGCTTCGGCGATGAGCAGCCTGTTCGGCTCTCAATTCTTCGGCCGCCTTTAGGGCAGCCGCATTGCTAGCCCGAGCTTGTTCCTTGGCCTGAGCAAGTTCCGCCCTAAGGGCCTCCACGGCAGCAGCACCATCTGTAGTGCAAACACATTGCATTAATATTATGCCCCTCTCGCATTTTCCTATATAAAACATAATAAGGGAAGCAGAGCTCATACCCTGTGACTCTTCCAGCCTCTTGTTCACCAGCGTGATATCGGCATCGATTGATCCGATCTGCCTCCTTAGTTCGGCAACTTCAACAGACTGGTCAGCTGCCGGATCCTTAGACACCTGCGCACACGTACAGCGCAACCATTACTATATGATCCCCTATTTGCGCCTATGGTGGGCAACCAGAGTCTCAAGGGCTACTACCCATAGGGAGCGCACCTAGCGCGTGCTTCACAACCAAAAAATAGTGCATTTTTCACGACATACCTCAAAGCCTTTGAGCAGGCTTGTAAATGCCTCATTCAAACCGCTGGTAGTGGATGAAATCCTCGTAAGCACCATGCTCATTAAAGAGCGGTGCTCCTCCGAGAGCATGGCTCACTCCAGAAGGCCTGTCAGTACGTCCGGCCGAACATTGAACTGTGCCGGACCCTTCTCATCGCCCCCCATGGGAGCCGAACGCTCCGGGATCAGGGCGACTGACGTGTTCGCTTCTGGCTTCGCCAGATTCGGACTCCTCCGTGACGACACCTCAGTGTCGCCCGCTTCATGAGGCGGAGAGGTGGGTGGGGTCTCACTCTCCATCATCTCTGGAGGAAGATCCCCCGAAGATGAACTCTGTTGAGAGGAGCTGCTCGCCGGACTTCAAAAGACGAAGTCCCGATTATGGATCTTGGAGAAACACCACACCTTCAAATTAATGATTAACTTACAACTCGGCGGAGGGCTATCCCGTTGATGGGCACGACATCGTGAGGGTGCCCGTCGCCGCAGAGCCCCCTGGTGATGACTTCTTCCCTTGTTTGGGCATCTCCGCCTCCAAGTCTTCGGAGGAGGCCCTCTTCCTCCCGCGCGGGGAGGAGGCTTTAACCTCCCCTTCCCGACTATCCTCCCCAAGGGAGGTAACAATTTCCCCGGTTTGGATGCTAGTGTGTGAAGTTCGGCTTCACCGCCCTTTCCTTTGCCTTTCCCTGAGGGGATTTTGCTGAGCACCCGGCCAAGCATCTTGGCCACGGTTGCCTGGCGAGCCTTCAGGAAGTGGCGCCGAACACCTGATTCTCTCCGCCTTGATGAGCCATTCCTGGCCACGGAGGGTTTATCGGAATAATGGTTATGACAAATATAAACGAAGTGTCCGGCTTTAAGGTTACTTACTTGGGCGTCTAGGCGATTGCAGCTTAGGCCCGCATCCTCGATGGTGTCCGGACACTTTACTTGTGGTCCGAAGAATGATTTGCACATCCCTTTGAGCTTCAGTTCGAAGAAGTGCTTAATAGTCCGCGGACCCTCCGGATTGAATTCCCACATCCGGGGAGGCCGACGTTTGCACGAAAACATCCGTCGGATTAACATCACTTGAATTACGCTGACAAGATTTATGTCACTCTCAAGAAGCTCCCGGATGCGACTCTGCAATACTGGTATTGTAGGGGAACGTTGCAGAAAATAAAAAAAAATTCCTACGGTTTCACCAAGATCAATCTATGAGTTCATCTAGCAACGAGAGAGAGGAGTGCATCTACATACCCTTGTAGATCGAGCGGAAGCGTTCAAGAGAACGGGGTTGAGGGAGTCGTACTCGTCGTGATCCAAATCACCGGAGATCCTAGCGCCGAACGGACGGCACCTCCCCGTTCAACACACGTACGGTCAGGGAGACGTCTCCTCCTTCTTGATCCAGCAAGGGGAAAGCAGAGGTTGATGAAGATCCAGTAGCACGACGGCGTGGTGGTGGATGCAGCAGGGATCTCGGCAGGGCTTCGCCAAGCGTCTGCGAGAGGGAGAGGTGCAGCAGAGGGAGAGGGAGGCGCCAAGAGCATGGTTGCGGCTGCCCTCCCTCCCTCCTCTTTATATAGGGCCCCTAGGGGGGGCGCCGGCCCTAGGAGATGGGATCTCCTAGGGGGGCGGCGGCCAAGGGGGTGCCTTGCCCCCCAAGGCAAGTGGAGGCGCCCCCCACCCTAGGGTTTCCAACCCAGGGCGCAGGGGGGGCCCAAGGGGGGGTGCACCAGCCCACCAGGGGCTGGTTCCCCTCCCACTTCAGCCCATAGGGCCCTCCGGGATATATGGCCCCACCCGGTTGATCCCCGGGACCCTTCCGGTGGTCCCGGTACAATACCGGTGACCCTCGAAACTTTCCCGATGGCTGAAACTCGACTTCCTATATATAATTCTTTACCTCCGGACCATTTCGGAACTCCTCGTGACGTCCGGATCTCATCCGGGACTCCGAACAACTTTCAGTTTACTGCATACTCATATCTCTACAACCCTAGCGTCACCGAACCTTAAGTGTGTGGACCCTACGGGTTCGGGAGACATGCAGACATGACCGAGACGCCTCTCCGGTCAATAACCAACAACGGGATCTGGATACCCATGTTGTCTCCCACATGCTCCTCGATGATCTCATCGGATGAACCACTATGTCGAGGATTCAAACAACCCCATATACAACGCCCTTTGTCAATCGGTACATTACTTGCCCGAGACTCGATCGTCGGTATCCCAATACCTCGTTTAATCTTGTTACCGGCAA
Source organism: Triticum dicoccoides (assembly GCF_002162155.2). Classification (NCBI taxonomy): domain Eukaryota; kingdom Viridiplantae; phylum Streptophyta; class Magnoliopsida; order Poales; family Poaceae; genus Triticum; species Triticum dicoccoides. The sequence goes on from NC_041383.1 coordinate 110,261,858, forward strand.
GTCACTTTACTCGTACCATAACGCATGATCCCATGACCAGACACTTGGTCACATTGAGCTCATTATGATGATGCATTACCGAGTGGGCCCAGAGATACCTCTCCGTCATACGGAGTGACAAATCCCAGTCTCGATTCGTGCCAACCCAACAGACACTTTTGGAGATACCCGTAGTGCACCTTTATAGTCACCCAGTTACGTTGCGACGTTTGGCACACCCAAAGCACTCCTATGGTACCCGGGAGTTGCACAATCTCATGGTCTAAGGAAATGATACTTGACATTTGGAAAAGCTCTAGCTAAACGAACTACACGATCTTTGAGCTATGCTTAGGATTGGATCTTGTGCATCCCATCATTCTCCTAATGATGTGATCCCGTTATCAATGACATCCAATGTCCATAGTCAGGAAACCATGACTATCTGTTAATCAACGAGCTAGTCAACTAGAGGCTCACTAGGGACATGTTCTGGTCTATGTATTCACACGTGTATTACGATTTCCGGATAATACAATTATAGCATGAATAACAGACAATTACCAAGAACAAAGAAATATAATAATAACCATTTTATTATTGCCTCTAGGGCATATTTCCAACAGTCTCCCACTTGCACTAGAGTTCAATAATCTAGTTACATTGTGATGAATCGAACACCCATGGAATTCCGGTGTTGATCATGTTTTGCCCTAGGGAGAGGTTTAGTCAACGGATCTTCCACATTCAGGTCCATATGTACTTTACAAATATCTATGTCTCCATCTTGAACATTTTCATGAATGGAGTTGAAGCAATGCTTGATCTGCCTGGTCTTCTTGTGAAACCTGGGCTCCTTGGCAAGTGCAATAGCTCCAGTGTTGTCACAGAAGAGTTTGATCGGCCCCGACGCATTGGGTATGACTCCTAGGTCGGTGATGAACTCCTTCACCCAGATTGCTTCATGTGCTGCCTCCGAGGCTGCCATGTACTCCGCTTCACATGTAGATCCTGCCACGACGCTTTGCTTGCAACTGCACCAGCTTACTGCCCCACAATTCAAAATATACACGTATCCGGTTTGTGACTTAGAGTCATCCAGATATGTGTCGAAGCTAGCATCGACGTAACCCTTTACAACGAGCTCTTCGTCACCTCCATAAACGAGAAACATGTCCTTTGTCCTTTCCAAGTACTTCAGGATATTCTTGACCGCTGTCCAGTGTTCCTTGCCGGGATTACTTTGGTAACTTCCTACCAAACTTACGGCAAGGTTTACGTCGGGTCTGGTACACAACATGTCATACATAATAGATCCTATGACTGAGGCATAGGGGATTACACTCATCTCTTCTTTATCTTCTGCCGTGGTCGAGCATTGAGCCGAGCTCAATCTCACACCTTGCAATACAGGCAAGAACCCTTTCTTGGACTGACCCATATTGAACTCCTTCAATATCTTATCAAGGTATGTGCTTTGTGAAGACCTATGAGGCGTCTCGATCTATCCCTATAGATCTTGATGCCTAATATGTAAGCAGCTTCTCCAAGGTCCTTCATTGAAAAACACTTATTCAAGTAGGCCTTAATGCTGTCCAAAAGTTCTATATCATTTCCCATCAAAAGTATGTCATCTACATATAATATGAGAAATGCTACAGAGCTCCCACTCACTTTCTTGTAAATGCAGGCTTCTCCATAAGTCTGCATAAACCCAAACGCTTTGATCATCTCATCAAAGCGAATGTTCCAACTCCGAGATGCTTGCACCAACCCATAAATGGATCGCTGGAGCTTTCATACCTTGTTAGCATTCTTAGGATCGACAAAACCTTCCGGCTGCATCATATACAGTTCTTCCTTAAGATAACCGTTAAGGAATGCCGTTTTGACGTCCATCTGCCATATCTCATAATCATAGTATGCGGCAATTGCTAACATGATTCAGACGGACTTTAGCTTCGCTACGGGAGAGAAAGTCTCATCGTAGTCAACCCCTTGAACTTGCCGATAACCCTTAGCGACAAGTCGAGCTTTATAGATGGTAACATTACCATCCGGGTCCGTCTTCTTCTTAAAGATCCATTTGTTTTCTATTGCTCGCCGATCATCGGGCAAGCCTGTCAAAGTCCATACTTTGTTTTCATACATGGATTCTATCTCGGATTGCATGGCTTCAAGCCATTTGTTGGAATCTGGGCCCGCCATCGCTTGTTCATAGTTCGAAGGTTCACCGTTGTCTAACAACATGATTTCCAGGACAGGGTTGCCATACCACTCTGGTGTGGAACGTGTCCTTGTGGACCTACGAAGTTCAGTAGCAACTTGATCTGAAGTACCTTGATCATCATCACTAATTTCCTCTCCAGTCGGTGTAGGCACCACAGGAACATCTTCCTGAGCTGCGCTACTCACCGGTTCAAGAGGTAGTACTTCATCAAGTTCCACTTTCCTCCCACTTACTTCTCTCGAGAGAAACTCTTCTCCAGAAAGGACCCGTTCTTGGCAACAAAGATCTTGCCTTCGGATCTAAGGTAGAAGGTATACCCAATGGTTTCCTTAGGGTATCCTATGAAGACACATTTTTCCGACTTGGGTTCAAGCTTTTCAGGTTGAAGTTTCTTGACATAAGCATCGCATCCCCAAACTTTTAGAAATGACAACTTAGGTTTCTTCCCAAACCATAATTCATACGGTGTCGTCCCAACGGATTTAGACGGTGCCCTATTTAAAGTGAATGTAGCTGTCTCTAGAGCTTATCCCCAAAAAGATAGCGGTAAATCGGTAAGAGACATCATAGATCACACCATATCCAATAAAGTGCGATTACGACGTTTGGACACACCGTTACGCCGAGGTGTTCCAGGCGGCGTGAGTTGTGAAATGATTCCACATTTCCTTAAGTGCATACCAAATTCTGACTTAAATATTCTCCTCCACGATCTGATCGTAAGAACTTTATCTTTCGGTCACGTTGATTCTCTACCTCATTCTGAAATTCCTTGAACTTTTCAAAGGTCTCAGACTTGTGTTTCATCAAGTAGACATACCCATATCTACTTAAGTCATCAGTGAGAGTGAGAACATAACGATATCCTCCGTGAGCCTCAACGCTCATTGGACCGCACACATCAGTATGTATGATTTCCAATAAGTTGGTTGCTCGCTCCATTGTTCCGGAGAACGGAGTCTTGGTCATTTTGCCCATGAGGCATGGTTCGCATGTGTCAAATGATTCATAATCGAGAGACTCTAAAAGTCCATCAGCATGGAGCTTCTTCACGCGCTTAACACCAATGTGACCAAGGCGGCAGTGCCACAAGTATGTGGGACTATTGTTATCAGCTTTACATCTTTTGGTATTCACACTATGAATATGTGTAGCATCACGTTCGAGATTCATTAAGAATAAGCCATTGACCATCGGGGCATGACCATAAAACATATCTCTCATATAAATAGAACAACCATTATTCTCGGATTTAAATGAGTAGCCATCTCGTATTAAACGAGATCCAGACACAATGTTCATGCTCAAAGCTGGCACTAAATAACAATTATTGAGGTTTAAAACTAATCCCGTAGGTAAATGTAGAGGTAGCGTGCCGACTGCGATCACATCGACTCTAGAACCATTCCCGACGCGCATCGTCACCTTGTCCTTCGCCAGTCTCCGCTTATTCCGCAGCTCCTGCTTTGAGTTACAAATATGAGCAACGGCACCGGTATCAAATACCTACGAGCTACTACGAGCACTGGTAAGGTACACATCAATTACATGTATATCACATATACCTTTAGTGTTGTCGGCCTTCTTGTCCGCTAAGTATTTGGGGCAGTTCCGCTTTCAGTGGCCCTTCCCTTTGCAATAAAAGCACTCAGTCCCAGGCTTGGGTCCATTCTTTGACTTCTTCCCGGCAGCTGGCTTACCGGGCGTGGCAACTTCCTTGCCGTCCTTCTTGAAGTTCTTCTTACCCTTGCCTTTCTTGAACTTAGTGGTTTTATTCACCATCAACACTTGATGTTCCTTTTTGATCTCTACCTCTGCTGATTTCAGCATTGAATATACTTCAGGAATGGTCTTTTCCATCCCCTGCATATTGAAGTTCATCACAAAGCTCTTGTAGCTCGGTGGAAGCTACTAAAGGATTCTGTCAATAACGGCGTCATCCGGGAGATTAACTCCCAACTGAGTCAAGCGGTTGTGCAACCCAGACATTTTGAGTATGTGCTCACTGACAGAACTATTTTCCTCCATCTTACAACTGAAGAACTTGTCGGAGACTTCATATCTCTCGACCCGGGCATGATCTTGGAAAACCATTTTTAGCTCTTCGAACATCTCATATGCTCCGTGTTGCTCAAAACACTTTTGGAGCCCCGATTCTAAGCTGTAAAGCATGCCGCACTGAACGAGGGAGTAATCATCAGCACGAGACTGCCAAGCGTTCATGACGTCTTGGTTCTCTAGGATGGGAGCTTCACCTAGCGGTGCTTCTAAGACATAATCTTTCTTTGCAGCTATGAGGCTGATCCTCAGGTTCCGGACCCAGTCCGTATAGTTGCTGCCATCATCTTTCAGCTTGGTTTTCTCTAGGAACACGTTGAAGTTGAGGTGGACATGAGCATTGGCCATTTGATCCACAAGACATATTTGCAAAGATTTTTAGACTAATTTCATGATAATTAAGTTCATCTAATCAAATTATTTAATGAACTCCCACTCAGATTAGACATCCCTCTAGTCATCTAAGTGATACATGATCCGAGTCGACTAGGCCGTGTCCGATCATCACGTGAGATGGACTAGTCATCATCGGTGAACATCTCCATGTTGATCGTATCTTCCATACGACTCATTTTCGACCTTTCGGTCTCTTGTGTTCCAAGGCCATGTCTGTACATGCTAGGCTCGTCAAGTTAACCTAAGTGTTTTGCATGTGTAAATCTGTCTTACACCCGTTGTATGTGAACGTTAGAATCTATCACACACGATCATCACGTGGTGCTTCGAAACGACGAACTTTCGCAATGGTGCACAGTTAGGGTGAACACTATCTTGAAATTATTATGAGGGATCATCTTATTTACTACCGTCGTTCTAAGTAAACAAGATGCATAAACATAATAAACATCACATGCAATTAAACAGTGACATGATATGGCCAATATCATATAGCTCGTTTGATCTCCATCTTCGGGGCTCCATGATCATCTTCGTCACCGGCATGACACCATGATCTCCATCATCATGATATCCATCATCGTGTCTCCATGAAGTTGCTTGCCAACTATTACTTCTACTACTATGGCTAATGGTTTAGCAATAAAGTAAAGTAATTACATGGCGTTTAAATCATTGACACGCAGGTCATACAATAATTAAGACAACTCCTATGGCTCCTACCGGTTGTCATACTCATCAACATGCAAGTCGTGATTCCTATTACAAGAACATGATCTCATACATCACAATATATCATTCATCATTCATCACAACTTTTGGCCATATCACATCACAAATCATATGCTGCAAAAACAAGTCAGACCTCCTCTAATTGTTGTTGCATGTTTTACGTGGCTGCAATAGGGTTCTAGCAAGAACGTTTTCTTACCTACGTAAAAGCCACAACGTGATTTGTCAACTTCTATTTACCCTTCATAAGGACCCTTTTCATCGAATCCGCTCCAACTAAAGTGGGAGAGACAGACACCCGCTAGCCACTTTATGCAACTAGTGCATGTTAGTCGGTGGAACCTGTCTCACGTAAGCGTACGTGTAAGGTTGGTCCGGGCCGCTTCATCCCACAATACTGCTCAAGCAAAATAAGACTAGTAGTGGCAAGAAAGTAGACAACATCTACGCCCACAACAAAATTGTGTTCTACTCATGCAAAGAGAACTACGCATAGACCTAGCTCATGATGCCACTGTAGGGGAACGTTGCAGAAAATAAAAAAATTCCTACGGTTTCACCAAGATCAATCTATGAGTTCATCTAGCAACGAGAGAGAGAGGAGTGCATCTACATACCCTTGTAGATCGAGCGGAAGCGTTCAAGAGAACGGGGTTGAGGGAGTCGTACTCGTCGTGATCCAAATCACCGGAGATGCTAGCGCCGAACGGACGGCACCTCCGCGTTCAACACACATACGGTCAGGGAGACGTCTTCTCCTTCTTGATCCAGCAAGGGGAAAGGAGAGGTTGATGAATATCCAGCAGCACGACAACGTGGTGGTGGATGCAGCAGGGATCTCGGCAGGGCTCCGACAAGCGTCTGCGAGAGGGAGAGGTGCAGCAGAGGGAGAGGGAGGCGCCAAGAGAATGGGTGCGGATACCCTCCCTCCCCCCTCTTTATATAGGGCCCCTAGGGGGGCGCCGGCCCTAGGAGATGGGATCTCCTAGGGGGGGCGGCGGCCAAGGGGGTGCCTTGCCCCCCAAGGCAAGTGGAGGCGCCCCCACCCTAGGGTTTCCAACCCTAGGCGTAGGGGGGGCCCAAGGGAGGGGGGGCGCACCAGCTCACCAGGGGCTGGTTCCCCTCCCACTTCAGCCCATGGGGCCCTCCGGGATAGGCGGCCCCACCCGGTGGACCCCCAGGACCCTTCCGGTGGTCCCGGTACAATACCGGTGACCCTCGAAACTTTCCCGATGGCCGAGACTCGACTTCCTCTATATAATAATTTACCTCCGAACCATTCCGGAACTCCTCGTGATGTCCGGGATCTCATCCGGGACTCTGAACAACTTTCGGTTTACTGCATACTCATATCTCTACAACCCTACCATCACCGAACCTTAAGTGTGTAGACCCTACGGGTTCGGGAGACATGCAGACATGACCGAGACACCTCTCCGGTCAATAATCAACAGCGGGATCTGGATACCCATGTTGGCCCCCACATGCTCCTAGATGATCTCATCGGATGAACCACTATGTCGAGGATTCAAACAACCCCATATACAATTCCCTTTGTCAATCGGTACGTTACTTGCCCGAGACTCGATCGTCGTTATCCCAGTACCTCGTTTAATCTTGTTACCAGCAAGTCACTTTACTCGTACCGTAATGCATGATCCCGTGACCAGACACTTGGTCACATTGCGCTCATTATGATGATGCATTATCGAGTGGGCCCAGAGATACCTCTCCGTCATACGGAGTGACAAATCCCAGTCTCGATTCGTGCCAACCCAACAGACACTTTCGGAGATACCCGTAGTGCACCTTTATAGTCACCCAGTTACGTTGCGACGTTTGGCACACTCAAAGCACTCCTACGGTATCCGTGAATTGCACAATCTCATGGTCTAAGGAAATGATACTTGACATTTGGAAAAGCTCTAGCTAAACGAACTACACGATCTTTGAGCTATGCTTAGGATTGGGTCTTGTCCATCACATCATTCTCCTAATGATGTGATCCCGTTATCAATGACATCCAATGTCCATAGTCAGGAAACCATGACTATCTGTTGATCAACGAGCTAGTCAACTAGAGGCTCACTAGGGACATGTTGTGGTCTATGTATTCACACGTGTATTACGATTTCCGGATAATACATTATAGCATGAATAACAAACAATTACCAAGAACAAAGAAATATAATAATAACCATTTTATTATTGCCTCTAGGGCATATTTCCAACAGGTATATCACCAGCGGGCCCCCAATTCCGTCCTACGTCGGTCCAAGACGCCAGCTCTGACGGAGGGCCCGAGCGGAACTTGGGGGCGGCTACCCACTTTGTGCCTCTGGGAGCCGTAACATAAAATCACCTCCGTTGCTATACATCGGATACTTCCGAGAAAGAACCCTCTGGCCATGGGGCATCGACGTTCCTGCTTATCACAGCACCTCCGCACTCCGCATGTCGCCCCTCGATTATCTTCGGCTTTGCATTGAAGGTCTTGAGCCATAAGCCGAAGTGTGGATTGACGTGGAGAAAAGCCTCGCACACAATAATGAACGATGAGATATGAAGGATAGCGTCTGGAGCCAGATCATGAAAATCCAAGCCATAGTAGAACATGAGCCCCCTCACAAAGGGGTCGAGGGTGAGGCCCAGGCCTCGGAGGAAGTGAGGGACAAACACGACGCTCTCATTGGGCTTCGGCGTGGGGATAACCTGCCCTGGAGCAGAAAGCCTGTGCTGGATATCGGCGGTCAGGTATCCGACCTCCCTAAGCTTGGTAATGTCCTCCTCTTGGATCGAGGAGGCCACCCACCGGCCTTTTGCGTTGGATCCGGACATGTTGGAGGATCTGGGGTGTTGGAGCTTAGGTCTTGGGTGTTAGAACTCGAGGTGCGAGCAGAAGTAAGGGAGGTGGAAAAGAGGCGTAGGCCTCGACCCCTTTATAAAAGGGATGAATATCAAGAGTCCTTAGCGTGACCGCTTGAGACTTATCTAGAATACGTAGAGTCATACCAACGGTCGCCGTGGGGTCACACACGCCCATATTGATGAAAGATCCCGTAATAAGAGGAACACGATCTCTCCTTTGGCAGGACGTGCTAATAAAACCGCCTCGCAACGGGGCAGGAAACGCCGGTTCGTGTTGGACCAGGCCACTATGCAAGAGCACGACGTACGAAGATTGCTAGCAGAACGGATTTATGCTATGTTCCCTACAATGGTGTGTGAAGATCATCTTGCAGAACCAAACACTATTCGTCATAGCAGACCCAGACACGGTCCACGTGTTCGATAATAATCTTGGAATATTCGGAAGGAGGAACCTGCCTTGCAATGCCGAAGACAAGACTGCACGCCGGACTCATCATCATTGAAGCCTGGTTCAGGGGCTACTGAGGGAGTCCTGGATTAGGGGGTATCCGGACAGCCGGACTATATACATCGTCCGGACTATTGAAGCGTGAAGATACAAGACTCAAGACTTCGGCCCGTGTCCGTAAGGGACTCTCCTTTGCATGGAAGACAAGCTTGGCGATCCGGATATTATTTTTCCTTCCTTGTAACCGACTCCATGTAAACTCTAGCCCTCTCCGGTGTCTATATAAACCGGAGAGGATGGTCCTTAGAAGGCCGATCACAATTACAATCATACCATCATAGGCTAGCTCTTAGGATTTAGCCTCTACGATCTCGTGGTAGATCTACTCTTGTACTACTCATATCTTCAACATTAATCAAGCAGGAAGTAGGGTTTTACCTCCATCGAGAGGGCCCGAACCTGGGTAAACATTGTGTCGCTTGCTTCCTATTACCATCAGCCTAAGACGCATAGATCGGGACCCCCTACCCGAGATCCGCCGGTTTTGACACCAACACCGTCACCAAGTGACTCACCGTATTCTCCCTTCCAAGTCACCCCAACGGATGAGCCTCGGTTCACTCGGGATTGGTCTTGAAGGCGACCACCACAACTTTACAAACTTCTCCGGAGCACACCGCGACCATGGAAGCTTTTGGAGGAACTTGACCACCTAGGCCACTTCACACCCTTCCCCGAAGCACACCACAAAAGGAAGCTTCCGGAGGAACCTTGGCCACCTAGGCCTCTTCACAAACTTCTCAAAGATATCACCAAACCGTCTAGGAGGTGAAGCCTCCAACAGTAATAAACTCACGGGCTCTCACTCGAACAAATCGCTGCGGGGAGCTCAAACTAATGCAACAAATGCAATGCAAGGTAAAGCAACAAATTCTCAACTCACTTTCTCAATCTCACAAGATGCAACTCAAGAAAGTAGGAGATTGAAGAGAGGGGATGCAATGGAGGAAATCAACAAATGACTCCAAGATCCATCCACAAATCCCCCTTCACATAGAAGGGGGGGGGTAGGGGTTTGGGAGAGGTGGTATGATGATCAAAATGATGTTTAGAAACTGTATGAACAACCCCCCAACCGGTGGGAGGAAGGAGCCCTTAAATAGCCAAAACCCAAAACTAGTCGTTGGGGCTCAATGGGCAGTTCCTACACACCCCATGCCCACGGGAGTTTAGAACCCATGCCCACGGGGTCCCATGCGCATGGTACCAGCCCGTGCGCACGGGGCCCTGTGCCCACGGGGGTCAAAAACCCCGTGTCCACGGGGTACCCAGAACTGCTTGCAGCAACCCACTGAAACAGTGATAACTTGGCATACAGACTCCAAATTTGATGATCTTGGGATCGTTTTGAAGCTATGGAAAAGCCCAAGGTCCTCACATAGAGAACCACCCAAGATCAAGAAATAATGATGCAAGTAATGAAGAGTTTTGAGCTATCTAGATGCAACGTGATCAAGTTGCTCGCCCAAAAGTCCCTCTTGATAGTACGACCATCAAACCTATAATCCGGTCTCCACCAAGCACTATGAGACCGGCAAAACTAGGAAAACCTAGCTAAGTTATACCATTGCCTTGCAAGTACAACTTGAGTTTGATGATGACTTTAATGCTTGCCTCAAGTTGGAATTCCTTTCTTGTCCACAACCACTTGGTGAAGATACTCGAACTGCTTTCTCATATTGCAGTGAGGGAAGCCTTAACTTAAGCTCATCTTCACATGCACATTATCATGATGTGGACCGCAAGCTTCAAAGCATATAACCTCCGGCTTCTCGTCTTGCATTTGGACTCCTCGAACCCGATGACCAGCACCACTTGATGTCATCGACACATAGGCTACTTGAAATCTTTATTTTGATGCAAGCCCATGAGAAACACCTAACCCACATAGACATAACAAACACATGTCATGTGTTAGATAAAAAAGCACAATTCACAATTACTTACCATACCACTAGATACTTGATACCACATGGTACATTGTTTGCACTTGTGATTTGACCATCTAGATACAATCTTCGAGCTTCATCTTGATCAACCAACATATTTACTTCAAGCTCTATATTGGTTTCTTGAAAGCCATAAGGAACTCTTCATTTCCCTTCATCGCTTCAAGAAGATATCACCAAAGACTCTTTCATGATCATATCAAGTTTCACTATGAATATCACATTGGTCATCATTTTCTCTTCTAAAAACTCCATCATAATCTCTTGAGAGGCACAATGAATTCTTCCCTCTAGTTGCTTGCTTCAAGACTCGATCAACCGAAACCCAACACATGAGCTCACCATGATCTTGTCTTGAAACCATAACTTGAATTCGTCTCTTTGATTATCCTCTCAAGCCCTTGATCCTTAAAAGCCCAAATATGTCAATCTTTCAGATCCTCTAACGAACTCCACCTTGAATATATTTGGTTAGACATTAAAATAAATCTTGATGGCTTCAACATAAATCCCCAAAGACCAACTTGAAACCTCACTAGATATGGGACCTCGAGTGCCAAAACCTAGTCCCTATGTGCACGGGGTATCCAGAGAGGGATACCATGAGGACTCCTTCGAAGATTTTGATGGCATTCTTCCCACATAAATCCAACATGCTTCATGCATCACTATGGAACATTTCTTCTTATTGGATTCAATGCACTTGATGCTCCATAGGAATTGTTCATGAATAGCAGAGCTTAGAGCAAATATATCTTCATATATATGGACTTCACCTTGATTCCTTCTAATATCCTTGATGCACCTTCTATGGACAATACCTTCAAATATATCTCAATGAAAACATTAGTCCATAGAGATTGTCATTAATTACCAAAACCACACTTAGGGGCTACATGCCTTTCAATCTCCCCCATTTCGGTAATTGATGACAATCTCAACAAGAGGGTTTATATAGTGAATTTAAAACAAGTATGCAATATATTGGAGAATAAATCGTATACCTGAGGTGGTTTTGATAGCCTCAAATATCACAAAGATAGTTGACGTTATCAAAACCGGTTGTACTAGCATCGAAATGCTACACACGAATTTGATGCTAGTAAAACCACACTATATACAGCAAACTCCCCCACAAAATATGCACGTGAAAGAACTTGGTGAAGTTTTCTATATATACACATCCATGCAACAAGCAAACACAACAAATGTAGATATGCATGAATGATAATTAAGAACCAGCCCACTTCTCGTAAACCCTCTAAACTTATCCCCCATTGGCATAAAATGCCAAAATGTAAGAAATCTAGAAGGCCAATATAGTATGAGTTCCTCCTTAATTTGTGCATTTCTCAAATGTGAGTGGAATCAAATGCACATACCCATTTATGAATAAATGGAGGTGCTCAAACTATATTGGGGATCCATAGAATGCGACAAGAAGATAAAACATGAGAGTCACACATTCAAAAGATCCAAAGAACATATTTTGGACAAGATATACGGGAAGTATCCAATAGGATCATCATGCTAAGAATGGCTCCAAAATATATCCAAAAACTCATGAGTGCAAAGATATAAGAAATACATACAAGCACTCACTACTCGTCCTCTTACCGGATCCATAAAAGAATAAAAAAGAGACAATCCCAATGACCGATAGAAAATGAACATATATCAAAGGAAGATATGCACTTTCTCATGTGTATAAGTTTCTTATGTGGCAAATAATCATCAAGATGAGCATCCACAGAAAACTTTCACACACAAGAAGGTACAAAAGATAAGAACTTGATATCCATGAATGAATCCATTATTATCCAAACTTCATGTTTAGCATAAGAGCTTTATCACATGGCACATGGCATAGATTGATCTCATTTGCATAAAATGTATTACTAAGCATGAGAGAAAATACCACAATCAAATTGAGTGTTTTTTGCAAATTTACCAGTATTGCACATAAGAGCAGTTTGAGGAATTGGTATGCAATACATTTCTTAATTGGCATATTTGGCATAAGTGAACCATGAGCATGGTTTTTAGAGATCCCCATGGTATGCTCCTTCTCAAATTGCTCATAGATGCAAAAAAGGAGGTTTAAGATTTTGCAAGAAACACAAACTCAACAAAGTACTAATCATGCCAAGATGCAACATACATGTAACATCCCAAAATTCTAAATTTTGGAATTTTATATTAATTAAGTAATAATGATTTCTTGTGTGATTTGTTGTGTGAAATTGAGTGAAATTTGAAAATTTTTAAAAGTTGAATGAGAGGGAATGAAATTACTTTCCCAAACATTCACCTTGCATTTATGATCTCCACGAATTCCTATTAATTTCATCACAAAACCCTGGGGTAAAGATGATATGACTTCTTCCATTTAAATAAATGAAAAGGGTTTTCAAAAGATTTGAATTCCATTTGGAAATATTTCAAATTCAGAAACTTTATGCAACTCAATGAGTTTCATTAGAGAAAATAAAATGACTTCTTCAAATGCTAAGAAAGTGAGTTGTAAGTTTCAAAGAATCAAATTGAAAGTCCCTTTAAAGTTCTTTTGAAACCCACTTTCAATTTGGAGTTATTTTGTTTTTATTCAAATTATTTTTCTCCAAAAATAAAATATATGAAAAATAGTGTAAAATGATTACCTACAGTAAAAAGTAGAGAAAAATGAGTTTGTAATCATTTTGGTATTTTAAAATATTTTTTATTTGGTTTTAAAATGAAGTACTTGTACTGTTCGCTCTATATAAATTTTTGTAGATTTTATTTGCTGCTGAAAATATGTTCATCATTTAGAAAATCTTCTTCTATTCTTTTAGATATATAATATGCCTACGTACAATTTTTTTTCGTTATTCAATTTTTCCTTTTCTGTTTCTTTTTAAAAAACAAAAACTGCACGTACGCCTGGAACGAACTGTCGCCCACGTGCGCAACATAGTGGCATCGGGCGCCCTATCATTGTTTTTCTTCTCCCCTACATGGGTCAGGCCCAACCAGCCATTTTATCTTTTTTTTTCACTTTGGTCGAATTTTGTTAAAAGAAAAACTACAGCGCGCGGCCGACAGAACACTTTTAGGCCAAACAAGCGCCTCTCCTTTCACCTCTATTTTTTTCCTTTCTTCTGCGTTTAATCCCACGTTGTCTAGCCTTTGACCCCTAAGTCTCTTTTCCACCTATAAATATAGAACCATAGAACTCCAAAAATCATCCACTATGGGTTAAATCAATATTTTGGTTTGACTAGCTTCGCAAAAGAAAAATTATATTTCTTCTCTCTGGCGGGACTTTTGGATCAATCGAAGTCGTCTTTTCTCTATCTTATAAATGTATCTTTCTTCGTATTTTTATACTTCCATAACTTATTATTTTTAGATTAGTACGGTACAATTATTAGATTTATAAATTAATCTATGTATTTACATTTTAAGAGTAGAATTCTTTTAGCCATAGCTCTTTTTCTTCCGTAAAATAGCTTGACCCTGATTTTTCAAATAGTCATAACTTTTCACTCGTTCATCCAAATTAGACGAAACTAACGCCAATATTTTCGTCTTGACTCCACCTATCTAGTGAATCTATCAAATAAACTTTTTTGAACTTTCAAATTTGAAAATTTGTTCACATTCATACTCATATTTATTTCGATCATATCTTTTTATCCGTACCTCCGTTTCTGATGAACCCAACTGCATCGGATTCGTATTGAAGTAATATTTCCATTCACACAATAATTTTAATATTAGCCAGTTACTCTACTAGTCTACTCATGGATCCTGGACTAAGGGGTCCTCGGACAGCCGGACTATATACATTGGCCGGACTGTTGGACTATGAAGATACCAGATAGAAGACTTCGTCCCGTGTCCGGACGGGACACTCCTTGGCGTGGAAGGCAAGCTTGGTGATTCAGATATGTGAATTCCTTTCTCTGTAACCGACTTTGTACAACCCTAGCCCCTCCGGTGTCTATATAAACCGGAGGGTTGGGATTTCTAGGGTTAAGCCACAACTATCATAACCTCATAGGCTAGACTTTTAGGATTTAGCCATTACGATCTCGTGGTAGATCAACTCTTGTAATACACATATTCATCAAGATCAATCAAGCAGGAAGTAGGGTATTACCTCCATAGAGAGGGCCTGAACCTGGGTAAACATTGTGTCCCCCGGCTCCTGTTACCATTAGCCTTAGACACACAGTTCGGGACCCCCTACCCGAGATCCGCCGGTTTTGACACCGACATTGGTGCTTTCATTGAGAGTTCCGCTGCGCCGTCACCAGAAGGCTTGATGGCTCCATCGATCGTCTACAACAACATAGTCCAGGGAGAGATGTTCCTCCCCAGAAAGATCTTCATATTTGCCGGCTTCACACTACGGGCCAACTCACTTGGCCATCTAGAGAATATTGACAGCTATGCCCTGGCCGTCAGGTCAGATTCGGGAGCCTGAATTTCATGGCCGACATCTGCGGAGACTTGATCTTCGACGGGTTCGAGCCCGTGACGGCTGCCCCCGGCTACCACAATGAACTTGACCTAGATCTGTCATCCGGCCGTACACAGGAGATAGCGCCTGTGACTGCCCTGGCCCTAGAGCCGGAGCGAACTGCATCATCCGAAGACGGGATGCTCAACCCCGCCGTGGAGGCCGCAGACTCAGCGGCGCTCGAGCCACACACAGACCCAACATCAGGCTGGGCTTGTGTTATCGGAACCTCGGACTCGTCTCCGGCCATGGGTTACCGGACCGCGTGCATCCATGTCCATCGAACCCGATTGGGCGCCGATATTGGAGTTCAGCTCCGCGGACATTTCCAGCACTCGCCTTTTGGCGACATGTTAAGCTCATTGAAGTCCCTCTCCTTGTTAAGGAATTCTCGGCCGAACTATGTCCGGCTCGAATGGGAAGCGGATAACGAAGAACTTCGTTTCCCACCCACCACCCAATTCATTGCCACTGTCAAGGACTTAACCGACACGCTCGATTATGGCTCCGAGGACATCGACGGCATGGACGACGATGCGGGAGAGGAGCAGGCACAAAAACCACCACCTTTCGGTAGTGGACAGCTACATCGTCATATGATATATATATATATGGTGGACACACCAAAGGAGAATGAGGCCGACGGCGATAACAGCATGCCTGTCAATGAACCTCCCAAGCGTCGGTGTCCTAAGTGTCGACCTCAATCTAGCAAAAACAAAAACAAAAACATTGTCACGGACGACGATGATAATCTGAACCAAGCTGAGGACCCCGCAGACCCAACGTTGGAGCAGGGCGTGCGAGAGGACGGCTAACACAGTCCGGAGACGTTGTCTGACCACAGCGACGCCGAAGATAGCAATTACCAACTTGTCTATGAAGAGGAGATCAGCCTGGGCGACGACGAGTTCGTCATCCCAGAAGAACCATTAGAACAAGAACGCCTCCACCAAAGGCTTATCACCACTGCAAGGAGCCTGAAGAAGCAGAAGCAGCGGCTTAAAGCCGCACAAGATACACTCAACGTTAAATGGAACGAAGTGCTAGACACTGAGGAAAAATACGGTGGTAATCGCCAGACAAAGAGCTATCCTAAATGTAAGCTGCTGCCCGAATTCGACGACGAGGCTATCACGCCCATACCTCCAAAAAACAATACGACCGACATGATGGACCGACCACCTCGTGGTCGAGACATAGCGGCTAGTAATGCCGTACACAAGCCCGGACCCCCTCCCCGCAAAGGAAGGAAGGTCGCGACCCAGGACCAGAAACACGATCTACGTGAGGACCTGGACAAAAAGGCTGGCAAAACCAGGTCCATCTACGGATCCAGGGAACGTGCTCCTACGCGGGATGATGATTATCAAACAAAATACGCCGACCATTTACCAGCTTGGAACCAATACCGGACACTACAACCGTCGGACCCAATCCATGACACAACCAGATACAGGGGTGCCGCACACCCCCTGTGCTTCACTGATGAGGTGCTAGAACATGATTTTCCAGAAGGGTTCAAACCCGTAAACATCGAGGCGTATGATGGAACGACAGACCCTGCGGTTTGGATAGAAGACTCTATTCTTCACATCCACATGGCTCGCGGAGATGATCTCCACGCCATCAAATATTTACCCCTCAAGCTAAAAGGACCAGCTCGACACTAGCTAAAAAGCCTCCCTGAAAATTCCATCAAAAGCTGGGAGGAACTTGAGTATGCTTTTCGGGCCAATTTCCAAGGGACCTATGTCCGGCCCCCGGATGCAGACGATCTAAGTCACATAATCCAACAACCCGGAGAATCAGCCCGCAAGCTTTGGAACTGGTTTCTCACTAAGAAGAACCAAATTGTCGACTGTCCGGACGCTGAAGCCTTAGTGGCCTTCAAACACAGTGTCCAGGACGAATGGCTAGCCAGACACCTCGGCCAGGAAAAGCCAAGGTCAATGGCCGCCTTAAATACACTCATGACCCGCTTTTGCGCAGGCAAAGACAGCTGGTTAGCCCGTAGCAGCACCAGTGATCCCGGCACATCTGAGGTCAGGGATGGCAAAGGAAAACCACGATGCAACAAAAACAAACGTCGGAACAATGAAGAAAGCCCAGACAATACAACGGTAAATGCCGGATTCAGGGGATGGCAAAGGAAAACCACGACGCAACAAAAACAAACGTCGGAACAATGAAGAAAGCCCAGACAATACAACGGTAAATGCCGGATTCAGGGGCTCCAGACCAGGTCAACGTAAGAAGCCATTTAAAGGAAACAAGGACAGTCCATCCAACCTGGACAAAATCGTAGACATGCCCTGCCAGATCCACGGCACTCCCGATAAACCAGCTAGTCATACCAATAGAGAATGTTGGGTCTTCAAGCAGGCCAACAAACTTAACACCGAACACAAAGGGAAGGGACCTCAGAGCGAAGACGAGGACGAACCTCGCCAGCCGAACACGAGGGGACATAAGAAATTTCCATCGGAGATCAAAACAGTGAACATGATCTATGTCACTCATATCCCAAAGTGGGAGCGCAAGCGCACACTCCGAGACGTCTACGCCGTCGAGCCCGTCGCTCCCAAGTTCAACCCATGGTCGGCCTGTCCGATCACCTTTTATTGTAGGGATCACCCGACTAGTATCCGTCACGGGGGTTCGGCTGCCCTAGTGCTCGACCCAATAATTGATGGATACCACCTCACTCGAGTCCTCATGGACGGCGGCATCAGTCTCAATCTAATATATCAGGACACTGTCCGCAAGATTGGGATAGACCCATCAAGAGTCAAGCCAAGCAGCACTATGTTTAAAGGAGTTATACCGGGCGTGGAAGCCCGCTGCACAGGCTCTCTAACATTGGATGTTGTATTCGGCTCTCCGGACAACTTTCGAAGCGAAGAACTAATCTTTGACATTGCTCCATTCCGAAGCGGCTATCATGCACTACTCGGAAGAACGGCCTTCGCCCATTTTAATGCAGTCCCGCATTATGCTTATCTAAAACTCAAAATGCCTGGACCTCGTGGCGTCATTACGGTCAGTGGAAATATGGAGCGCTCTCTTCGCACAGTGGAATACACGTCGGCTCTAGCAGCTGAAGCACAAAACGGCCTATTCAAGCCGAACAGTTCATCGGTCGTTAAGACCGCAAACACAACTAAACGTGTCCGGTGCACACCTCAGTTCGGTGGCTTAGATAAACCTGAGCTCGATTAGCAGCTACGCCCCCATTGACCGCCCCATAAGGAGATATACTCAAAATTCCTTGGGTGGCTTCGGGGGCACTCTGCACACAAAAGGTCCATAGTCCGGCTTGACCCTATTCAGACCCTGGAAGTCATCCTTCACGGTTCATTAAAACGAACCAGCTTTACTCACGGCCACACCAGATTCTTTTACCTGATCTTGTTTTTTTCCTTTTTCTTTATAGATGGCCATCATACTATACCCTTCAAGGGCACTTCACAACGGAGACAAAGTCGCAGACATGCAGCAGGGCCCCGCATTAAGGTTTCTTTTTTAGATTAAGACCCTGTGTAAACCTTTTTTTATCTCTTGTTGTTTTATACTTTCCTTGCATGTAAAATGTCCAAGAAAGATATCGACATTATCTATGAACATACGGCTCGCCGTACTAAAGTGGATGTTATAGAAGCAGCCCGGTTTGTATTGTGTTTCGAGATTTATGCTCTCACCACCTGCGCTCTTTCCCCACGTCGGATTGCCACACGTGCCTTGATACCATGGGTTTATCACCAGGGGCTGTATTCAGCCCGGTGTATGTTGTAAAGTCCGAACACCTATAGGGAATGTTCGACATCGCGAGTTTGGCCTTATATGCATCATCTCCGAATCATGTCTTTGGTCAATAGTTGGGTTGCCCGGCTCCTGTGCTTACTACCATACGTTCCGCTATATCGTCTAGGGTAGTAAAGGGAGAACTACTGCGATTGTGTCCCGGCTAGCCCGGATGAGCACCTCAGTAGAGAAAGCCGAAAACTGACTGTCATGATGCGGCAAGAGCTGGTTAACCACTCGATGACTCATCAGAATCTTCACGATTCCCTCCGTGTTAAACAAAGGACCGTCCTTCTGGTCACGTATGTACACGCACCGTATTCGGATAACCGCGGATATACCAGGGGCTATATAGTAGCCCCACAGTCAAACTCCTCTGGCTAAGTGAAAGTGTTAAAGCTCTATAGTCTGATTGCCTAGTTCGCCGCACTAACACCTCCTTAATGGACCAAGACGTTGGCTCAAGTGTGATCAAGAGCTTTTCCGAATACCCCCGCATTATATGAGGGGGCTGAAGCCGACGACTGCAAACTTTCAGATTGTTTATAAAAAAGACGGCCGCACAGGAGGCACCAAAAATTTTCAGGCAAAAAGTATAAAACCACAGCCTTAAATATATCATAATATTGTTATTACAATTTTGATACACTTTACTCGAACATAATATTTTTCGAGCACTGACCCTCTATTAAGCGGGCACCCTCTAGGACATCTTCAAAGTAATGTTCTGGCATATTAAGGTCCTTGCCTTCGGGTGGACTCTGCGCTGCAATATCGGTGGCCGTCATCTTCGCCCATTATATCTTGACACGGGCAAGGGCCATCCGTGCATCTTCTATGCATGTTGACCACTTCACAGTGTCGATACGCGGCACCGCATTAACAAGCTGCCACACCAAACCAAAATAACTATACGGAATGGGTTCAGTTGGCCACAGCCGGGCTATGACATCCTTCATGGCAGTGCCGGACATCTTTTGGAGCTCGACCCATTGGGCCATCTGTTCGTTCAACAGTGGATGCTTCGGTGTATCAAATTGTGACCAAAAAAGCTTTTCTATTGCATGTCCTTCTTGCGCGTGGAAAACTGATTCGCATCAGCACCACTCTTCGGCAGGTCCATAAAGGCGTCCAAAGAACTCCACCGTTGATTAAGCGGCGCATACTTCGGATCGCCAAACTTAGTTTGCAATAAAAAGGGCTTACCAGCCGCGATCTCCCCAGCTTGCGGGATCTCCTTGCGAGCTACTCTAGACTCAGTCCGGGCTTCGTTTGCCTCTTGTAAGGCCTTGTCAAGATCGTCAACTTTGGCTTTGTTCTCTTTCTCAAGAACTTGGAATTGACTAGTGGCATTCTTCAGCTCGAGTGCCATGGTAGATATCCTCTCCTCGCACTGATACCGAGCAGTCTGCTCGACTTTCAATTCGGCGGCTACCTTTTCGGCAGTTGCATTACTCATCCTGGCTTGCTCCTTGGCCCGGGCAAGTTCCGCCCGAAGGGTCTCCACTACAGTGGAACTATCTGCAGTTATGCATATACAAATTTTCAATATCACGCTCATTTCACAATACTAGCATGTACTGAGTGCCCCAGAGACATATCGTCGAGCCGCCTGTTCATAAGCGTGATGTCATCATCCGCCACATCAACTTTCTGCTTCAAATGTGCTACCTCGATAGCTTGGGCAGTCCCCACAGATGTAACAACCTGTGTTTCAACCAGTCATATCATTTCCTGGGCATATATTTTTTATCCTCTGATCGCATTCCTTTGGATGTCAAGCAGAGTCTCAGGGGCTACTATCTATACACACGTGCAATTTGCACTTACAACATAATTGAAATTACACTACATACCTCAAAGCCCCTTAGTAGGCTAGAAAAGGCTTCATTCAATCTGCTTTTCATGGACTGAAATCTTTCCAACACCGTACCCATCAAGGTACGATGTTCCTCTGAGACGGAGGCATGTTGCAAAATGTCCATCAATGTGTCCGACATCCCTTGGACATTTGATAGTCCGGGACTTTGGTTATTTCCTATAGAGGCCGCACACCCAGGACCCTGGGCGGCCGAAGTATTACCTTCGGCCCCGGTCCTCACTGTCCCTTGGGCCACTCGCAGATAGGGAAGGATCCTCCGGGACGACACCTTGGCGTCGTCTGCCTTATCAGGCAGGGAGATCTGTGGAGGTGTCTCGCTCTCCATCATCTCCGGAAGTAGATCCCCCGAAGAGGAGGACTGTTGAGGAGGGCTGCGTGCTGGACTGCAAACATGAGTTTAAAATATTGCCCTTATAGCCAGGAAAGAATGAGACATGTTTAAAACACCCGGATTCACTTACGATGCGGCTGAGGGCCTATCTTTACGGGGTGACCGCGTGTCAACCTCACCCCCTGACTGGGATACCTTCCCCCGCTTAGAAGCTTCTCTTTCCAAGTCTTCGGAGGCGGCCCTTTTCTTCCCATGGGGAGAAGGGATGTCAGTTCGCCCTTCCTTTCCACCTTTGGAAGCGGGAGTTCTAATCTCCCCTGACGAATTGCCTGGTGAGCCTCCAGAGTGGAAGCTGCCTTGGGCCTCTTCGTCCTCCTATTTATCTTCCCCCGCCGGCACTTGATACGGCGCCGGAGCCAACATCCTTGTTAATAACGGATCGGCAATATCTTTGGGAAGTGGAGCCGAACACCTGATTCTCTCCGCCTTCTTTAGCCAGCCCTGGCCGGATAGAGTTTTATCAGTACATTGTCTTGAATAATTTGACTAAATCATGTCCGGGGGTCGAGTACTTACCGGAGTATCTGGATGGTTGCAGTCAAGACCGATGTCTTCTATAGTATCCGGCCATTGTTTTCGTGCGTCGAAGAACAATTTCCACATCTCTTTGAGCATCGTTCCAGAAAGGTGCTGAAAGGTCCGTGGACCTTCTGGATTAAACTCCCACATGTGGAGAGGGCGTCGCTGGCAGGGTAGGATCCCGCGAACTAACATTACTTGGATTACATCGATGAGACCAGTGTCCTTCTCAATGAGGCTCCGGATACGGCTTTGCAGTGTCCGCACTTCATCTGTAGATCCCCAGTCCAGCCCCTTGTTAATCCATGATGTGATCTGTGGCGGAGGGCCGGACCGAAACGCGGGTGTGGCTGCCCGTTTTTTACCGCGCGGTTCGGTGATGTAAAACCACTCCCATTGCCATAAATCAGAAGATTCTGCGAAGGAGCCCTTTGTCCAAGTGGAGTTGATAAGCTTTCTTATTGAGGCGCCTCCGCACTCCGCTTGTTTCCCGTCGATTACCTTTGGTTTCACGTTAAAGGTCTTAAGCCATAAGCCGAAGTGTGGGGAAATACGGAGGAAGGCCTCGCATGTGGTGATGAATGCCGAGATGTGGAGGAAGGAGTCCGGGGCTAGATTGTGGAAATCTAGCCCGTAATAAAACATGACCCCTCAAACGAAGGGATGGAGAGCAAACCCAAGACCTTGAAGGAAGTGAGAGATAAACACGACCCTCTCATTGGATCTGGGAGTAGGAATAACCCGCCCTTGAGAAGGAAGCCTGTGGTAGATTTTCGCAGGCAAGTATCTTGCCTCCCTGAGCTTAGAGATGTCTTCCTATGTGACAAAAGAGGCCGTCCACCAGCCCTGAAGGCCGGGTCCGGACATGGCTAGAAGTTCGAAGCGACTGGATTGACCCTTGGGTGTTGGAACTTGAGGTGAGGGGTGGAGGAAAGAACTAGCATGGAAGAAAAAGGACATGCCTTTACCCCTTTATAAAGGCGAGAATATCAAGCGTCCCCTCCGTGGCCTGAAAACATGCCTATTCCCGAGGAATTATGCCAACAGAACGGTTGGGTTACCCATGCCCGTGTTGATGAAAATCCCGTAATAAGGGGACACGATCTCTGCTTTGACAAGACGTGCCAATAAAAACCGCCCCTGAAACATGGGGTGGCATTGCTAGAAAACGATTTAAAATAATGGCCGGGTAATGACGTAATGTCGTGCTACCAAAATTGTCAACAGTTTGGACTCGTAAATATTATACTCTCTACAGTGGTTTGCAGAACTTGTTTTTGCAGAGCCGGACATGATTCTTCTGTTCGAGGTCTACTTTGAAGTACTCGGAGAAGGAACCCGCCTTGCAATGCCGAAGACAATCTGTGCACCGGACTCATCGTCGTTGAAGCCTGGTTCAGGGGCTAATGAGGGAGTCCTGGACTAAGGGGTCCTCGGATAGCCGGACTATATACATTGGCCGGACTGTTGGACTATGAAGATACCAGATAGAAGACTTTGTCCTGTGTCCGGATGGGACTCTCCTTGGCGAGGAAGGCAAGCTTGGCGATTCAGATATGTAGATTCCTTTCTCTGTAACCGACTTTGTACAACCCTAGCCCCTCTGGTGTCTATATAAACCAGAGGGTTGGGACTTCTAGGGTTAAGCCACAACTATCATAACCTCATAGGCTAGACTTTTAGGGTTTAGCCATTACAATCTTGTGGTAGATCAACTCTTGTAATACTCATATTCATCAAGATCAATCAAGCAGGAAGTAGGGTATTACCTCCATAGGGAGGGCCTGAACCTAGGTAAACATTGTGTCCCCCGCCTCTTGTTACCATTAGCCTTAGACGCACAGTTCGGGACCCCCTACCCGAGATCCGCTGGTTTTGACACCGACATCCACCAAAGAGTTGTTACACAACATTCTAAGCAGATTCAATGCTATGTTGAATTACTTGATCCGTTATTTTCAATCTAGTAATTATTTTTCCTACATTTTCATATTGACTTCCTACATCCAGTAGCATCATTAGTTTCAACTTTTGAGCTTTTCAAATTTGAACGATTCAAATTTGAACTCGAAACTTCACTTGATCATATCTTGTAAACTATTTTTTCAATCGATTCCTTTTTCAAATTGAATCCCTAGGTATAATCTAACATTTTGAGCCATCACCACACTTTTTCACCGAAATTAGGATCTGATCTTGCAAAATAATTTGATTTGGTTCTTTTGGAGTTTTTGCAATCTTCCTTTGCATTTTTTGGGGTCTTCGAGTGATTGCTTATGTGTGGATGAAATTGCTTACTTATGATAGATTGATCGGAGTGTGACACGTAGAACTATCTGGAGTTATGAGTGTGAAGAATCTTCATCAATAGTACAAAGCAAGTTCACACTTTGATCATACTTTTCAATACCCAGTTTTTACTATGCATTAGTTTCACCCTCAAAGATTGCATGAGTAGGATTGGGAACATGTGGTATTGCTATGTAGTTCATGAGGTAGGAACCTATGACTTTGAAACACCCCGGGAATATTCGTTGTGTCATATGGTGCTTAGCCATGCTCATAGACGGGGATTGGTATGTGAGATTCATGAAAGTTGTGAGAGTAATAATAACTAAGGGAAAATTAAGGTGGCAACTTCAATACACATCTGGGTGGATTGTTTGGGGCACCTGGAGAAACCAGTGCTTACCCAAGGGAACCCCGAAGTACCCGTGTGATTACCCTAGGTCCACCACCCAGGCTCAAAGGGATCATGCGATATTTCATGCGTAGAAACTTTCGTGTGCAGCCACACGCCATTATGGGCTCTGGCATAGTTGAGTAAGTTGTGTGACCTCTTTCAGTGGAAAACTAGCAGATGTAGGGGAAAATAGGTGTACCTGTCTAACCAGAGTAAATAGTAAATACTTCAGAAAGGCTATGTCTCGGTCTTTCGATCATGGAGGTGGTCGAGTCTTGTGGGGAAAAGTGCGCAAACCTCTGCAGAGTGTAAAAACTAATCAAGATTAGCCGTGTCCCCGGTTATGGACAAATTTGAGTATCTAGAAGTGAATTAATTTGTTGATCTCATCACTCTATTTAATTAATGTATTGGGTTATTAATAATTTGGGAATTTTTGGGATTGAGTTGGAGGAACCTTCTCAATAATGGCATAAACTTGGTAGTGAATAAGACATTTATTCCTTTGTTGTAGGGAAAACATAGCTTTATGCAAAATTAAACTTAGAGCCTCCAACAGCCAAATATGCATGTTGTGATAGATATTGTTCATCATTATTCTGTGGTGTGAATTTGCCAGTACATTCAACATACTGACCTACACGGCTGCAATGCCTCATGTTGCAGGAATTATTCGACGAGTAAGTGATACATTAGGGTTGCAATGACTACACTCAACTATGCTGTTGGTGTTGTTGGGACCCCACAACCTTGTTATTCCTTCCGCTATATTATTTGAGGTAATAGTATTTACGTTATTTTGTACATGTGATTTACCTCTGTTATAAATCCTTGAGTACTGCGTGTGTCAGCATACCGATCTAGGGATGACACTTAAGCACAGAGACTTCGATCCAGCCGGGTCAGGTCGCTACAATACATAATATTGACTCTAATTTAAATAAATGCATGAAGTGAGTACTTGTTACCGAGAGAGCATTGGTTCAAGGGGCCATTGATATAGTACGCGAACATGAGGGACTTGATCTAGTTCTTGGATAGGTACATGATCTCCCATAGCATCTTGTTCTTGTGTTGGGGGTGATGACTTCCCTTGTGGTGGATCCACAAGAGGGGCTCTCACTCCTTATTATTCTACATGGACATGGTGTGTTTCTTGTGGAAGAATATGATCGATCCCCATTGTACTTGTTGCTACCTCTTGAGCATGCGTTGGTTTTCCCTTAAAGAGGAAAGGGTGATGCAGCAAAGTAGCATAAGTATTTCCCTCAGTTTTTGAGAACCAAGGTATCAATCCAATAGGAGGCTACACTCAAATCCCTTGTACCTGCACAAACAAATAAGAACCTTGAAACCAACGCGATAAAGGGGTTGTCAATCCCTTCACGGCCACTTGCAAAAGTGAGATCTGATAGAGATAATAAATAAATATTTTTGGTATGTTTATGATATAGATTGGAAAGTAAAGATTGCAAAATAAAATAGATCAGAAACTTATATGATGCAAAATAGACCCGAGGGCCATAGGTTTCACTAGTGGCTTCTCTCAAGATAGCATAAGTATTACGGTGGGTGAACAAATTACTGTCGAGCAATCGATAGAAAAGTGCATAGTTATGAGAATATCTAGGCATGATCATGTATATAGGCATCACGTCCGCGACAAGTAGATCAAAATGATTCTGCATCTACTACTATTACTCCACACATCTACCGCTATCCAGCATGCATCTAGAGTATTAAGTTCATAAGAACAGAGTAACACATTAGGTAAGATGACATGATGTAGAGGGATAAACTCAAGCAATATGATATAAACCCCATCATTTTATCCTTGATGCCGACAATACAATACGTGCCTTGTTGCCCCTGCTGTCACTAGGAAAGGACACCGCAAGATTGAACCCAAAGCTAAGCACTTCTCCCATTGCAAGAAAGACCAGTCTAGTAGGCCAAACCAAACTGATAATTCGAAGAAACTTGCAAAGATAACAAATCATACATAAAAGAATTCAGAGGAGATTCAAATATTGTTCAAAGATAATCTTGATCATAAACCCACAATTCATCGGATCTCGACAAACACACCACAAAAAGTATTACATCGAATAGATCTCCAAGAAGATCAAGGAGAACTTTGTATTGAGATCCAAAGAGAGAGAAGAAGCCATCTAGCTAATAACTATGGACCCGAAGGTCTGAGGTAAACTACTCACACTTCATCGGAGAGGCTATGGTGTTGATGTAGAAGCCCTCCGTGATTGTTTCCCCTTCCGGTGGAGCACCAGAAAAGGCCCTAAGATGGGATCTCACGGGTACAGAAGGTTGTGGTGGTGGAAATAGGGTTTCGTGGTGCTCTCAGATGTTTTCAGGGTATATGAGTATATATAGCCGAAAGAAGTCGATCAGGGGAGCCACGAGGGGCCCATGAGGGTGGGGGGCGTGCCTACCCCCCTAGGCGCGCATCTCTGCCTCGTGGCCGCCTCGTTTATTCCTTGACGTCCACTCCAAGTCTCCTGGATTGCGTTTGTTCCAAAAATGACTCTCCCGAAGGTTTCATTCCGTTTGGACTCCGTTTGATATTCCTTTTATGCGAAACAATGAAATAGGCAAAAAAGCAGCAATTTGGACTGGGCCTCCGGTTAATAGGTTAGTCCCAAAAATAGTATAAAAGTGTATAATAAAGCCAATTAAACATCCAAAGCAGATAATATAATAGCATGGAACAATAAAAAATTATAGATACGTTGGAGATGTATCAAGCATCCCCAAGCTTAATTCCTGCTCGTCCTCGAGTAGGTAAATGATAAAAACAAATTTTTTGATGTGGAATGCTACCTAGCATAATTCTCAATGTAATTTTCTTTATTGTGGCATGAATGTTCAGATCCGAAAGATTCAAGACAAAAGTTTAATATTGACATAAGAATAATAATACTTCAAGCATATTGATACGTCTCCAACGTATCTATAATTTTTGATTGCTCCATGCTACTTTATCTACTGTTTTAGGCAATATTGGGCTTTATTATCCACTTTTATATTATTTTTGGGACTAACCTACTAACCGGAGGCCCAGCCCAGATTTGATGTTTTATGCCTATTTCAGTGTTTCGAGGAAAAGGAATATCAGACGGAGTCAAAACGGAACGAAATCAACTGAAGAAGTTATTTTTGGAAGGAAAGCCACCCGATGGACTTGGAGTGCATGTCAGGAGCCAAGGGAGGTGCTCACGAGGGTGGGGGGCGCGCCCCCTGCCTTGTAGGACCCCCATAGCTCCACCGACGTACTTCCTGCACCCATATATACCTACGTACCCAAAAACTTCCAGAATAGAACCTAGATCGAGAGTTCCGCCGTGCAAGCCTCCAGAGCCACCAAAAACCAATTGGGACCATGTTCCGGCACCCTGCCGGAGGGGGGATCCCATCACCGAAGGCCATCTTCATCATCCCGGCGCTATCCATGACGAGGAGGGAGTAGTTCACCCTCGGGGCTGAGGGTATGTACCAGTAGCTATGTGTTTGATCTCTCTCTCTCTCTCGTGTTCTCTCTCGTGTTCCTCTATGGCACGATCTTGATGTATCCCGAGCTTTGCTATTGTAGTTGGATCTGATGATGTTTCTCCCCCTCTACTCTCTTGTGATGAATTGAATTTCCCCTTTTGAGTTATCTTATCGGATTGAGTCTTTTATGAGAACACTTGATGTATGTCTTGCGATCCACTTGATGTATGTGTTAGTGATCAACTTGCGGGTTCCGTGACATTGGGAACCTATGCATAGGGGTTGGCACATGTTCTTGACTCTCCGGTAGTGGCTTTGGGGCACTCTTTGAAGTACTTTTATGTTGTTTGGATGAATCTGAGATTGTGTGACGCATATCGTATAATCATGCCCACAGATACTTGAGGTGACAATGGAGTCTCTAGGTGACATTAGGTTTTTGGTTGATTTGTGTCTTAAGGTGTTATTCTAGTATGAACTCTATGATGGATTGAGCGGAAAGAATAGCTTTATGTTATTTTACTACGAACTCTTGAATAGATAGAACAGAAAGGATAACTTTGAGGTGGTTTTGTACCCTACCATAATCTCTACTTTTGTTCTCCGCTATTAGTGGCTTTGGAGTGACTCTTTGTTGCATGTTGAGGGCTCGTTTTATGATCTATCTATGTTATTATTGTTGAGAGAACTTGCACTACTGAAAGTATGAACCCTAGGCCTTGTTTCCTATCATTGCAATACCGTTTACGCTCATTTTTACCACTTGTTACCTTCCTGTTTTTATTATATCAGATTACAAAAACCTATATCTACTATCTATTTTGCACTTGTATCTTCATCTCTTCGCCGAACTAGTGCACCTATACAATTTACCATTGTATTGGGTGTGTTGGGGACACAAGAGACTCTTTGTTATTTGGTTGCAGGGTTGTTTGAGAGAGACCATCTTCATCCTACGCCTCCTACGGATTGATAAACCTTAGGTCATCCACTTGAGGGAAATTTGCTACTGTCCTACAAACATGTGCACTTGCAGGCCCAACAACGTCTACAAGAAGAAGGTTGTGTAGTAGACATCACATACTAACTAAGTAATCTTGTCTTCTCAAAATAACATGGCCAAAGAAAGTTATCCCTACAAAATCATATAGTCTGGCTATGCTCTATCTTCATCACACAAAATATTTAAATCATGCACAACCCCGTTTTAGCCAAGCAATTGTTTCATACTTTAGTATTCTCAAACTTTTTCAATCTTCACGCAATACATGAGCGTGAGCCATGGACATAGCACTATCGGTGGAATTGGATGGTGGTTGTGGAGAAGACAAAACAAAGAAGATAGTCTCACATCAACTAGGCATATCAACAGGCTATGGCAATGCCCATTAATAGATATCAATGTGAGTGAGTAGGGATTGCCATGGAACGGATGCACTAGAGCTATAAGTGTATGAAAGCGCATCAAAAGAAACTAAGTGGGTGTGCATCCAACTTGCTTGTTGACGAAGACCTAAAGCAATTTGAGGAAGCCCATCATTGGAATATACAAGCCCAAGTTCTAGAATTAAAAAATCCCACTAGCATATGAAGGTGACAACATATGAGACTCTCTATCATGAAGATCATGGTGCTACTTTGAAGCACAAGTGTGTAAAAGGATATTAACATTGTCCCTTCTCTCTTTTTCTCTCATTTTTTGGTGGGCTTCTTTGGCCTCTTTTTTTTCATAAAGTCTGGAGACTCATCCCAACTTGTGAGGGAATCATTGCTTCCATCATCCTTTCCTCACATGGGACAATGCTCTAATAATGAAGGTCATCCCACTTTTATCTACTTACAACTCAAGAATCTTATGACTCTATGTGGATGCCTCCGGCGGTGTACCGGGATAATGAATCAAGAGTGACATGTATGAAAGAATTATGAATGGTGGCTTTGCCACAAATACGATGTCAACTACATGATCATGCAAAGCAATATGACAATGGTGGAGCGTGTCATAATAAACGTAATGGTGGAAAGTTGCATGGAAATATATCTCGGAATGGCTATGGAAATGCCATAATAGGTAGGTATGGTGGCTGTTTTGAGGAAGGTATATGGTGCGTGTATGATATCGGTGAAAGTTGCGCGGCACAAGAGAGGCTAGCAATGGTGGAAGGGTGAGAGTGCGTATAATCCATGGACTCAACATTAGTCATGAAGAACTCACATACTTATTGCAAAAATCTACAAGTTATCAAAACAAAGTACTACATGCATGCTCCTAGGGGAAGGGTTGGTAGGAGTTAACCATCGCGCGATCCCGACCTCCACACATAAGGAAGACAATCAATAAATAAATCATGCTCCAACTTCATCACATAACTGTTCACCATACGTGCATGCTACGGGAATCACAAACTTTTAAACACAAGTATTCCTCAAATTCACAGCTACTCAATTAGCATGACCCTAATATTACCATACTCATATCTCAAAACAATCATCAAGTATCAAACTTCTCATAGTATTCAATGCACTTTATATGATAGTTTTTATTATATCTATCTTGGATGCTCATCATATTAGGACTAAAATTTTAACCAAAGTAATTACCATGCTGTTCTAAAGGACTCTCAAAATAATATAAGTGAAGCATGAGAGATCAATAATTTCTATAAAATAAAACCACCGCCGTGCTCTAAAATGATATAAGTGAAGTACTAGAGCAAAATTATCTAGCTCAAAAGATATAAGTGAAGCACATAGAGTATTCTAATAAATTCCTATTCATGTGTGTCTCTCCAAAAAGGTGTGTACAGCAAGGATGATAGTGGAAAACTAAAAAGCAAAGACTCAAATCATACAAGACGCTCCAAGCAAAACACATATCATGTGGTGAATAAAAATATAGCATCAAGTAGAGTTACCGATGGATGAAGACGAAAGAGGGGATGCCTTCCGGGGCATCCCCAAGCTTGCTTTTGGTTGTCCTTGAATTTTAGCTTGGGGTGCCTTGGTCATACCCAAGCCTAGGATCTTTCCACTCCTTATTCCATAATCCATCAAATCTTTACCCAAAAACTTGAAAACTTCACAACACAAAACTCAATAGAAAATCTCATGAGCTCCGTTAGCGAAATAAAACAAACCACCACTTTAAGGTACTGTAATGAACTCATTATTTATTTATATTGGTGTTAAACCTACTGTATTCCAACTTCTCTATGGTTCATACCCCCCGATACTAGCCATAGATTCATCAAAATAAGCAAACAACACACGAAAAACAGAATCTGTCAAAAACAGAACAGTCTGTAGAAATCTGTAACTTACGAATACTTCTGGAACCCCAAAATTTCTACAAAAATAGGAATCCCTAGATAATTTGTTCATTAATCTTCTGCAAAAATAATCCACTGAAAATCACGTTTCTGTGATTTATGAAAATTATTCTCGTGCGTGCAAAAGTTTCTGTTTTTCAGCAAGATTAAATTAACTATCACCCGAGAAGATCCTATAGGTTTTACTTGGCACAAACACTAATTAAAACATAAAACCACATCTAACTAGATGATATATGAACTATTTATTACTAAATAGGAACAAAAATCAAAGAACAAAAATAAAATTGGGTTGCCTCCCAACAAGCGCTATCGTTTAACGCCCCTAGCTAGGCATAAAAGTGAGAATTGATCTAAGTATTGCCAGCTTTGGTATTCAATTCATAGGTGGCTCTCATAATAGAATCATAAGGTAATTTGATTTTATTCCTAGTTAAGTGTTCCATGCCTTTCCTTAATGGAAATTGGAATCTAATATTTCCTTCTTTCATATCAATAATTGCACCAATCGTTCTAAGGAAAGGTCTACCAAGAATAATAGGACACGAAGGATTGCAATCTATATCAAGAACAATAAAATCTACGGGCACATAATTCCTACTTGCAACAATAAGAACATCATTAATACTTCCCATAGGTTTCCTAATGGTGGAATCCGCAAGGTGCAAGTTCAAAGAGCAATCATCAAATTCACGGAAACCTAACACATCACACAAAGTTTTTGGAATCGTGGAAACACTAGCACTCATCACACAAAGCATAGCATTCATGATCTTTAATTTTAATTTTAATAGTAGGTTACCACTCATCATAAAGTTTTCTAGAGATAGAAACTTCTAATTCAAGTTTTTCTTCATAAGATTGCATTAAAGCATCAATGATATGTTTAGTAAAAGCTTTATTTTGACTATAAGCATGAGGAGAATTTAACACAGATTGCAACAAGGAAATATAATCTATTAAAGAAAAACAATCATAATTAAATTCCTTGAAATCCAAAATAATGGGTTCATTGCTATGTAAAGTTTTGACGTCTTCAATCCCACTTTTACCAATTTTTGCATCAAGATCTAAAAACTCTGAATCATTGGGATGCCTCTTAACTAAAGTTGACTCATCTCTAGTCCTATCATTATCAAGATTCATATTGCAAAACAAAGATTTAATAGGAGACACATCAATCACTTTTAGATCTTCATCCCTATTATCATGAAAACTAGAAGAACTCGCTTTTACAAAGCAATCTTTTTTTTTCACGCATTCTAGCGGTTCTTTCTTTGCACTCATCAATGGAAATTCTCATGGCTTTGAGGGACTCATTGATATCATGCTTAGGTGGAGTAGATTTAAGTTTCAAAGAATCAACATCAAGAGAAATTCTATCCACGTTCCTAGCCAACTCATCAATCTTAGGCAATTTTTCTTCAAGCAAAACATTGAAATTCTTTTGAGAAATCATAAACTCTTTAACACTAATCTCAAAATCAGAGGGAAACTTATTAAAATTTCCATAAGAGTTGTTGTAGGAATTACCATAATTATTAGAGGAATTACTAGGGAACGGCCTAGGATTAAAGTTTCCTCTATAAGCGTTGTTACCAAAATTGTTCCTACCAACAAAATTCACATCCATAGATTCATTATGATTCTCAATCAAAGTGGATAAAGGCATATCATTAGGATCAGAGGAAACACTCTTATTAGCAAACAATTTCATAAGTTCATCCTTCTTTCCACTCAAAACATTAATCTCTTCTATCGCATGAACCTTTTTACTAGTAGACCTTTCAGTGTGCCATTGAGAATAATTAATCATAATATTATCTAGGAGTTTAGTAGCTTCTCCTAAAGTGATTTCCATAAAAGTGCCTCCCGCGGCCGATTCTAAAAGATTTCTAGAAGCAAAATTCAATCCGGCATAAAAAAATTGTATAATAGTCCATAAATTTAAACCATCTGTAGGGCAATTACGTATCATTAATTTCATTCTCTCCCAAGCATGTGCAATATGTTCATGATCAAGTTGCTTAAAATTCATAATATCGTTTCTAAGAGAGATGATCTTAGCGGGAGGAAAATACTTAGAGATAAAAGCATCTTTGCACTTATTCCATGAATCAAAACTATTTTTAGGCAAAGACCAAAACCAAGTTTTAGCATGATCTTTAAGTGAAAATGGAAATAGCTTCAATTTAACAATATCATTATCCACATCTCTCTTCTTTTGCATATCGCACAAATCAACAAAGTTGTTTAGATGTGTAGCGGCATCTTCACTAGGAAGGCCAGAGAATTGATCTTTCATGACAAGATTCAACAAAGCAGCATTAATTTCATAAGATTTAGCATCGGTAATAGGAGAAATCAAAGTGCTAAGAAAATCATTGTTGTTGGTATTGGAAAAATCACACAATTTAGTATTATCTTGAGCCATCATGGCAAATAATCCTACACACAAGCACACAAGAGGCAAGCGAAAAAGAGGCGAACGGAAAAAAGAGGGCGAACAAAGCGGCAAGGGTGAAGTGGGGGAGAGGAAAACGAGAGGCAAATGGCAAATAATGTAATGCGAGGGATAAGAGTCTATGATGGGTACTTGGTATGTCTTGACTTGTGCGTAGACTCCCCGACAATGGCACCAGAAATCCTTATTGCTGCCTCTTGAGCATGCGTTGGTTTTCCCTTGAAGAGGAAAGGGTGATGCAGCAAAGTAGCGTAAGTATTTCCCTCAGTTTTTGAGAACCAAGGTATCAATCCAGTAGGAGGCTACACTCAAATCCCTCGTACCTGCACAAACAAATAAGAACCTTGCAACCAACGTGATAAAGGGGTTGTCAATCCCTCCACGACCACTTGCAAAAGTGAGATATAATAGACATAATAAGATAAATATTTTTGGTATTTTTATGATATAAATTGGAAAGTAAAGATCGCAAAATAAAATAGATCGGAAACTTATATGATGGAAAATAGACCCGGGGCCCATAGGTTTCACTAGTGGCTTCTCTCAAGACAGCATAAGTATAACGGTGGGTGAACAAATTACTGTCGAGCAATTGATAGAAAAGTGCATAGTTATGAGAATATCTAGGCATGATCATGTATATAGGCATCATGTCCGCGACAAGTAGATCGAAGCGATTCTGCATCTACTACTATTAGTCCACACATCGACCGCTATCCAGCATGCATCTAGAATATTAAGTTCATAAGAACAGAGTAACACATTAGGCAAGATGACATGATGTAGAGGGATAAACCCAAGCAATATGATATAAACCCCATCTTTTTATCCTTGATGGCAACAATACAATACGTGCCTTGTTGCCCCTGCTGTCACTAGGAAGGGACACCGCAAGATTGAACCCAAAGCTAAGCACTTCTCACATTGCAAGAAAGATCAATCTAGTAGGCCAAACCAAACTGATAATTCGAAGAGACTTGCAAAGATAACAAATCATACATAAAAGAATTCAGAGGAGATTCAAATATTGTTCATAGATAATCTTGATCATAAACTCACAATTCATCGGATCTCGACAAACACACCGCAAAAAGTACTAAATCAAATAGATCTCCAAGAAGATCGAGGAGAACTTAGTATTGAGATCCAAAGAGAGAGAATAAGCCATCTAGCTAATAACTATGGACCCGAAGGTCTGAGGTAAATTACTCACACTTCATCGGAGAGGCTATGGTGTTGATGTACAAGCCCTCCATGATCGATTCCCCCTCCGGCGGAGCACCGGAAAAGGCCCCAAGATGGGATCTCACGGGTACAGAAGGTTGCGACGGTGGAAATAGGGTTTCGTGGTGCTCTCGGATGTTTTCAGGGTATATGAGTATATATAGGCGAAAGAAGTCAGGGGAGCCACGAGGGTGGGGGGCGCGCCTCCCTGCCTCGTGACCGCCACGTTGCTTCCTTGACGTCCACTCCAAGTCTCCTGGATTGCGTTTGTTCCAAAAATGACTCTCCCGAAGGTTTCATTCCGTTTGGACTCCTTTTGATATTCCTTTTCTGCGAAACACTGAAATAGGCAAAAAAACAATTTGGACTGGGCCTCCGGTTAATAGGTTAGTCCCAAAAATAGTGTAAAAGTGTATAATAAAGCCTATTAAACATCCTAAATAGATAATATAATAGCATGGAACAATAAAAAATTATTGATACGTTGGAGACGTATCACTTGTAGCTTGGGAAGGAGCCTCATCACCTACAACACTTGAAACAAATTGCTCCACATGGAAGCCGTTATTCTCATCACACTCTACATTCACCGTTTCCTCAATACATCCCTTGGATTTATTGAGAATACGGTAAGTGTGGGAGTTTGATGCATATCCAACAAATTGACCCAAATTTTAGTTAACCGGGTTTTCATGATGGGAATGAAACACTAACAACCGAACCCGTTTTCAATTATTCTTCTCCCTTAAATCAAAGAATCAACCAAGCTTGGCTCTAGTAATTGTCCACGGTGTCTCCACCTTCCTCATGAATAAGCCAAGCATCCAATGCTTCTCCAAAGTACCTAAAACATATTAAGGTACAATTTGGTCCCCAAACATATTGGGTCCGAAGTAGTTAGTCCAACTACAATACATAGGGCAAACTCCACATTAAATATGTGCATATGGATATGAATTCGAAATTCATGCACATTTTTAACCATTAAGGATATGATGGAGTTTACCCTATAGAGACGATCAAGTAGAGCAAGCAAGGCATGAAGAAGTATATAAATAAATATACATACAGAAGCCTACCAAGATCCAAAGAGATACAATTTGGATAAGAGAACACATACACGATGCACCAATAAAATCACAAAGCACTCAAGTTGCCCAAATTATATCAAAGTGATGAATCTACACAAGACCACACACAAAGAACAACATACGAACTAAGCAAAAATCAATGAGCATAGGATATATACTACACACATACTCAATGGTTTATCTCACTCAAGTAGATCATAGATAGTGCAAGTAGTGAGATAAGGCAAGATGAAGCACGAGCCGAGAAGAAGATGATCATAAAGTTCTACCACATGAAGAAATAGAAATTGTAAGAGAATAACAATGGTATTTCGAATTAACACTCAGTGGTAGATTCCAAAGATGCACAAGATCAAAATCATAATCGAAGGCATAAGAAAAGAGTCTCATAGTGTACTTGGTCGGGTGGGCATTTCTTCCCAAAGGACCCTGTGCGCACGGAGGTAAAAAGACCCCGTGCGCCCGGGTTATCCAGGGAGTTACACAGTATCCCGTGTGCATGGGAGTCAAAAGACCCCATGCACATGGGGTACCCAAAAAGTTACGCAGTACCCCGTGCGCATGGGGGTTAGAAGACCCCGTGCGCATGGGGTATCCAAAACTTTTCTGTTATAACTTCCTGGATACCACGACAAGGATGCTATAAATGCAAATAACAACTAACAAGAGGTAATTAATGGATACTTTGATAATTTGAATTTCAAATGAGCTTGACATACACATAGTGACTAAATAATATTGAATATCAATACTAGGTGGTATTTCTCATATTCACATTTTGGATTTGTGATGTGCACAAAGCATAACACTCCCCCATAATGTGATGATCCACTGATATCTCACAAAAGCCAACCAAGATTCAAATATGATACATAAAGGCTCAAGACTACAAACTCCACTACATGAAGTGTAATGCAACCTACACATGTTAGATACAAAACCTAAACATGCAAGGGGCGAGTAACTTTCAATGTAAGCAATATAAATACAAGTTACCACAAAGAGGAGCATTGGATAGATGATATGAAGATAATCCACATGACTTGGCTCGAAAAAATAAATGGTGGATATCATTTTCTTCATGAACTAGCCAAATCTCCAATGTCCTCCACACACCTATTGATCAATTTTGAGCTTGATGGCCCCCAACCAAGTTGGGTCCTAAGAAGCTAGTCACAATAGGCTTGGCAACCCAAATGTACTTTTCCATTTCCAAACCACTTTGGGCACCAACAAATTTGGCAAACAAATTGCCAAGAACATCCTTCCTAAGCGAATAATGATCATTGACTAGAGGAGGCTTTGGGATGTTACCATAGGGACATGATGAGGGTATGTGTCCCTTCTCACGACAATTATAGCAACATGTGCTTCCCCTTCTCTTCTTCTTTATTTTATCAACTTGGGGAGCATTATCTTTGTTCATCATTGGTGGTGGAATTTCTTCAACACGAGGTTGACCTTGAGATTGAACTTGAGGCCGCTTCCCTTGTTGCTTCACATTGAAGCCTTCTTCTTCAATGGACAAGATCTCACCTGGTGTCCAACATTCTTGCACTTGAAGCACGTAATGCCAGCCTCATTCTTGACTTGGTATTGCCCCTTCTTATTATTCTTGGACTTCTTGTTGTTGGAAATGAAACCAAGTCCACTCTTGCCATGAGGGGATTTTTGAATACTCAAGATATTTTTGAGAGTGGAGTTCCCTTCATGACACTTTTCCAAGTCTTTCTTCAACATAGCGACTTGGGCCTTGAGATCTTTGTTTTCCTCTACAAGGTTAGTATCAACAAAAGTACTAGAGGAAGTAGAAGCTACATTGTTAGAGCAACAATGCAAGGAGAGCAATTTATCACAAGAATTGGCAATAATATGTCTAGATGAATCACTAGGACTAGCACATGTCAATAAAGCATTTCGAGTAGAAATAGTGCTCATGTCCACATGAGGCTCGCGAGATATTCCCTTAGTCACAATATCCTCATGAGCTAACTTTAGCCTTTCACGGGAGATTAGAAGGTCATCATGAGAGCCCGAGAGATTTTCATGACTTTCTTCTAATTTCCCATAATTGATAGTTAGTAAAACAAGTCAAGCCCTTAGCTCAACATTCTCCTTCAAGATAGATGCTTCAAAAGAAGTAGAGTTGGTAGCACAAGCACCATTGACAATATGAGAGGAGCTAGAAGAAACTAGAGACTTCACATGAGTAGTGATGTCTACTACACAACCTTCTTCTTGTAGACGTTATTGGGCCTGCAAGTGCACAGGTTTGTAGGACAGTAGCAAATTTCCCTCAAGTGGATGACCTAAGGTTTATCAATCCGTAGGAGGCGTAGGATGAAGATGGTCTCTCTCACACAACCCTGCAACCAAATAACAAAGAGTCTCTTGTGTCCCCAACACACCCAATACAATGGTAAATTGAATAGGTGCACTAGTTCGATGAAGAGATGGTGATACAAGTGCAAAATAGATAGTAGATATAGGTTTTTGTAATCTGAAATAATAAAAACAGCAAGGTAGTGAGCGATAAATGTGAGCGTAAACGGTATTGCAATGATAGGAAACAAGGCCTAGGGTTCATACTTTCACTAGTGCAAGTTCTCTCAACAATAATAACATAGATAGAACATATGACAAGCCCTCAACGTGCAACAAAGAGTCACTCCAAAGCCACTAATAGCGGAGAACAAACGTAGAGATTATGGTAGGGTACGAAACCACCTCAAAGTTATCCTTTCTGTTCTAACTATTCAAGAGTTCGTAGTAAAATAACATAAAGCTTCCTTTCCGCTCAATCCATCATAGAGTTCATACTAGAATACCACCTTAAGACACAAATCAACCAAAACCCTAATTTCACCTAGATACTCCATTGTCACCTCAAGTATCCATGGGCATGATTATACGATATGCATCACACAATCTCAGATTCATCCAACCAACATAAAAGTACTTCAAAGAGTGCCCCAAAGCTACTACCGGAGAGTCAAGAACGTGTGCCAACCCCTATGCATAGGTTCCCGATGTCACGAAACCCGCAAGTTGATCACCAAAACATACATCAAGTGGATTGCAAGACATACATCAGGTGTTCTCATAAAAGACTCAGTCTGATAAGATAACTTCAAAGGGGAAACTCAATTCATCACAAGAGAGTAGAGGGGGAGAAACATCATAAGATCCAACTACAATAGCAAAGCTCGGGGATACATCAAGATCGTGCCATAGAGGGAACACGAGAGAGAACACGAGAGAGAGAGAGAGAGAGATCAAACACATAGCTACTGGTACATACCCTCAGCCCCGAGGGTGAACTACTCCCTCCTCGTCATGGATAGCGCCGGGATGATGAAGATGGCCTCCGGTGATGGGATCCCCCTCCAGCAGGGTGCCGGAACAGGGTCCCGATTGGTTTTTGGTGGCTACAGAGGCTTGCGGCGGCGGAACTCCCGATCTAGGTTCTGTTCTGGAAGTTTTAGGGTACAAGAGTATATATGGGTGCAGGGGGTACGTCGGAGGAGCTACGGGGGCCCCACGAGGCAGGGGGCGCGCCCAGGGAGGGGGGGCGCCCCCCACCCTCGTGGGCAGCCTGTATCTCCCCTGACGTGCACTCCAAGTTCCCTGGGTTGCTTTCCTTCCAAAAATAACTTCTCCAGTTGATTTCGTTTCGTTTTGACTCCGTCTGATATTCCTTTTCCTCAAAACACTGAAATAGGCATAAAACAGCAAATCTGGTCTGGGCCTCCGGTTAATAGGTTAGTCCCAAAAATAATATAAAAGTGGAAAATAAAGCCCAATATAGTCCAAAACAGTAGACAAAGTAGCATGGAGTAATCAAAAATTATAGATACGTTGGAGACGTATCAAGCATCCCCAAGCTTAATTCCTGCTCATCCTCGAGTAGGTAAATGATAAAAAAGAATTTTTGATGCGGAGTGATACTTTGGCATAATTTCAATGTAAATCTTCTTAATTGTGACATGAATATTCTGATCCGAAAGATTCAAGAGAAAAGTTCATATTAACATAAAAGTAATAATACTTCAAGCATACTAATCAACGCAATCATGTCTTCTCAAAATAGCATGGTTAAAGAAAGTTATCCCTACAAAATCATATAGTCTGGCTATGTTCTATCTTCATCACACAGAGTATTTAATCATGCAAAACCCCGATGACGAGCCAAGCAATTGTTTCATACTTTAGAAATCTCAAACTTTTTCAACTTTCACGCAATACATGAGCGTGAGCCATGGACATAGCACTATAGGTGGAATAGAACGGTGGTTGTGGAGAAGACAAAAAGGAGAAGATAGTCTCACATCAACTAGGCGTATCAACGGGCTATGGAGATGCCCATCAATAGATATGAATGTGAGTGAGTAGGGATTGCCATGCAATGGATGCACTAGAGCTATAAGTATATGAAAGCTCAACAAAAGAAACTAAGTGGGTGCGCATCCAACTTGCTTGCTCACGAAGACCTAGGGCATTTTTGAGGAAGCCCATCATTGGAATATACAAGCCAAGTTCTATAATGAAAAATTCCCACTAATATATGAAAGTGACAACATATGAGACTCTCTATCATGAAGATCATGGTGCTACTTTGAAGCACAAGTGTGGAAAAAGGATAGTAGCATTGTCCCTTCTCTCTTTTTCTCTCATTGTTTTTATTTTTTTATTTTCTCTTTTTTTGGTGGGCTTCTTTGGCCTCTTTTTTTATTTGGGCTTATTTGGCCTCTTTTAATTTTCATAAAGTCCGGAGTCTCATCCCGACTTATGGGGGAATCATAGTCTCCATCATCCTTTCCTCACTGGGACAATGCTCTAATAATGAAGATCATCACACTTTTATTTTTCTTACAACTCAACAATTAGAACTCGATACTTAGAACAAGATATGACTCTATATGAATGCCTTCGGCGGTGTACTGGGATATGCAATGAATCAAGAGTGACATGTATGAAAGAATTATGAATGGTTGCTTTGCCACAAATACAATGTCAACTACATGCTCATGCAAAAAGCAATATGACAAAAGTAATGTGTGTCATATGAACGGAACGGTGGAGAGTTTCATGGCAATATATCTCGGAATGGCTATGGAAATGCCATGATAGGTAGGTATGGTGGCTGTTTTTAGGAAGGTATATGGTGGGTGTATGATACCGGCGAAAAGTGCACGGTATTAGAGAGGCTAGCAATGGCGGAAGGGTGAGAGTGCGTATAATCCATGGACTCAACATTAATCAAAAGAACTCATGCACTTATTGCAAAAATTTAGAAGTCACCAAAAACCAAAGCATGAAACGCATACTCCTAGGGGGATAGATTGGTAGGAAAAGACCATCGCTCATCCCCGACTGCCACTCATAAGGAAGACAATAAATAAATAAAATTGTGCTCCGAATTCGTCGCAAGCGGTTCACCATACGTGCATGCTACGGGAATCACAAACTTCAACACAAGCATTCTTTAAATTCATAATTACCCCTACTAGCATTGCTTTAATATTATCACCTCCATATCTCAAAACAATTATCAAGCATCAAACTTATCTTAGTATTCAACGCACTCAAAAGAAAGTTTCACAAATCTTGAATACCAAGTATATTAACTTTAAGCAAATTACCATGCTATTAATAACTCTCAAAATAATCTAAGTGAAGCATGAGAGATCAATAGTTTCTTTAAAACAAATCCATCACCGTGCTCTAGAAGATCTAAGTGAAGCACTAGAGCAAAAATTATTACACTCAAAAGATATAAGTGAAGCACTATGAGCAAAACTATCAAGCTCAAAAGATATAAGTGAAGCACTATGAGCAAAACTATCAAGCTCAAAAGATATAAGTGAAGCACATAGAGTATTCTTGCAAATTCTAATTCAGGTATGGCTCTCTCAAAAGGTGTGTACAGCAAGGATGATTGTGGTAAACTAAAAAGCAAAGACACAAATAATACAAGACGCTCCAAGCAAAACACATATCATGTTGGTGAATAAAAATATAGCTCCAAGTAAATTACCGACGGAAGAAGACAAAAGAGGGGATGCCTTCCGGGGCATCCCCAAGCTTAATTGCTTGGTTGTCCTTGGATATTACCTTGGAGTGACTTGGGCATCCCCAAGCTTAGGCTCTTATCACTCCTTATTCCATAGTCCATTGAATCTTTACCCAAAACTTGAAAACTTCAACAACACAGAACTCAAAACAAAACTCGTAAGCTCCGTTAGTATAAGAAAATAAAACCACCACTTAGGTACTGTAATGAACTCATTCTAAATTTATATTGGTGTAATATCTACTGTATTCTAACATCTCTATGGTTCATACCACTTAATACTAGCCATAGATGTATCAAAATAAGCAAACAACACAATGAAAACAGAATCTGTCAAAAACAGAACAGTCTGTAGTAATCTGTATCAAACGTATACTTTTGGAATCCCAAAAATTATGAAATAAATTGATGGACCTGAGAAATTTGTCTATTAATCATCTGCAAAAAGAATCAACCTAAAAGCACTCTCCAGTAAAAATGGCAGCTATTCTCGTGAGCGCAAAAGTTTCTGTTTTCTACAACAAGATCATATAAACTTCACCCAAATCTTCCCAAAGGTTCTACTTGGCACTTTATTGAAACAAAAGCTATAAAACATGATTACTACAGTAGCATAATCATGTCCACACACAAAAACAGTAAGGATAAATATTGGGTTGTCTCCCAACAAGCGCTTTTCTTTAATGCCTTTTTAGCTAGGCATGATGATGACAATGATGCTCATATAAAAGATAAGAATTGGAACATAAAGAGAGCATCATGAAGCATATGACTAGCACATTTAAGTCTAAGCCACTTCCTATGCATAGGGATTTTGTGAGCAAACAACTTATGGGAACAAGAATCAATTTGCATTGGTAGGTAAAACAAGCATAGCTTCAAGAATTTAAGCACATAGGGAGGAAACTTGATGTTATTGCAATTCCTACAAGCATATATTCCTCCCTAATAATAATTTTCAGTAGCATCATGAATGAATTCAACAACATAACCAGAACCTAAAACATTCTTTTCATGATCTACAAGCATAGAAAATTTTGTACTCTCCACATAAGCAAACTTCTTCTTTATAGCATATGTATCATCACAATAATCATCATAAATAGGAGGCATGCTTTCATCATAGTAAATTTGCACATCAAATCTTGGGGGACAAAAAATATCATCTTCATCAAACACAGCTTCCCCAAGCTTGTGGCTTTGCATATCATTAGCATCATGGATATTCAAGGATTTCATACTAACAACATTGCAATCATGCTCATCATTCACATATTTCATGCCAAGTATTCTATGTAATTCTTCTTCTAGCACTTGAGCACAATTATCCTTTCCATCATACTCACGAAAGATATTAAAAGGTGAAGCGTATGAGATAAAATCAACTCCGTTTTTTGTAGTTTTCTTTTATAAAATAGACTAGTGCTAAAACAAGAAACAAAAAGATTCGATTGCAAGATCTAAAGATATACCTTCAAGCACTCACCTCGCCAGAAAAGAGCTTAGTGACGGAGTGTGAGTACCCTTTACCTAGCCTCCCTGGCAACGGCGCTAGAAACTGCATGATGTCTACTACACAACCTTCTTCTTGTAGACGTTGTTGGGCCTGCAAGTACACAGGTTTGTAGGACAGTAGCAAATTTCCCTCAAGTGGATGACCTAAGGTTTATCAATCCATAGGAGGCGTAGGATGAAGATGGTCTCTCTCAAACAACCCTGCAACCAAATAACAAAGAGTCTCTTGTGTCCCTAACACACCCAATACAATGGTAAATTGTATAGGTGCACTAGTTCGGCGAAGAGATGGTGATACAAGTGCAAAATAGATAGTAGATATAGGTTTTTGTAATCTGAAATAATAAAAACAGCAAGGTAGCGAGCGATAAAAGTGAGCGTAAATGGTATTGCAATGATAGGAAACAAGGCCTAGGGTTCATACTTTCACTAGTGCAAGTTCTCTCAACAATAATAACATAGATAGAACATATGACAAGCCCTCAACATGCAACAAAGAGTCACTCCAAAGCCACTAATAGCGGAGAACAAACATAGAGATTATGGTAGGGTACGAAACCACCTCAAAGTTATCATTTCTATTCTAACTATTCAAGAGTTCGTAGTAAAATAACATAAAGCTTCCTTTCCGCTCAATCCATCATAGAGTTCATACTAGAATAACACCTTAAGACACAAATCAACCAAAACCCTAATGTCACCTAGATACTCCATTGTCACCTAAAGTATCCGTGGGCATGATTATACGATATGCATC
This sequence comes from Triticum dicoccoides, assembly GCF_002162155.2. Classification (NCBI taxonomy): domain Eukaryota; kingdom Viridiplantae; phylum Streptophyta; class Magnoliopsida; order Poales; family Poaceae; genus Triticum; species Triticum dicoccoides. Next base: position 110,306,327 of record NC_041383.1, read on the forward strand.
ACACAATCTCAGATTCATCCAACCAACATAAAAGTACTTCAAAGAGTGCCCTAAAGCTACTACCGGAGAGTCAAGAACGTGTGCCAACCCCTATGCATAGGTTCCCAATGTCACGAAACCCGCAAGTTGATCACCAAAACATACATCAAGTGGATCGCAAGACATACATCAAGTGTTCTCATAAAAGACTCAATCCTATAAGATAACTTCAAAGGGGAAACTCAATTCATCACAAGAGAGTAGAGGGGGAGAAACATCATAAGATCCAACTACAATAGCAAAGCTCAGGATACATCAAGATCGTGCCATAGAGGGAACACGAGAGAGAACACGAGAGAGAGAGAGAGAGAGAGAGAGATCAAACACATAGCTACTGGTACATACCCTCAGCCCCGAGGGTGAACTACTCCCTCCTCGTCATGGATAGCGCCGGGATGATGAAGATGGCCTCCGGTGATGGGATCCCCCTCCGGCAGGGTGCCAGAACAGGGTCCCGATTCGTTTTTGGTGGCTACAGAGGCTTGCGGCAGCGAAACTCCCGATCTTGTTTCTGTTTTGGAAGTTTTAGGGTACAAGAGTATATATGGGTGCAGGGGGTACGCCGGAGGAGCTACGGGGGCCCCATGAGGCAGGGGGCGTGCCCAGGGGGGCGCCCCCCACCCTCGTGGGCAGCCCGTATCTCCCCTGACGTGCACTCCAAGTTCCCTTGGTTGCTTTCCTTCCAAAAATAACTTCTCCAGTTGATTTCGTTCCGTTTTGACTCTGTCTGATATTCCTTTTCCTCGAAACACTAAAATAGGCATAAACAACAAATCTGGGCTGGGCCTCCGGTTAATATGTTAGTCCCAAAAATGATATAAAAGTGGAAAATAAAGCCCAATATAGTCCAAAACAGTAGACAAAGTAGCATGGAGTAATAAAAAATTATAGATACGTTGGAGACGTATCAAGTAGCTTGAAGTTCCTCATAAGACTGAGAGCGTTTGGTGAGCTCTCCTTTGACATTCTTTTAGACAAGGTCAAGGTGCTAAAAATCCTCTTTAAGTTGATCATGAGCAACTTCAATCTATTCTTTAGAAGATTCTAAGTCTTTAAGAGTTTCTAGAGCATCAAGAAGGTTAAAGTCAAGTTTTTCATTTTGTTCTTGCTCTTCGTGAAGTAAATCATTAAAATTTCCAAAATGAGTGATAAGATCTTTAAACATCACATAAGTGTTCTTATTTACCCCATGAAGAGAACTACCAATTTCATATATTTCTTGACTCATATCTCTATCACATTCAGCATCACCCTCATCAATATCATTACAAAGAGTATATGATACCTCGGTATTACCTCTTGCCATGAGGTACATGTGAACATCGGAGGTTGATGATGATTCTTTTGGAGAGGGATTTCTTTATTGTCAGGACCCCGACTCGATGTCACATCGATCTAGCTGGTAACACCTCATATCACTTTGCGGCCTCACGCACGGTATCCCCACGGGTGTCGTCTTACCTTTTCCCGGGACCGTTTGCGCCTTTTGGCTCACGTATATGATAGTGTCGCTAGCATCCATATGATAAAGAGCCCGGGCTGACATGACTAGTCGTAAACCCAAAGTGGCACAGACTTACAGGGACAGGCATCCATGACCCAGCTTCGATCGTGTCGGTCATCAGCAAGTGGGTCCGGGCTGTAGCACTGGGCTAACAGGACTCCGGTAAACCGGGCTGTAGCGGGCTAACAGGACTCCGGTACTCAAAGCGTGACATTTCCCCGAAGGGACAGACACAGGAACGAAGAAGGACACATGCCGGCCAGCCTAAGTGTTCCAGAGCAGTAGCAAGCTACCATGGCTCAGCGGTAACACTAGGAGACATTTCCCGGTAAGAGAGGCTACTAAAGATAAACAACTAGATAGTCAGATCCCACACATACCAAGCATTTCAATCATACACACAATATGCTCGATATGTGCAAATACAACGAAGCATCACAACATGACTCTATGACACAAGTACTTTATTTAAGGCTCAGTGAGCCATACATAACATACACAAAGGTACGGGTCTCACGACCCCACATACAAGTCATATAGTCATACAAACCAGCAGCGGAAGTAACTTGTCTGAGTACAGACAACTAGTAAAAAAAAAAGAGGCTTGGAAAGCCTAGCTATACTACGTGGTCCTTCACAAGCTCAGGGTCACCACCTGGGTCTTTAGCCTACTCGTTGATGTCAACGTCTACATAGAACCCATCAGAAGGGGTTGCAGCGTCTTCTGTAAAAATGTAGATTATAGCAACATGAGTACAAAGGTACTCAGCAAGACTTACATCAGATCCTACATACATGCATAGTATCAAGAAGGGTTGGTGGAGTTATTGCAGCAAGCTAGCTTTGACTCTTGGCTAGGCTAACCTACGATACTCCAACTTGAAATGGTTTTGCGCACACGAGTCCACTACTCACCACTTCAATACACTACCGAGGATCCGCCTCCGTCTTCCTACGGAAGAGCCATCCTCGGCACTCACACTTATCTTGAGGTTTTTAATAGTTTCCATTTACTTGTCTATGAACTGTATAGGCAACCAAGTAGTCCTTTACCGCGGACGCGGCTATTCGAATAGATCATGTTAACCCTGCAGGGGTGTACTTCTTCATACACGCTCTCAGTGCTTAAGGTCGGCTTCAATGAAACAACCCACCATGTACTCCTACATGGCCTTTCATCGATACCTTTACCAAATCGTGTTCACCACACCACTCTCATTACCGACATAATCATTTCACTCCGGCCCATCACCCAGATGAACCAGACCTGACACGACTCTAAGCATAGCAGGCATAGCAAGGTAGGAACAACACATACATATGGCTCAAGCAACTCCTACACATGCTAGTGGGTTTCATCTAGTTACTGTGGCAATGACAGGTCATGCAGAGGAAATGGGTTCAACTACCGTAGCACACAGCAGTTTGAATCGCGTTGTCTTAATGCAGTAAAAGAGAGCAGGAGCGAGAACATGGGATTGTATCGATATGATCAAATGGTTGGTTGCTTGCCTGATGGTTCGATGCACTGATACGGTTCTTCGTTAGGGTAATCACGGTACTCCTCGGGGACAGAACCTGCCGCAGAGAGCACCGATACACAAACATCACCAAACAATGTGCAACAATATGATGCATGCATGAAACATGGCAATATGAGTGTATTGGGCTAATGCAACTAAAGCCAGAAGGGTTTGAACAAATTTGAATCAAAGATTCAAATTTCAAATTCAAATATGGCCTTTTAAAGTGCTTTTCCTTGTTCTGCTTAAAACATCAATTTAACTTGTTTGATCATGCATGAAAATAGTACAGATGGATAGATTGGATTTTTCTGATCATTTTTCATATATAATTTGTCCAATTTGGAGTTACAGAATAAAAGTTATGAATTTTTGAAGTTTAAATAATATTCTGGAATTTCCTGATTTAATTTAAATCCAGAAAATCAATTACTGCGTCAGCCTGACGTCAGTGTGACGTCAGCAGGTCAACGGAACTGGTCCAGGTCAAACCTGACAGTGGGTCCCGCATGTCAGGGTGATTATTTTAATTAAAACTTAATTAAAACTAATCCTGTTTAATTAACAGGGCTGGGCCCCACCTGTCATTGACTCAGGGGAGTCAACCAGGGCCCACCCGTGGTCAAAGTTAATGTCGGCTGTCGGCGTTTAGTCGCCGGCGAGCCCGACGCGGCGGCGGAAGTGGTTTTGGTCATTTCGGCCACCAAACGGACCGCGGAGACCACCGGAGTGGAGCTGAGGCCAACCCGCAGCTCTTGGCGGAGCCCGTTGGGGTCGGGGTGGCCGGAGTCGACGGCGGCGAGCTCGGCTGCGGCCGCCGGGGTTCGGTCGTGCACGGGAACGGTGCTGGAGCTCGAAGTCGAGCAAAGCGAGGCGCTAGGGATGCTCTACGGGGTCTTGCGAACTCGTTGGACTCGCCGGGGTGACCAAATGGTCACCGGAGCTGCGTCGACGGCGAGCTCGGCGACGGCGGAGGTTCGGCCGTGGTGGGGAGGTGGCTACGATGAGGGAACGAGGGGAAGGAGAGGGGGAAACGGTGGCGTAGCTCACCGCGGTTGCAGTGGGCGTCGAAGCGGGCTCGGGGACGCGCTGGAGACGGCGAATTCGACGGCGACGGTGGTCGGAGCCCAAAGAGGGGAACGGCGACGTGGCGGCGATGCAGGGCTTCCGGGGAGCTGTGGAGCGGTGGGGAGGAAGAGGGAGTCGTGGCGGAGCTCCTGAGCTAGTCGGGGGAGCGAGGGGTGGCCGGAGATGGCTGCTATGGCGAACGGCGGCGACGGTGGTGTTCGGCCGTGTGAGAGAGAGAGAGCGAGGGAGAGGAGGGGAGAGCCGGGGGAGAGTGAGAGAGAGCAGGGGGGATCGGGACGGCCTGCGGGAGTCGTCCACGCGGCCAGGAGCGCGTCGGCAAGCAGGAGGTGGCCGCGCAGCCGTGCGCGCGCGAGCACGCAGCAGCTTCGGGGCGAGGGGAGGAAGACGACGGAGAGCTGCAGTGGTGGGCTGGGCCGCTGCTGGCTGGGCCGCACAGTGGAGGAGCCCAGGTAAGTTTCCCCCCTTTTTATTTCTGTTTCTGTTTTATTTAATATATCTGCAACTTTGTTGAATTAAATAAAATACCTAGGCAAGTTCAAAAATCACCAAACTATTCCTGGCCCATAGTTGGATTATTTCCAACATGAAACATTTTAGTTTGGAGATATTTGAGCATTTAAATATTTTATATTATTTTAAATGCCCAAATTCAAATATTTATGATTTAATTCAAAAACCCTAGGATGGCCTAGGAAAATGTGCACCATTTTTGGCAGAAGTTCTGAACCAAGACAAAAATGATGGGCATTTTAGAAGGGCATTTCAGGTTCATTGAAAAATTATTTTAGTAACCCTAGTTGGTTTCAGAGGGGACTGGGGGTTCTGTCATCCCCATTTCAAGTTTCTGATGAAAGAGTAAACATGATGCAACACTCTAATGCATGACTAGCTAGGTTGTGACAACTCACCCCCACTCAAAAGAATCTCGTCCCGAGATTTGGGTTCCTCCGAGAAGAAGGCGGGGTACTCGAGTCGAAGACGATCCTCCCTTTCCCAAGTTGCTTCATCCTCAGAATGGTGCGACCATTGAACCTTGAGAAACTTGATATTATGACGTCGGGTGGTACGTTCGGCCTGATCGAGGATACGAACGGGGTACTCTCGATATGTAAGATTATCTTGGAGATCAAGCGTTTCGTGGTCCACTCCACGGATAGGATCTGAGAAGCAATGCCTGAGTTGAGAAACGTGGAAGACATCATGGACTCTGGAGAGGTGCGGAGGTAGTTCCAACTGGTAGGCAACTTCTCCTCGTTTGGCAAGAATGCGAAAAGGTCCAATGTAACGAGGAGCCAATTTGCCTTTGATACCGAAGCGATGGGTTCCCTTCAGAGGGGTGACCCGAAGATAAGCCTTCTCGTCAACCTCGAAAGTCATAGCCTTATGTTTTCGGTCATATTGACTCTTTTGACGAGATTGGGCTGTTTTCAACTTTTCACGAACGATACGAACTTGTTCTTCTGCTTCCTGAATCATATCCGGGCCAAAGAATTGTCTTTCCCTGGTCTCTGACCAGTTAAGGGGTGTTCGACATCGTCGTCCATAGAGAACTTCAAAAGGGGCTTTACCCAAGCTAGATTGATAGCTGTTGTTGTAAGCGAATTCGGCAAACGGAAGGCACTTCTCCCAGTCCATTCCGAATGAGATAACAGAGGCTCGAAGCATGTCTTCTAGAATTTGGTTGACGCGTTCCACTTGACCACTCGACTGAGGGTGGAAAGCGGTGCTAAAGGAAAGACGGGTTCCCATAGCATTTTGGAAACTTTCCCAAAATCGAGAGGTGAAAAGACTTCCTCGATCCGAGTTAATTTCCAAAGGGACACCATGAAGGGACACTATTCGGGAGATGTATAAGTCTGCCAGCTGGCTAGCGGTTATACTCTCTCGAACAGGTAGGAAATGGGCTACTTTGGAAAGACGATCGACCACGACGAAGATAGCATTATTCCTTCTCTTGGTCCTGGGAAAACCGATAATAAAATCCATACCAATTTTATCCCATTTCCATTCAGGAATAGCTAAGGGTTGAAGGGTGCCAGCAGGCCGTTGGTGCTCTGCTTTTACACGACGACAGACGTCGCAGTTAGCAATATACTGAGCAATTTCTCTCTTCATCCTAGTCCACCAGAACCTCTGGCGTAGGTCCTGATACATCTTAGTACTACCGGGATGAATAGTGAGAGGAGATTCATGAGCTTCCTTAAGGATTAATCGCCTTAGGTTGCGCACTTTGGGAACTACTAATCGATTCCCGAAGTATACGACTCCTTGATCATTAATGGAGAAACAATTCGCAATTCCTTTCTGAATGTTCCTCTTGATGCGGGAGATTCCCGGATCTACCTTCTGTGCTTTGATAATTTGATCCGTAAGGGTAGGTTTTGCCACCATGGTGGAGAGAAAACCTTGAGGAACAATATGAAGGTTAAGCTTCCGAAATTCCTCATGGAGAAGCGGTTGACTTTGTTGTAACATCAGGTTGTTACAATAAGATTTACGACTTAGCGCATCAGCCATGACGTTGGCTTTCCCTGGGGTGTAGGTTATTCCTAAGTCGAAGTCGGTGATCAATTCAACCCAACGTCTCTGCCTGAGATTCAAATCCGGTTGGGTGAAAATATACTTCAGACTTTGATGATCAGTGAATATTTTGCAACGATTACCGAGGAGGTAATGTCGCCAGGTCTTAAGTGCATAGACTACGGCTGCAAGCTCTAGATCATGAGTAGGATAATTCTCCTCATGTGGGTGCAATTGCCGTGAAGCGTAGGCAATTACGTGTCGATCTTGCATGAGAATGCAACCTAATCCTTGTCGCGAAGCGTCGCAGTAGATAACAAAGTCCTTGGAGAAGTCTGGCGGTACCAGTACGGGAGCAGAAGTCAGGCGTCTTTTCAGTTCCTGAATGTGCTCACATTGTGGAGTCCATTCGAACTTTTTATCTTTCTTGAGGAGTTCGGTTAGAGGTTTAGCAACTTTGGAGAAGTTCTCGACAAAGCGACGACAATAGCTCGCTAAGCCCAGAAAGCTCCGAACTTGCTTGACTGATTCAGGTGGAGTCCAGTTAAGGACGGCTTGAACTCGCTCAGGGTTAACAGCAATACCTTTACCAGATATTACATGACCCAGATAGGTCACTTCTGACAACCAGAATTCACATTTAGAAAATTTGGCATAAAGGCGATGCTCTCGAAGTTTCTGCAACACTAGCCTTAGATGTTCGGCATGTTCTTCCTCGTTCTTGGAGTAGATGAGTATATCATCGAGGTAAACCACGACGAATTTATCCAAATACTCCATGAAGATTGAGTTCATTAACCGAGAAAAGGTGGCTGGAGCGTTGGTTAATCCGAAGGACATGACGGTGTACTCGTATTGGCCATAACGAGTAACAAAGGCCGTTTTAGGAATGTCCCCGTTTCTGATTTTGATTTGATGGTAGCCCAACCTCAAATCCATCTTGGAGAAGACTGAGGATCCAGCGAGCTGATCGTACAGGTCGTTGATCCTGGGAAGTGGATATTTGTTCTTGATTGTGACCAAATTAACAGGTCGGTAATCTACAACCATCCGGTCCGTACCATCCTTCTTCTTGACGAATAGGACGGGGCAAGCCCACAGAGATGAGCTAGGTCGGATGAAACCCTTTTTCAAGGACTCATCGAGTTGTTTCTTAAGCTCGGCTAGTTCTAGGGGTGCCATCTTATAAGGTCTTCTAGCAATCGGAACGGTTCCTGGAATGAGGTCTATTACAAACTCAACATCCCTGTCAGGTGGAACACCTGGCAATTCCTCTGGAAAGACATCCGGGAAGTCACGGACTACCGGAACGTCCTCAAGGTCTGGCAAAGGGCTGGCGTTAAGAGAATATAATTGTCGCTTGGCTATTCGGGTCAAGACATTAACTATCTTTCCTGAAGGATGGGTGAGTTGAACAGTCCTAGAGAAGCAATCGATTTGGGCATGATGAGCCGACATCCAGTCCATACCCAGAATGATATTAATATCTGAAGATTTAAGGGCTATCAAAGACGCGAGGAAAACAAGTCTGTCGACTTGGATCTCATTTCCATAACTTACCCTAGAGGTCTGCCATCTAGAACCAGGGGTAGAGATTTCCATAGTGGATGGCATGTCACAGAATGCAGCGTTATGCAGACGAGCATAACTTTCGGATATAAAAGAATGAGAGGCTCCTGTATCGAAAAGAACAGATGCCGGGTGGCAATTAACAAGAAGCGTACCGAGAACGACGTTGGGATCCTCTTGAGCTTCTTCGGCAGAGATGCAGTTGACATGGCCCGCTGGGCGCATAGCTCCATAATTCTCCCACCATAGACTGGCGGGGCCTTCAAGATGATATGCAGCAAAGGTGACCTTGTCAGCCTCCGCTACCAGCGCGGAACGCAGCTTGTGAGAGATACTGCGAAGCCAATCATCAGCGTCGAGAGGCTCGACGGAGTGGTGGAACGTGGGTGGATGCAATTTGATAAAATCACTGAGTGACACCACGTTAGCCCTCTGATGGTGTGCTGTATTCTGTTCAATACGCTCCAACAAACGGTTTGTCTCCCGCTTGTTTCTCTCAGCTTCCATCATAACCTTGGCTAGTGAAGGAGGATGAGGCAGATTTGCATCCCTACCTTCACTACCTTCGGCCTGCTCTTGAGAAGCATGGTTAGCGCGCGTGTTGACCATCCTAGGTAAACAAGACAATGATTTAGTCAGGATGGTAAAATTCCGACATAGGATTCATAATGTAAGAAATAACTCGGAATGCAAGATGATCATCCGTATGACATGGTAGATACAGAAACTGCTTCTTTTATTCCATCGTCATACACACCATACAGGGTTTAGTACAAGACCAAACAAAGTACTATTACGGTGAAAAGAGGATTACATCTCATCGGAGGCATTCCCAGCTCCTATACATTATTTTTCTACACCTCCGGAAGGAGTACAAACTAGGTCATATCCCACGAGTCACGCGGGACGATAGACGACACAGCTAGTGCGAACTAGTGATACTACCACTAACTCAGACCGATCCGTAGTAGTCCTCGTAGAAGTCACCTCCATAGCCTGGGAGCTCAACATGATCATCTGGAAACAGACGGTCTCGCGGAGCTTGTGGACCATAGGGGCTAGGATGAGGCCTTGGACCAACAAACGGTGGCCTACGGGGACCGCGAGGTGGGGTGATGCCTCCTACATCACGCCAAACCATCACGTCTGGCAGAGCAGATCTCACAGGATAGAGATCACGCATATCTGAATATCCAGCTTGCACCACCGGTGCGAACCGAGTCAAAGTGGCCCAGTGGTCAGCACGGGTGTTGAAGAGCTCTAGCCTTAAGGCCCGATTTTCACGGTCCTTATCCTCGAGCATCTCAGCAGTGGTGCGAGTCCGTGAATCCTCCTGAGTGGGGTCAGCATAGATAGCCTGGAGATACCCTTGTGCTCCCAGAAGTGATCCTGGCATATACCGGAAATCAGAGTCCCGAAATAACCCAGATCTGACTCGCATAATGGTCATCATAGAGTAGGCGGCGTCCTGCACAGCCATCTCAATGGTAACCCCGAGTCCATAAGAGCAGTGAAGAGGCTCGGTGGATCCAGGATAAGATGGAAATATCCTGACAGTGCAGAGATACTGGCTTTGATTAAAATCTCGGAATTGCTCTTCGACCGTGTACTCGGGATACCAGCGGTATCCAGCCTCAGTCATTACCCTGACCAACTTAGCAGTATGGCCGAGTACATCTAGGCATCGAGTCAGGCGAACCACTTGATTGAGGTCGCGAGTGGCCATCTGAAAGCACAATCATAATGCAAAGGCATTAGAATTTCTAGCAAAATTTCGGCAGCATGACAGCTGTAAATGCTCAAAAAGGATTTGAGACATTTGACAAAGGATTTCGTACACACTCATCATCATCATATCAAAGTTCTGAAACCATTCTGGCAACATAATGTGGTAGTAGAACTGAACTAGGCTGGTAACCATCAAACTTATAAGGTACTACTGATTAGTAACTCGTGATCCTGTAGAGAGAACAGATCCTAATTCCTTAACCCCCGGTGGAAGAATGGACTGACTCAGATCAGAAAGTCATAAGGTATAAGGAGTAAAAAGAGCCTTACGTTCCATCCCACAAACAATTCCCCTACATATAACTAAAGAATTTCTAGACTCAACATCGACCAGTTTGGCTTGGAGAACCTACAGGCAGTCCGGCTCTGATACCAACGCTGTCAGGACCCCGACTCGATGTCACATCGATCTAGCTGGTAACACCTCATATCACTTTGCGGCCTCACGCACGGTATCCCCACGGGTGTCGTCTTACCTTTTCCCGGGACCGTTTGCGCCTTTTGGCTCACGTATATGATAGTGTCGCTAGCATCCATATGATAAAGAGCCCGGGCTGACATGACTAGTCGCAAACCCAAAGTGGCACAGACTTACAGGGACATGCATCCATGACCCAGCTTCGAACGTGTCGGTCATCAGCAAGTGGGTCCGGGCTGTAGCACTGGGCTAGCAGGACTCCGGTAAACCGGGCTGTAGCGGGCTAACAGGACTCCGGTACTCAAAGCGTGACATTTCCCCGAAGGGACAGACACAGGAACGAAGAAGGACACATGCCGGCCAGCCTAAGTGTTCCAGAGCAGTAGCAAGCTACCATGGCTCAGCGGTAACACTAGGAGACATTTCCCGGTAAGAGAGGCTACTAAAGATAAACAACTAGATAGTCAGATCCCACACATACCAAGCATTTCAATCATAAACACAATATGCTCGATATGTGCAAATACAACGAAGCATCACAACATGACTCTATGACACAAGTACTTTATTTAAGGCTCAGTGAGCCATACATAACATACACACAAAGGTACGGGTCTCACGACCCAACATACAAGTCATACAATCATACAAGCCAACAGCGGAAGTAACTTGTCTGAGTACAGACAACTAGTAAAATAAAAGAGGCTTGGGAAGCCTCTGGCTATACTATGTGGTCCTTCACAAGCTCAGGGTCACCACCTGGGTCTTTAGCCTACTCGTTGATGTCAACGTCTACATAGAACCCATCAGAAGGGGTTGCAGCGTCTTCTGTAAAAATGTAGATTATAGCAACATGAGTACAAAGGTACTCAGCAAGACTTACATCAGATCCTACATACATGCATAGTATCAAGAAGGGTTGGTGGAGTTATTGCAGCAAGCCATCTTTGACTCTTGGCTAGGCTATCCTACGATACTTCAACTTGAAATAGTTTTGCGCACACGAGTCCACTATTCACCACTTCAATACACTACCGAGGATTCACCTCCGTCCTCCTACGGAGGAGCCATCCTCGGCACTCACACTTATCTTGAGGCTTTTAGTAGTTTCCATTTACTTGTCTATGAACTGTATAGGCAACCAAGTAGTCCTTTACCGCGGACGCGGCTATTCGAATAGATCATGTTAACCCTGCAGGGGGTACTTCTTCATACACGCTCTCACCACTTACCGTCGTTTACACGACATGTACTCGGCAACCTTCAAGCGGAAGCCCAACGTGGGTGTCGGCCACGACCTACCTAATCACCTAAGCCTCCAGTCCAGGTTTATCGCCTATTCAGGTTCCATCCGCAGGGAGTCCGGCCGAGGTTTCCCATACGGCCCCGAACGATGTGAACAGGGTTCCCGAGATACCTAATGGGTATTCGGTACACCCGGCCACGTACCTACCGCATCACAGCCCACCCCTACGGTCAGCGCTGTCCACGGCCTCCAGTAGGCTACAAACACCAGAAACTACTTGCAACTCCTGGACGGAGAACTAGGGTGAATAAGAAGCCGAGAGGGTCCATTGGTTTCAGGCCCAATGCATGGTAGTAGCTGATTCTTAAATCACACATACAGATCTCAGTGCTTAAGGTCGGCTTCAATGAAACAACCCACCATGTACTCCTACATGGCCTTTCATCGATACCTTTACCAAATCGTGTTCACCACACCACTCTCATTACCGACATAATCATTTCACTCCAGCCCATCACCCAGATGAACCAGACCTGACACGACTCTAAGCATAGCAGGCATAGCAAGGTAGGAACAACACATACATATGGCTCAAGCAACTCCTACACATGCTAGTGGGTTTCATCTAGTTACTGTGGCAATGACAGGTCATGCAGAGGAAATGGGTTCAACTACCGTAGCACACAGCAGTTTGAATCGCGTTGTCTTAATGCAGTAAAAGAGAGCAGGAGCGAGAACATGGGATTGTATCGATATGATCAAATGGTTGGTTGCTTGCCTGATGGTTCGATGCACGGATACGGTTCTTCGTTAGGGTAATCACGATACTCCTCGGGGACAGAACCTGTCGCAAGGGCATCGATACACAAGCATCACCAAACAATGTGCAACAATATGATGCATGCATGAAACATGGCAATATGAGTGTATTGGGCTAATGCAACTAAAGCCAGAAGGGTTTGAAAAAATTTGAATCAAGGATTCAAATTTCAAATTCAAATATGGCCTTTTAAAGTGCTTTTCCTTGTTCTGCTTAAAACATCAATTTAACTTGTTTGATCATGCATGAAAATAGTACAGATGGATAGATTGGATTTTTCTGATCATTTTTCATATATAATTTGTCCAATTTGGAGTTACAGAATAAAAGTTATGAATTTTTGAAGTTTAAATAATATTCTGGAATTTCCTGATTTAATTTAAATCCAGAAAATCAATTACTGCGTCAGCCTGACGTCAGTGTGACGTCAGCAGGTCAACGGAACTGGTCCAGGTCAAACCTGACAGTGGGTCCCGCATGTCAGGGTGATTATTTTTAACTAAAACTTAATTAAAACTAATCCTGTTTAATTAACAGGGCTGGGCCCCACCTGTCATTGACTCAGGGGAGTCAACCAGGGCCCACCCGTGGTCAAACCCGAGTCGGCTGCACCGGCGTTTAGCCGCCGGCGAGCCCGACGCGGCGGCGGAAGTGGTTTTGGTCATTTCGGCCACCAAACGGACCGCGGAGACCACCGGAGTGGAGCTGAGGCCAACCCGCAGCTCTTGGCGGAGCCCGTTGTGGTCGGGGTGGCCGGAGTCGACGGCGGCGAGCTCGGCTGCGGCCGCCGGGGTTCGGTCGTGCACGGGAACGGTGCTGGAGCTCGAAGTCGAGCAAAGCGAGGCGCTAGGGATGCTCTACGGGGTCTTGCGAACTCGTTGGACTCGCCGGGGTGACCAAATGGTCACCGGAGCTGCGTCGACGGCGAGCTCGGCGACGGCGGAGGTTCGGCCGTGGTGGGGAGGTGGCTACGATGAGGGAACGAGGGGAAGGAGAGGGGGAAACGGTGGCGTAGCTCACCGCGGTTGCAGTGGGCGTCGAAGCGGGCTCGGGGACGCGCTGGAGACGGCGAATTCGACGACGACGGTGGTCGGAGCCCGAAGAGGGGAACGGCGACGTGGCGGCGATGCAGGGCTTCCGGGGAGCTGTGGAGCGGTGGGGAGGAAGAGGGAGTCGTGGCGGAGCTCCTGAGCTAGTCAGGGGAGCGAGGGGTGGCCGGAGATGGCTGCTATGGCGAACGGCGGCGACGGTGGTGTTCGGCCGTGTGAGAGAGAGAGCGAGGGAGAGGAGGGGAGAGCCGGGGGAGAGTGAGAGAGAGCAGGGGGGATCGGGACGGCCTGCGGGAGTCGTCCACGCGGCCAGGAGCGCGTCGGCAAGCAGGAGGTGGCCGCGCGGCCGTGCGCGCGCGAGCACGCAGCAGCTTCGGGGCGAGGGGAGGAAGACGACGGAGAGCTGCAGTGGTGGGCTGGGCCGCTGCTGGCTGGGCCGCACAGTGGAGGAGCCCAGGTAAGTTTTCCCCCTTTTTATTTCTGTTTCTGTTTTATTTAATATATCTGCAACTTTGTTGAATTAAATAAAATACCTAGGCAAGTTCAAAAATCACCAAACTATTCCTGGCCCATAGTTGGATTATTTCCAACATGAAACATTTTAATTTGGAGATATTTGAGCATTTAAATATTTTATATTATTTTAAATGCCCAAATTCAAATATTTATGATTTAATTCAAAAACCCTAGGATGGCCTAGGAAAATGTGCACCATTTTTGGCAGAGGTTCTGAACCAAGACAAAAATGATGGGCATTTTAGAAGGGCATTTCAGGTTCATTGAAAAATTATTTTAGTAACCCTAGTTGGTTTCAGAGGGGACTGGGGGTTCTGTCATCCCCATTTCAAGTTTCTGATGAAAGAGTAAACATGATGCAACACTCTAATGCATGACTAGCTAGGTTGTGACATTTATCATCAAGAGTAGGATATCCATGTCCATCCTGTTGACATTCATAGCATTTCCTCTCCACTGTGGTGATGTCCTTCTTTGCTCTTCTAGCAATTTCCTCATTAATGATGTGTGCACTATTTTATCTTGTTTCATCTACATGGTTAGTCAAACAACTAGAGGAAATATAAGCATAGAGATCATGGAAACAAGGAGTATCAAGCATATCATCACAAATTGTATTCAAGGAATCTCAAAATGATATGCATGGACTATCAACACAAGAATGTAAGTCATTTTTGCTAGATATGCTCAAGTCCAAAGAAGGTACAACACTAGCATGTATACATGAACGATCATCGATGTTTAGCACACCATCATCACTACAAAAAAGATACACTTCCATGATGATACGTGTTTGTCACAGTAGGTCACGTTTTTTGTCATGCATGTACATCCATGAAGATTTTATGACAGAATCAATATAGTCATACCTGTGCTTTCATAGAAGTGTTCCATGACATTACCAAAATTATCATCACCGAAGTGTCCACTTCCATGACGATAAATCGCGCGTCACAGAAGTGCTTTCGTCAAGGGTGACCGACATGTGGCATCCACCGTAACGGAACGCCGTTAAGCTATCGGGTCCGGTTTTGGATCCGATAACCCGTTAACAGCCCGGACCAATGGGGATTTTCCACGTGTAAAATCATCATTGGCCGTAGGAAACACGTGTTGCCTCACCATTGGGACAGATGTCATCCACTCATTGGACATGAGGCGCCTATGATAGGTCGACATGTGGCACGGCCCAACAGTGGCCCATTCCGGTGAAAAAGGCCGGCCCAGTAAAAATTAGCAGGCCGACCCATATAAGGCCTACTTGTGTCAGGTCCATTTAAGCCCACGGCCCATATGAGATGTGCCAATTCGGCTCGTCAACGGCCCGTTAAAGATTTGACACCATTGCAGCCCATCGTCAGTTCGAGCTCGTTAACAGCCCGCTATATATTCTGGCTCAATATCGGCCCGATGAGATTTCGGCCTGTTAACGGCCCATTCAATGGATGGGCCAATTTTTAGGATGTACATCTTTCGGCCTTTTAGCGACCCATTTAAATGTTGGGCTAATTTCCGGCCCGGTGTGTCTTTCAGCCTGTTGACGGCCCATAAACCAGATGGACCATATGTAGTCGGACCTGAGTTTCGGCCTTTTAGCGGCCCATTTAAGTGTTGGGCCAATTTCCGGCCCGGTGTCTCTTTAAGCCTGTTGACGGCCCATACATCAATTGGGCCATTTGTAGTCGGACCTAAGTTTTGGCCTTTTAGTGACCCATTCAAGTGTTCGGCCAATTCCCGGCCCTGTGTGCCTTTCGGCCTGTTAACGGACCATAAATGAGTTGGGCCATTTGTAGTCGGACCTTAGTTTTGGCCTTTTAACGGCCCATGCCCTTCATGGTCCAATACTAGCCCGGTTTCTCTTTCGGCCTGCTAAAGGCCCACAACACAGTTGGGCCATTTATAATACGACCTGACTTTTCAGCCTCTTAGCGGCCCATGCTCTTCATGGTCCAGTACAAGCCCGCTGTCTCTTTCGGCCTGCTAAAGGCCTACAGTATAGTTGGGGCCATATGTATCCCAAACTTAGTAACAACCTGTTAACGGCCCGTGAAATCAATTGGGCCCACCTGTTGCCCGCTTCGATGTCGGCCTATTAACGACCCGGGAGGTAAGAGGGCCGACCATTAACTTTCGGCCTAGTAACGGCCCATTAACTTAATGGGCCCACTAAAGTTTGTACATGTCTTTAGGCCAAATTAGATAATTTGAGCCCATTACGACGAGCAATTATGCACAGGACCAAAACCGATCAGGCAAAGGTACGACATACAGGGAATAATGTTGCACATCCAGCATATATTATAGGAAATTACATCCACTAGGCTATCAATGATTGATGCCAGTGCAAATAAATGAGCAGAACCTAACCATCTACAATGTTATAATCTGCAACCTCAGCACAAATGACGCCCATAAGCATGTGGGCAAGTTCTTCTGCTTTGCTACACTGTCTCTGAAAACATTGATCAGTTGTTGTGTTGCACGACTCTGCGCCTATGATTCATCCAACATTTCCATCATTGCTTCAGCCATTAATTGGTTCACAAACATACATTTATTCCGTTGCATTCGAGACAGAGGATACTGAACAGATTCAGATGGCGATTATGGCAGGCTTGTATTATTGATAGTGGAGAGTGTCTCGACCACTGCATCATAACATAAATTAGGAGGGGAACCAAACAGATTAATCATGAGTTATTGCCATATTACCTGGCCTAGATTTATTGGAAAGAAACAATGGGGTTGCCTTGCTGTTTTTAGAGTTTGTCTTCTTATCTTCAGCAGCCTGCACCAAATTAACACACTAGCATTGCTATCATTGGCCAAGTCAGATAATAGGAAAGCAACATTGACACAACGAACGTTTGGGCAACTAGCCTACACCAAATTAACACAATATGGCACAACTATCATTAGCCAGGTAAGGTAATACGTAAGCAACATTGATACAATGAATGAATGGGCAACCAGAGAAGCACTACAATTCAGTAATGTGCGTGATATGAGATAGTACACTCATGCAGCTCAGTATGCAAAACTACCAGGCAGTTTTCCTTACAAAAATCAACATTGGCGCCTTTAACATTTTGCTACAACTAATTTTAGATCAGATAAAGGTTATATTCATGCCGATTAACAAAATACATGATGATGTAAAAATATAGTGATATACAACAGGTACTTACATCAGCATTGGAGCACAGAGAATTCCCGCAAGATATTTTCCTCGAATACGATCCCAATGGAGGATGTCTTCTATCATTTAACCTTATTTTCTAAAAGACAGATGGGTAAGAAACATGTAGAAAATATGATCAGAATGCTATATAATTTCATGATGCGAGGATACGCACACGCTTCTTAGAATGGAGTTGACATTCTTTTGCTGGACTGGAGCGGACTAGTTCTTTGGCCACTGGAATCTGCTTATTATCAGTGGGAGTTGGGTTTCTCTGTGCTGGAGCAGTATCATGAAAAATGGAGTTGGTTTATTATCTCCTGCCATTTGGATCTTTTGCAAAGACCTGGTTTGTAACCATTCAGATTCTAACATAGCCGTCTTCCCCTAGCATGCCTTATATAGAAGAATGGTGCTTCAGTTATAAAACATGCTACAACAGACATGGAATAGGCACTGAAGAATAGAAAGGCATGATATATTGACATGTATTCCCTCCATCCGGAAATAAATGCATGGGTCTAGGCGTATTTCAGTTCTAGATACATCCAGTTTTATCCATTTCTGTGACATGTACTCCGGACGAAGGGAGTATGATGTAAGAGCTAGGGATACGACTGGACAACACAGTAAAAAAAACACTAAAAACCCACTGCAGAACCAAAGTATTCAAACCCATTGATATGAGATAGTACACTCATGCAGCTCAGGATGCAAAACTACCAGGCAGTTTTCCTTACAAAAATCAACATTGTGGCCTTTAATCATACATTTTTCTACAACTAAATTTAGATCAGATAAAGGTTGGATTCACGCCGATTAACAAAATACATGCTGATGTAAATATATAGTGATATAAAACAGGTACTTACATCTGCATTGGAGCACAGAGAATTCCTGCAAGAATCTTTCCTCACATACGATACCAGTGGAGAAATTCTTCTATCTGTTAAGCTTATTTTCTAAAAGAGAGATGGGTAAGAAACATGTAGAAAATATGATCAGCATGCTATAAAATTTCATGATGCAAGGATGCACACACGCTTCTTAGAATGGAGTTGACATATTTTTGCTGGACTGGAGCGGACTAGTTCTTTGGCCACTTGAATCTGCTTATTATCAGTAGGAGTTGGGTTTCTCTGTGCTAGAGCAGTATCTATAAAAACTGGAGTTGGTTTATTATCTCCTGGCGTTTGGATCTTTTGCAAAGGCCTTGTTTGTAACCCTTCAGATTCTAACATAGTCGTCTTCCCCTTGCATGCCTTGTATAGAAGAATGGTGCTTTAATTATAAAACATGCTACAATAGAGAGATGGAATAGGTACTGAAGAATAGAAAGGCATGCCATATTGACATGTATTCCCTCCATCCAGAAAAAAATGGATGGGTCTAGGCATATTTCAGTTCTAGATACATCCTTTTTTATCCATTTCGGCAACATGTAATCCGGACAGAGGGAGTATGGTGTAAGAGCTAGGGATACGACAGGACAATACAACAAAAAAACACTAGTTGAATGTAAAACTGTATGCTAGCGGAATACGTACAGAAAAACTAAGGCAACATACACGTGTATGATTGGGAAACTAAGATGGCATTGCAACAGAGCACTAGAACAACACTTCAATCTAAAAAACATGGTATGGTAGACAGATGAAGTACATACTGATGAATAACAATGCATAAGATATTCAAAAGCATGACGTCCAAATTAAGCAGATGGCATTGCGATAGAGTAGAATGACCATACTTGAATTTGAAAACATGTTATCATGAATGGAATAGGTACTGAAAAACAGGAAGGCATGACATATTTACATGCATGATCAGCATGCTAAGCACATGGCATTGTAACAGAGTAGATACACTCCAGGACATTATATGCATGTTGTACCCATATCATAGGCCAAGTTAGAGCAAGGACCTTGTGGGGTGAAGAGGATCCATCATCTTTCTGCAAGTCTTCTGAAGAACTTCCTTTACATGTTCCATCATATTGGGTATCATTGACATCAAGTTTATTGGCCTTTACATTGCTCCGTGAGGTTCTTGTGGATATATCAGTGTGTGCAATTATATCTGACATGCATGGAAGACAACTAGTAGTTAGATTTATGTAATGAGTGCCTGTAGGAGACGACATAAGTAGTAGGACTGGGGTTAACTAGCAGCAACAGGTCTCATAAACTAAAGGGAGAACACAGATGAAAGCTACAGAATATGTATCGTTTGTACTCGAGATTAACTAGATGGCACAGAAAAGTATTAAAGAGCAACATAGGTAATACTAGAAGTGGTATAATACTATAATCACCAGCTTGTGGGATAGCATTGGCTGATGGATGATAACTATGGAACAACGTTACCTAAAGAACAAGTATCTTAGCTGAACTATGTGGCGTAGTCCTAAGACTGACAGTAGAAAGGGGGTTAGGTATGGAGAGGCAAGATCTTAGCTATAGCGAAGATGTACACACGAGGTTTACGAGTTCAGGCCCTTCTCGGAGGAAGTAATAGCCCTACGTCGCGGTGCCCGGAGGCGGTCGATTGGATTGTGTGTGTTGGATTACAGGGGGTGCAAACCCTTGTCCCAAAGGAGGGGGCGGCTTATATAGAGTGCGCCAGGACCCCAGCCCGCCTCCATTACAAGGGGTTTGATGTACATAAAGTAAGGGGCGTTACTGGTAAAGCCAGTCTTAAGTACTCTTAATGCTCATAAAGACTAAGGAGTGAATGTCCGGCCGTTGCGTGCTCTTCCGACTCCCGATCTTTGATATAGTTGAGTGACTCCCCATATGCTCGAGTGACGGTAGGGGGTGGTCGTCGAGTGATGTGATCGTCGAGTGGATTGCACTCGCCATACTTGAAAGGTGTTCTTCTGTTGCCTCTTGGTCTTTTTATCTTCTGGGGTAGTGACCTTGGGTAAGACGTATGGGCCGGGCATATGACCCTACCCCAGGTCTATATCCTCGTCAGTAGCCCCCGAATGGATTAAGGTGCGAGTGGAAAGTAGACTGAAGTTGATCCCGCTCTAAGCTTCGGGCCTTTGCGAGTGCTTTATGCAAATCTGAACGCCTACTTCGGTATTTCGGTGTTGACTCAGTCACGTTGATCCATTCAATGAGCCATCGACCGAACTAGTGGCATCAAGCATCGAGTGCTGTGTTAGAGCGCGAGATCTTGGGCGCGATTGTCTGCGGCGCATCCCGGATTTCGCGAGATACAAATTTTCGGAGAAGCGCGCGGGCCAGAGAGTGCCGAAACAAGCGGTTCGGATAAGTAGCAACGCCTTGATTATTGCGCCACCTTTTTCGCCACGTATGCTGCACGCAACTGTTGGAGGATTTGATGGGATTGCCTGGGCCCACACGTCAGTCACTCGGAAGTGGCCCTTTATAAGGTGCCGGGACCGAGGCGCTTGCACTGTGCACGCGTGTTTCTCCTTCTTCCTCCTCCGTTTCTCCAGCGCTCCCAGCACCTCCGCTCTCAACGCAGTTGCTCCCATGCTATGGTGAAGGACAAAACGGCAGCGCTAGAGCATGCTAAGAAGGCGATGGGGGCGGCGAAGGGCAAGAAGCAACAACGTGGGTCGTCATCGCGCGCGGGGCTGCCGCCCGGCTGGATCCAGGGCGATTGGATCCGGTCTTCGATTCGGCAGGCGGATCTGGATGAGATGGCGGAGTCTGGGTTAATCGCCAAGGGACCATCACGGCTGCCGGAGGGGGAGACGAGTCCCCAGCCTCGACCGGGTGAGTGCGTTCTGCTCGCCACCCACGTCGACCGCATTTTTTCGCTTCCACCGCATCCTTTCTTCTGGGGGTTCCTGAACTTTTTTGGTGCTCAACTCCACCATTTCTCTCCCAACACCATCACGTATTTAGCTGCGTTTGTATCGATGTGCGAGAACTTCTTAGGATGTCGACCGCACTGGGGTCTCTTCAAACACATCTTCACCATTCGTTCACAGTCGGTAAAAAAGGTGAAGTCGAGTGACTCGAAATCCCATGTCATCCAGATGTGTGGGGGCTTAGGTATCCAAAAAAGGAATAGGAGTGCCTTTCCTGCTGTGACTCTCCCTGACTCGGTTAGAGGCTGGCAGTCGACCTGTTCTATTGCCAGTACGTCGCAGCTCCCGGTCAGTCGACAGGTCTTCCCCACTTCTTGTTTGACCGTGTTTAGACCCTTACTCCATTGAAAGTGACCGCTGATGAGACCATGGAGATGAGGATGTTGGTGGATAGGGTGGTCCAGCTCATCAATGAGGGTGTTACGGGTCTGGATCTGTTGGAAGTGTTCCTCAGTCGACGCATTCAGCCTCTCCAGGCCCGCGATCACCCGATGTGGCTGTATTCCGGACCGGACGACACCGCTCGAGTCCATCCAGAAGAGGTGCCATCTGAAACTGTAGCCTTGTGGCTGAGGAGCATCACAGGCAACCAGGACAACCCCAAAGGATCCAGGAGAGTCGTCCCCTTCTGCGACGGGAACCCGCCTGACAAGGTATATATTTGTTCTGACTGCTTCCTGATCATGCTCTGACTGTACTTGATGTCGACTGACTTTGACTCGACCGATTTATTCTGCGGGTATTCACTGAGATGCATTCGATGCCCAATGGCGAACAGGCTTTGGCGCAGGACCAGGAGGGGGAGGCCAGTGCCGAGGAGAGTGGTGAGTGGGAGTCCTCGGAAGAAGAGGAGGAGGAGAGCAAGGAGTCGGACGAGGAGGAAGAGGTCTACTCGCCGCCCCGTTCTGAGCGTCGATCCAAGTAGCAGCATGATCCGTCTGGCGGGCGTGGGAAAAGTGTGGCTCCAAGTGCCACTGCTCAGAAGTGCACTCGGACGTGGAATCCGGAGCCAACGGAGAAGGTGGCCAAGCAGCCTAAGGTCGCTCCCCCCAAGGCTCGAAAGACACTGCCACGGATCAAGATGGACGTCCCTGTTGCTTCGGGGTGAGTATCTCGCTTTCGTTTTTGGTAAATCGACTGAAGACTTTCTTGTGCTGATCCACTAACTCATGTGTCATTCCAGCCCTACCTCCGCTGCCACTAATATGGACATCGACAAGGCGCCAGGAGACGAAGAAGCCACCTCATGAGTCGGTAAGTCTGATCAGCCAAGCTTCGTTGAGTTGTGTGGACTGTCAATAGATAGAGTTTCTGACACTTTCTCCTTTTCTGCAGTTCCGCAAGAAGTTGTTATGATCCCTGATGACGAAGAAGAAGTGCCTCTACAGGAGAGGAAGAGGAGGAGTGGGAATGCTGGCAGGAGGAGGCTTGAGGTTCAGATTCCTCAGTTGACGCGGGTGCTCGAGGCGATGGTTGAACGCTCCGGAGAGCCTGTTCGGACCAGCATCACATTCGCCAACCCGATGACGGCTGATCATCCAGCGGGCTCATCCGCACCGACTCCTGCTGCTCCGGTGCAACTCCATGCCTCCTACCCAACGGCTACCTTGGCTTCTTTGCAGCCATCAATTTTTGCTGTGTATCAGACTCCAGACGATTCGCCGAGTGCTGCTAGGGAAGCTCTGCGCCAGGTGAACCTTGTCATGGAGCAGGTGAAGGTGGTGCACGAGGCCAGCCAAGTGGCTTACAACGCCAGTACTACCCTTCAGGCCAATGTTCAGGTCAGCAAGCCTCTGATTGAACTTTCGAATGTTGTCTTGTGTCTGATCACCCACTGGGGTGTTTCTTTGTCTATGGTTTGAAAATTTCCATTCCACTCGACTTGAGTAGAAACTTAGTAAACTGTCCGACACCCATTGCTGAGTTTGATCCGAACCAGTGGGGGCACGCTAAGTGCACCCACTAGGTGTAGTCCCCGATACCACGGTCGACTGCTGGCGGTCGACTGAGGTCTTAGAATTTATCCCTCTTTTTTTTGAACTCACGCTGGGCAGGCCCTGCTGAGTATTTATCCGAACCAGTGGGGGCACGCTAAGTGCACCCACTAGGTGTAGTCCCCGAGACTACTTGTCGGATATTTGATTCGGCAGTAGTCTTAGAGTGGCCTTTCCCCGTCGGTGCCGTTTATTTCTGTCGACTGACATGTCACCTTCGCTAACTGTAGAGGTCTTGTAATCTTGGAGCTCATCTTTCGAAGTTGAATAAGAAGCATATCAGCATCGAACTCGACCTTGAGCTTGCCAAGAAGAATCTAAAGACTGCCCAGGAAGAGACGGCTATCATGGGAGGTAACCATTCGAACGTCTTCTTAGTAGACTTTCCACTGTTTTTCATTCAATCTCTTAGAGCCGAGTGACTTCACATAAGCAGATGTGCATAGTGAAAACCGCCAACTTCAGTCTCGTCTAAAGAGTGTTGTTTCTTTAGAGAGGATGAAGGAGGCTTTGGAGCAGAAGGACCTGGATCTGGCAGCCGCTCAAAAGGAAGCACGCGAGAAGACAAAGCTAGCAGACCAGAAGCTGGCTTCAGTCGGCAAATTAGAGGAGGAGAATGCGAAGTTGAAGACTGCCGTCTCGGACGCCAATCGGGAGGTCGAGCAACTGAGGAAGGACAAGGAGAACCTGACCACTGAAGTCGATGGTCTCAGGGCCAAGACGGGAAAACTAGAGTCCCATTTGGAACAACTCGCGGCAAAGCTTGTCTTGAAGCTTGAAGGTATGACTGTTCAGTTAGATAACTGTCGTCGACTGAGATTTACAATATTGTCGACTCATTGTTTGTTGTGACAGAACAGAACTCTGTCATGACTTTGAAGCTGAAACTGGACGGGTCGATACAGGTCTCGACCCCATCAACTGTCCCATGAAGGATGAAGTTGCGATGAACTTGCTTCGACTGGAATCATGCTTGGACTGTGTAGTCGACTACATGGCTCGGCTGAAGGGTGCGATGACCCGAGTGGACGCAGAACTCTGGCCTCAGGCTGAACTTCCTCAAAGTCTCGAGTCGCTGATGACTCGACTCAACCAAATTCCTGACCGAGTGCAAGAGTGGAAGAAGTCTTCTGCCCGTTGTGGTGCCGACATTGCCTTGTCCCTTGTTCGTGTGCACTGCAAGGAGGCTAAAGACGAGAAGCTGGCGGCCCTCAAGGTGGCGAATACTAAGAATCATTCTTTCCAGGACTTCATGGACACCTTCCTCAAGGAAGCCACTCGTATTGCCGACAACATTGACCTCGATAGCTTCTGCGACCCGGCCAGTCCTTCTCCCGCCGAGTGATTGAAAAAACTTCATGCTTCACCTTTATTTGCCTCGGGATGCCGAGTGATTTTGTAACCATTAAAACTCCTTCGGGCCTGGTGCCCGAGTACTTTTAATCCGCGGTTAGAAAACTTCTGGATTTATTGTTGAATATGTTGGGTTTGCCTTCGAGTGAGGTTTGTTCTTCGGTTGGGTCGATTTCTCATAGTTTAATGTAGGTGCTGAAGAAGGGTCAGCAGTCAACCTGTTGATGAGCCCTTAGTAGTATTGATCAGCTCATCAGCGAGGTACTCAACAATGGTCTTGAAGTTCCTGTCGTCAGCGAGGGGCCAACCGTTGGGTGCACACAATATCGTCCTTCTTATTGACGGTGCAACCCCCGGGGGGAGGGGTGTGGGCAACCCGCAGCCTCACCCGCCGCTTGGTAGGATTTTTCAATACTTAGGCGAGCGCAAGGCTGCAGCTAAGCCTCCGAGTGGGAGGGTTGCTCTCCACTCGGTAGGATTTTTCGATACTTAGGCGAGCACTGGGCCGTAGCTAAGCCCCCGAGTGGGAGGGTTGCTCACCATTCGGTAGGATTTTTCAATACTTAGGCGAGCGCTGGGCTGCAGCTAAGCCCCCGAGTGGGAGGGTCGCTCGCCACTCGGTAGGATTTTTCATACTTAGGCGAGCGCTG
>NC_041383.1:110332011-110341283 GCF_002162155.2 Triticum dicoccoides
GATGGCCGGACTAAGACCTTTGGCCGGACTCCTGGACTATGAAGATACAAGATTGAAGACTTTGTCCCGTATCCGGATGGGACTTTCTTTGGCGTGGAAGGCAAGCTTGGCGATACGATATGAAGATCTCCTCCCATTGTAACCGACTTTGTGTAACCCTAGCCCTCTCCGGTGTCTATATAAACCGGAGAGTTTTAGTCCGTAGGACGAACAACAATCATACCATAGGCTAGCTTCTAGGGTTTAGCCACTCCGATCTCGTAATAGATATACTCTTGTACTACCCATATCATCAATATCAATCAAGCAGGAGTAGGGTTTTACCTCCATCGAGAGGGCCCGAACCTGGGTAAAAAACATCGTGTCCCTTATCTCCTGTTACCATCCGCCTAGACGCACAGTTCGGGACCCCCTACCCGAGATCCGCCGGTTTTGACACCGACATTGGTGCTTTCATTGAGAGTTCCGCTGTGTCGTCACCATCAGGAAGGATGCCGCATCCCGTCTTTAAAGACGGCGTCATTGCTAAAGGAGCTTTGGCTGTCGGCCAAACTCTCCGGCTAGGCAGGTTTTTGATGACCGCCTGTCCGGCCGCCGCGCTGACGATGACCTCTCGGGCCATCGAAGGCAATCTTCAAATCAGCTCGGAGCTTGCCGAGCAGTTAGATCCGATAGAGCTCCTCTCCCAGAACGAGCTCTTGGATCGCATCGCGGCCCTGGGAGTCGCTATTGATTACGACCAGATTGGGCTTAAACCCGATCAGAGAGAGATTGACTCTCCCCAGATCACCCATCACGTCGAAGTGGTGGAAGAACAGTGCGGCGAGTCTTCACCCGCCCTAAGGACCAGATGTGTCTGGATTCCCGATCCCTCCAAGCCGGACACCCGCGGAGGGGAGGATGTCGCCCAAACCCTGAACCTAAAGTCAGGCAGCAGGCCTGATTCATTGAATAATATCCAAGAAAGCAAGCTTCCGAATTCAGAAACCGCTTGGCCCCTGAATCTTACATCGGGCAGGGTTCCGGATTTAATTCCACCCGCCCACCCAACTATACGGGATTTATCCCTAATACGGCAAGAGCCCAGAGAAACAGTACACCACTACTGGGCCAGATTCCTCCTGGTTATGAACATGATAATGGACTACCGTGAGAAAGAAGCAATTTCACTCTTCTGTCACAACTGCACGGACATCAGAATCCTCAACGCCATAAGTCGCCGTGAAATTACACGATTCGCTGACTTGACATCCATAGTACGAAAGTACTGTGCGACTGAAAGCGTTCGGAAAACCAAAGATAAATTCTGGGACAATCTGGCCCCGAATATAACACGAGTCCGAAACAAAAGGGCGCATTATCGCCAGGCATCTGAGCCAAACATCAAAAAACAAAAACCCTCTACAGGGTACGGGACCGTATTGGAAGGATGGCTGAATGGACCCTGTAAAATTCATAATTCAGGGGAAGCCACACCAACGCACAGCCTTAGAGCATGTCGGATACTACAGCAGGTGGCCCGAAGTGGCGAGGAGCTTTTAACTCCAGCACCCGAAGAATACCTCCCCAGTACGGTGTCGACAGTCTTCGAGACCTTCACATCAAACAATTCAAGGAAACGAACGCTCCGCAACCTTGCCGAAGTCTACCAAGTAGCAACAATAAATCCATGGAGTGACACGGCTATCACCTTTAATGCCAGTGACGAACCTAAATTCCGGACAGCCCGAGCACCAGCCGCATTGGTCCTCAGTCCGATAGTGGACGGCTTCCGACTTACAAAGGTACTCATGGACGGCGGCAGCGGACTCAACCTCATCAACGAGGAAACCCTGCGAAAAATGGAAATTGACCGGAGCCGCATTGAGCGAAGCAACACAACTTTTAGGGGAATAATTCCAAGTCGGGAAGTGTGCTGTTCAGGAAAAATCACACTGGATGTGGTGTTCGGCACGCTGGATAATTATAGATCCGAGGAAATCACGTTTCAAGTGGCCCCGTTCAGCAGCGGATACCATGCTCTGCTAGGGCGAGAAGCATTTACAATTTTCCAAGCCATACCCCATTACGGGTACATGAAGCTCAAAATGCCCGGACCCAACGGAATCATCACTCTCGCAAGTGATCTGGACATAGCGCTCCGCGCTGAAAACAAGACAGCCGCACTGGCCTTGGAGGCATTATCCAAGGCCCTAGCGGCCAAGGAATTAACGGTGTTGCGCTCTATGGTGGACAGGGACGATGTGATACTAGACAAGAGATCCAAGTCCACCTCTTTTAAACCAGCGGACGAAATAGTCAAATTCCAAGTCCATCCATCGGACCCTACAAAAACGGCCTCCATCGGGGCACAACTAAAACCCGATGTAGACGCCGCACTCAGAGACTTCCTGCGAGAAAATTGGGACATTTTCACCTGGCACCCCTCAGATATGCCAGGAATCCCATGCAGGCTGGCTGAGCACAGCCTGAACATCCTAAAAGGGTTTAAAACCGTCAAGCAGACTCTACGGCGTTTTTCCGAGCCCAAGAGACAAGCCATGGGAGAGAAGCTAGCAAAACTGCTGGAAGCCGGATTCATCAGAGACATAAAACATTCGGACTGGCTAGCAAACCTGGTGATGGTACCAAAGAAGGACAAATCTTGGTGCCTATGTGTCGATTTCAAAGACCTAAACAAGGTCTGTCCAAAGGACCCTTTCCCACTCCCCCGAATTGATCAAATCATCGATGCCACCGCAGGACACGACTCATTGTGTTTCCTCGATGCATACTCTGGCTACCATCAAATCAAGATGGCATAGTCAGACCAAGCCGCAACGGCATTCATCACCCCATACGGCCCATTCTACTTCAACACGATGCCCTTCGGGCTCAAAAACGCCGGCGCAACATATCAGCGCATGATTCAGACATGTCTGGCCAACCAGATCGGCAAAACAGTTGAAGCATACGTAGATGACGTGGTCGTCAAAACAAAACACGTCGATACTCTAGTAGACAACTTGAGGCTCATGTTCGACAATCTCCGAACATATGACATTAAGATCAACCCGAAAAAATGCGTTTTCGGCGTACCAGCCGGAAAGCTCTTGGGCTTCATCGTATCCGGTAGAGGAATTGAAGCAAACCCAGCCAAGATCCAAGCTCTGTCACAATTGTATACCCTAAAGGACTTCAAACGGATACAAAAACTGACAGGATGCATGGCGGCTCTTAGCCGCTTTATCTCCCGCTTAGGAGAAAAGGCATTACCCCTCTACCGCCTCCTGCGGCGCACCGACCACTTCGAGTGGACGGATGCCGCCACAGCCGGACTCGAAGAAATAAAAGCCATACTGGCAACAAATCCGGTCCTGGCCGCGCCCAACACGGGCGAACCAATGCTATTATACATCGCAGCAACCCATCAAGTTGTAAGCGCGGTGCTCGTCGTCGAACGAGAAGCGGATGGACACAAGTCCCCCCTCCAAAAACCAGTGTACTACGTGTCCACTGTACTAACTCCATGCAAGTCACTGTACCCGCATTATCAAAATATAGCGTACGCGGTGTTCATGGCATCCCGGAAGCTGCGACACTAATTTCAAGAGTGCTCCATAACAGTGGCATCCGAAGTACCCCTTAATGATACTATAAACAACCGCGACGCAATGGGCTGGATTGCCAAATGGGCCATCGAGCTCCTCCCGTTCGACATAACCTACAAGCCAAGGCGAGCTATTAAGTCGCAGGTTTTGGCCGACTTCATCGCCGAATGGACCGAAGCCGAACTCCCTAAAGAGTACGGCGCATACTCCAACTGGATCATGCACTTCGACGGCTCCAAAATGTTGGCTGGACTGGAGGCTGGCGTCGTTCTAACGTCCCCAACCGGAGACACAGTCCAATACGTACTTCAGATAATGTACACAGATTCCAACAATGCAGCCGAATACGATGCCCTTTTACATGGCCTTCGGATGGCAGTCTCCATGGGCATTCAGCGCCTAGAGGTCCGCGGGGATTCAAACCTCGCAATATCCCAAATAAATGGAGACTTCGACCCCAAGGATCCGAAAATGGCAGCTTACCGCAACGCCACCTTAAAGATGTTAGCTCGGTTTGAGGGGCTTGAATTTCATCACATAGCCCGGGAAAATAACCAAGCAGCAGACGTGTTGGCACGCATTGGCGCCAAGCGCGAGGCCGTCCCTCCCAACATCTTCCTAGAAAGGTTGTTCAAGCCATCCGTATCATGGGAAGGAGAATCCGGAAACAATAGCCCGGACACAACTACACCGCCCCTCACCGAACATTCTGACACAGTTGGGGGCTCCGCCAACGAAACAACGCCGTCAGCCCACGCAATAATGGCAGTCATTGCCCCTTGGACAGAATCATTCCGAGCCTACCTAACTAGGTAGGAACTTCCCGAGGAACAAAACGAGGCCCACTGCATAGTGCGGCGATCTAAAGCCTACAAAGACCACGAGGGAGAGCTTTACAAGTAAAGCACAACCGGAGTCCTTCAAAGGTGTATCTCTGAAGAGGAAGGGCGAGACCTTTTGGCTGAAATTCATGCCGGACTCGGCGGGCACCACGCCGCAGCCCAGGCCCTTGTAAGCAAGGCCTTCCGTACCGGATTTTATTGGCCAACGGCCCGAGCAGACGCTCAGGACTTAGTGCAACGATGTGTTGGTTACCAGTTATTCGCCAACCAAAGCCACATGCCACCTACCGCCCTACAAACTATACCCATTACCTGGCCTTTCGCGGTCTGGGGGCTTGACATGGTCGGACCCCTTAAAGGAGGAACCCACAAGCAAAAATATCTACTGGTCATGGTGGACAAATTCACCAAATGGATAGAAGCCAAGCCTGTAAAGACGGCCGAATCCAGACCAGTGATAGACTTCATATCCGGGGTCATACACCGTTACGGCGTCCCCCACAGCATCATAACCAACAACGGCACAAACTTCATGACCGATGAAGTCAAACTTTGGTGCAAAAACATGGGCATCAAGCTCGACTATGCTTTAGTCTATCACCCTCAAAGTAACGGTCAAGTCGAACGGGCCAACGGTCTCATTATGAGCGGCATCAAACCCAGACTAGGGCGATCCCTCAAGGAATCTAACACGCACTGGGTAGAGGAGCTTGACTCCGTACTCTGGGGGCTGCAGACCATGCCGAATCGCACTACCGGATTCACACCATTTTTATGGTATACTGCGCAGAGGCAGTACTGCCATGCGACATAATCCATGACTCACCTCGAGTGTGCATGTACGAAGAAAGAGAAGCCGAGCTCGATCGGCAGGACAGCTTGGACGCATTGGAAGAGGAGCGCGGCGTGGCAAAAGCTCGTTCCGCATTCTATCAACAGCAGGCTCGAAGATACCAAAGCAGAGAAGTACGGGCCAAAACCTATAACATTGGCGAACTAGTTCTACGCCTGCCGGAAAAGAAAAAGGATAAATTAAAGCCCAAATGGGAGGGCCCCTTCATAATCGACCAAGTACTGACTGGCAGAGCGTACCGTCTGCGAAATGCATCGGATAACCGACTCGAGCCGAACCCATGGAACGCAACACGCCTATGAAGGTTCTACGCCTAGCGCCGGACTCCGTGTTTGTTTCCTTCCTCCGTCCATTTGTTTTATTTTTTATTTTTTATTTTTTATTGGCAGTCTGGGATTTTGTTCCTTCTCCCTACCCTTTTTTCTCACAAGCCCTTAGGGGCTTGCCTGTGCATTATTCGCACATACCCGATGCGCTACCTGCGCTCATAATACCTAGGGGCTTCTTTACCAAGAAGTTTATATAAAACGGGCCTCATGCCCAAAACATGTGTGATGCTTCGGCATGAACCTTTTATACACCATTATATGCATCGATATGACTTAAGTTTTGGCCAAGCTGGGTTGCTTGGCTCCTGTGCTTACCCCTATGTTCCCGTCGTTCGGCTAGGTGGTAAAGGGAGAACCTCTGCGATTGTTACTGCCGGGTCAGCCGGATGTGTACCTCAGACTGGGTGAAGCTGAAAGCTAGCGTTCTTAAGGGAATATTCGGTCGGTGAACTAAAAGATGATCTTTCGTATTCATTCATTTGCCCCGAGATGCTTTTCTGCTCTTTCTGGCAGTTCGGACATGCACTTTAGGGCATGCCTCCCAGGGAAAGGAACCCCTAACGGAACTATTCTCCCTGGAAGATGTTTCTTACTAACCATGTAATATAACATAACTAGTTGGGCACTTGTCTGCTAAAGCACTTATGACCCCTACGCCTTGTCTCCATGCATGCCCCGGTTCTTACATAATCGAGAGGGTATTCGGACACACTCCGGACTATAGGGTCCAGAGGTCGAAGCGAAAAGGTCCGCAATGACAACGATCTACAATCCGGCTAGAAGGCATTTTTTATGTCATTTTTACAGAGTCAATCCGACTCGGCATATTCTTCTTCAATACCATCCAACAGGCGATCTAATTTACAGTCTTGTTGGGAATACTTTGCAGCCAGCTCCACCTGGCCATATGCTAAGCTGACCGGGATCTCCTTTCCGTCCGGATCTATAGGGCCGACCTCGGCCATGTGGTTTGGGTCAGCCTTCGTGTACCGAGTCTTCACCATGGCCCAGGCCTCCCTGGCACCTTGACGGCAAGCCGATATCTTCCACAACCGGAAGCGCTGCCGCACTCCCTCCAGCTTCTTGGTAAGCTCCTCAAGGCCTTCGGGCACGGAGAGGGATGGCCACATAGCCTGGATGACGCTTTGCATTGCCTGCCGAACTCGTTCGTGTAGTTGCAACAGCTCGGGAAGAAGGTCTCCCGATGAACCGGGCATTTCCTTCGCAGGACGACCCGTCAGCAGACCTACAGACATAGCTCTGTCAATCGACTTCCTCGCCGAATTCTTTTTTCGAAGATTCATTCAAGCACTTACTAAAAATGCCGCGTCGAAGTCACCGATTCTCCTTCACGGCAGAAGACAGCTGAATACGAACATCTTTCAGTTCCTCGCCCAGCTGGGTATTGGCATCTTGAAGCTTGTTCTTCTCTTGCCTCACCCTCGTCAGCACGCTCTTGCCAGCCTTTAGTTGGCGTAGGAGCTGTTGCTTGTCCGGATTTACTCCGGCCTCATCTGCATTATTATCGTTAGGGTCGCACGCCTTCAGCATTTCAAAACGGATGTACCTTTCGAAGCATATATTACCTACGGGCGTCCCCTTGACATTTTCTGAAGTGGCCAATGCAGCCTCGAGCTGGGCCTTGCACTCTTCGAGCTCCTGGGACAATTGCGTGTTCTTCTTTGTAAGACACTGCATAGCACATGATCCTTCAAACAGTTATCTTCACTGTTTCAAGTCTCGGGGGCTACTGACATATATAACCTTCAATTCTACTCACCTGTATATCTTTCACATACTGCTCCGTGGCTCTGGATAGACCATTTTGAGCAGCACAGAGATACGCATCTCATGTATTAAAGGCGTCCAACGCCTCTGGGGAAAAACACGTGTCACGAAGAACAGTCCGGCGACGCCTGTGGTTCAGGGCACTCTCCACCTCTGAATTGGTGGCAGATAGCCCGTCGGCGCCCTCTGTCGGAGGAGCGCCCAAGGCGCGTCCCGTGTCCGCCTCCGCTTCCGGACCCGGCCTCGAACCTTGGCCGGCGGACATAGTCCGGTGGGCTCTTTTCTTTCTAAGAAAATCATGAGCATTAGTAATACTCAAGGGCATAAACCCTAGGTGTTAAATTCGCACGCCATACCGTTGCGCCGGAATCTCGATCTGGTCCGCACTTCTTTTTGGACCGCCTGGCTTCAGCGGCCCTTGTTGGCTGCCCACCATGGGCTCAGCCTTCCGCCTCAAGGATTTACCCCGCAAAACGTTGTTAGTACACGACATGCAAGATAAAGCATGAGAATACTGGGACTTCGGTCTTAGTTACCTTGGAGGCTGGAAGTAGTCCGGGATAGACGGCGGTGATGGCCACTAAGGAGTTATCCTTGCTCAATTGATGAAATACTCCATCAATAAACTCCACGCATAAGTCCGGATCTTCTTGGGAGTCCGGATTGAGGGGTCGTTCCGGGTCCTCGGGTTGTGGAGCAGGGCTGTTTATTTCCTTCACAGCCTGGCGCAGCTCCTGCGTTTAAACATTACTAGTCTAAGTACTCAACTACGGGAATTTCAAAAATGGATAGGCAAGTAAAAGTGCTCGCTCACCCAACTAGGAGGATTGTACATAGAGAATCCGCCTTCCGGGTTGACACGGAGGAATTCTTCCTCTTCCCCCTTGTACAAAGCGGATAAGATTCTCGTTAAAGTGGTGGCCGAATCTGGCCCCTTGCGACCGCACCGGGTAGCGTCATCCTCCCTGTTGAAATCCCACATGGGGTGGCCTCTGTATTGAAGCGGCTGCACCCCTCGCGTAATGCATATGGCCATGACCATAATCATGGTCAGTCCGGAATGAGCCAACAACCTTGTCCGGCTCATCAGGTACAGGACGTCCCTGTCAGCTTCCCTCTGAGGGTTCCGTGGACGCCAACTCAGGCGCTTCCTCCACGGGGCATTATTGAACTCGGGGAGGCCAATCCATACAGGGTCCGGCAGGGGGACGTCATCTATATAAAACCACTCCGAGGGCCAGTTTTCGGACGCCCTCTTTGGGGTGCTGGATAGATATCCGGTCCCGACGATGCGCCATAGTTCGGCTCCGCCCACCTGATAAATAGACCCCTCCTGAGAACGGGGCACAAGGCAAAACAACCTCTTCCACAGTGCGAAATGGGCCTCAACACCCAAGAACAGCTCGCAGAGAGCCACGAATCCCGCGATGTGCAAAATGGAGGCGGGCGTGAGGTTATGTAGCTAGAGGCCGTAGAACTCCAGCAACCCTCGGAGAAACGGATGAATTGGAAATCCTAGTCCTCTCATCAAATAAGGGACTAAGCATACCCACTCTCCTTGAGAGGGATTGGGAACGCCCTCCGCCTGCTCTCCGCCGCTATAGGCAGCAATCCGGGCTCGAACTGGGACCATATATGCTGAGGGGGAGAAGCCCCTTGGACTAAAGCACTACTAACTTGCTATGCGGGACGGAACACCGCCCTCAATCTCTGGGCCGAGGGCTGGAGGCGCGAGAGGAGGAGCGGCACCGACTGGCCATGATGGAATGGATCTCTGTCAGAGGCGCTCTGATGAAGACTCGCAGAGGGAAGATGGTGCGAATTGGATCTAAATCCCCGTCTCTTTTATAGGCAGCTCATTAACGCAACC
>NC_041383.1:110341602-110437200 GCF_002162155.2 Triticum dicoccoides
GGGTAAGTGAAAAGAAACCCCCCTGGCTTTTTGCATTCATTTGACACGTGGAAGATGGTCATTATGGGGCACAGAAGCCGAGGAGGACATCACACACTAGAAGCCGGACACTATTCAACGGATACAGAGAATTTGCAGGAGAACCCGCCTTGCAATGTCGAAGACAACTTGTGCGCCGGACTCGTCGTCATTGAAGCCTGGTTCGGGGGCTACTGAGGGAGTCCTGGATTAGGGGGTGTCCGGATGGCCGGACTAAGAACTTTGGCCGGACTCCTGGACTATGAATATACAAGATTGAAGACTCCGTCCCATGTCCGGATGGGACTTTCCTTGGCGTGGAAGGCAAGCTTGGCGATACGATATGAAGATCTACTCCCATTGTAACCGACTTTGTGTAACCCTAGCCCTCTCCGGTGTCTATATAAACCGGAGAGTTTTAGTCCATAGGACGAACAACAATCATACCATAGGCTAGCTTCTAGGGTTTAGCCACTCCGATCTCGTGGTAGATCTACTCTTGTACTACCCATATCATCAATATCAATCAAGCAGGAGTAGGGTTTTACCTCCATCGAGAGGGCCCGAACCTGGGTAAAAAACATCGCGTCCCTTGTCTCCTGTTACCATCCGCCTAGACGCACAGTTTGGGACCCCCTACCCGAGATCCGCCGGTTTTGACACCGACACCCGCAGTCTCACCCACCACTCGGTAGGATTTTTCAAACTTAGGCGAGCACTGGGCTGCAGCTAAGCCCCAAGTGAGAGGTAGACTCTCCACTCGGTAGGATTTTTCAAACTTAGGTGATCACTGAGCTGCAGCTAAGCCCCCGAGTGAGAGGCAGACTCATCACTCGGCAGGATTTTTCAAACTTAGGCGAGCACTGGGCTACAGCTAAGCCCCCGAGTGAGAGGCAGACTCACCACTCGGTAGGATTTTTCAAACTTAGGCGAGCACTTGGGCTGCAGCTAAGCCCCCGAGTGAGAGGCAGACTCATCACTCGGTAGGATTTTCCAAACTTAGGCGAGCACTGGGCTGCAGCTAAGCCCCCGAGTGGGAGGCGGACTCTCCACTCGGTAGGATTTTCATCACTTCATCCTAGGCGAATGGATTCGCGGCTAAGGTAATACATACAAAAGAGAACAAACAACAATGACCATTCGAAGATTGTATAACCATGTCTTTTGATAATCAAGCTAAGAGGCACTTCTTATTACATTTCATCAGTCTAAATACTTAAGAATAAAAAGGGTGGAGCAGTTCCGCATTCCAGGCGCGTGGTTCATCTTTGTCGTGCTCGATGTTGAAGAGACGGTACGCCCCATTGTCGAGCACCTTGGCGACGACGAAAGGGCCCTCCCAAGCGGGAGCGAGCTTGTGTGACTTCTGCTGGTCCACTTGGAGGACCAAGTCCCCTTCCTGGAACGCACGACCTCTAACGTTCCTGGCATGGAATCAACGCAAGTCTTGCTGATAAATGGTCAATCGGATCAAGGCCATCTTTCTTTCCTCCTCCAGGAGGTCGACTGCATCTTGTCGAGCTTGTTCTGCTTCCACTTCTGAGAAGAGTTCCACTCGGGGAGCGTTGTGGAGCAAATCGCTCGGTAAAACA
Organism: Triticum dicoccoides; assembly: GCF_002162155.2. Lineage (NCBI taxonomy): Eukaryota > Viridiplantae > Streptophyta > Magnoliopsida > Poales > Poaceae > Triticum > Triticum dicoccoides. Next base: position 110,343,213 of record NC_041383.1, read on the forward strand.
GCTTCGGCTTCGTAGACTAAAAAGAATGGAGTCCGTCCAGTCGACCGATTGGGGGTTGTCCTCAGCCCCCAAAGCACTGATGGGAGCTCATCGACCCAAGCTCCTGCCGCATGTTTGAGGTCATGCATTAACCGGGGCTTCAGTGCTTTGAGAATCAATCCATTCGCTTTCTCAGCCTACCCATTCGACTGAGGATGGGCGACCGAAGCGTAATCGACCCTTGTGCCTTGGGAAGTACAGAAGGCCCTGAACTCATCAGAGTCGAAGTTTGATCCATTATCCGTGATGATGTTGTGCGGTACGCCATATCTGAATATCAACTCTGTGATGAAGCTTACAGCAGTACTTGCTTCAAGGTTTTTAATGGGCTTGACTTTGATCCACTTGGTAAACTTGTCGACTGCTACCAGCACGTGGGTGAATCTGCTCCTGCCGGTCCTCAGAGGTCCAACCATGTCCAATCCCCAAATAGCAAAAGGTCATAAGAGTGGAATAGTCTTCAGAGCTGATGCAGGTTTGTGCTACATGTTGGAATAAAACTGACAACCTTCACACTTGTCCACTATTTCTTTCGCCATCTCGTTGGCGTGCGAACAATAAAACCCGGCTCGGTATGCTTTGGCCACGATGGTCCGAGAGGACGCATGGTGACCACAGGTCCACGAGTGAATGTCATTGAGGATGATTCTGCCTTCTTCTGGCATGATGCACTTCTGACAGACTCCAGTTACACTTTCTCTGAACAACTGTCCTTTTATCACAGTAAAGGCTTTAGACCGTCGGACGATCTGTCAAGCCTCTTCTTCATCCTCTGGGAGTTCCTTCCCAAGAATGTATGCAATGTATGGCACTGTCCAGTCAGGGGTGATGACCAAACCTCCATGACTAAGTCGACCACGGCTGGGATTTCGACTTCAGTTGGATCTGTGGCACTCTTGGGCTGTGGAGACTCTTCGGTGAAAGGATCTTCCTGAACTAAAGGTGAATGAATATGTTCCAAAAACACGTTTTGGGGAATGGCCTCTCTCTTTGATCCTATTTTTGCCAAATCATCTGCAGCTTGATTTTTCAGTCGGGGTATGTGGTGAAGCTACAAACCTTCAAACCTCTTCTCCAGCTTTCTTACTGCATTACAGTAGCCGGTCATGGCTGGGCTCCTGACATCCCATTCCTTCATCACCTGATTAGCCACCAAATCTAAGTCATCGTAGACCATAAGGTGACGGACGCCGAGTGAAATGGCCATACGCAACCCGTATAAAAGTGCTTCATATTCGGCTTCATTATTGGAGGAATCAAAATGAATCTGGAGAACATAACTAAGCTTTTCTCCAAGGGGGGATACCAATACTACCCCCACACCTGAACCATTCAGCATCTTGGAGCCATCAAAGAACATAGTCCAATGCTCCGAGTGGACTCGAGTCGGTAATTGTTGCTCAATCCACTCAACAAGGGAATCTGCAATTGCTTGGGACTTGATAGCCTTCTTTCTCACAAACTTGATATCCAATGGAAGGAGTTCAATCACCCACTTCGCCACTCGACCAGTCGCATCTCTATTATTCAGGATTTCAGAAAATGGCGCGCCGCTGACGACTGTGATGGAGTGGTCAGAGAAATAATGTGCAACCTTCTACATATCCATGTATATTCCATAGACAAGCTTCTGATAATGTGGACATCGTTGCTTGGATGGAGTCAAAACTTCAGAGAGATAATAGACTGGGCGTTGAACCTTGTAAGCTTTTCCTTATTGTTCTCGCTCGACCGTGAGTACTGTACTGACAACTTGTCAAGTGGCTGCAATGTAAATCAGTAAAGGCTCTTTGCTGATTGGTGCAGCGAGCACCAACTGGGTGGAAAGCAGAGTTTTGAGCTCTGCAAATGCTGCATCAGCTTCTTCAGTCCACTCAAACTTATCGGACTTCTTCATCAGTCGGTAAAGAGGCAAGGCCTTTCCACCAAGACGCGAAGTAAATTGACTCAGGGCGGCCAAGCAACTAGTCAGCTTCTGAACGTCATGCATTCGCAGTGGGTGCTTCATTCGGAGGATTGTATCAACTTTTTCTGGATTGGCGTCGATTCCTCGTTCAGAAACGAGAAAACCGAGTAACTTTCCTCCTGGAACTCCGAATGTGCATTTTGACGGATTAAGCTTGATATCATACCTCCTCAGGTTGGCAAAGGTTTTTGCAAGGTCAGTCAATAGGTCAGAACCTTTGCGAGACTTGACCACAATGTCGTCCATGTATGCTTCCACATTCCGACTAATTTGAGTGAGCAGGCACTTCTGAATCATTCTCATGAATGTGGCTTCGGCATTTTTCAAACCAAAAGGAATGGTGACTGTCGGTGTCAAAACTGGCGGATCTCGGGTAGGGGGTCCCGAACTGTGCGTCTAGGCGGATGGTAATAGGAGACAAGGGACACGATGTTTTTACCCAGGTTCGGGTCCTCTCGATGGAGGTAAAACCCTACTCCTGCTTGATTAATATTGATGATATGGGTAGTACAAGAGTTGATCTACCACGAGATCAGAGAGGCTAAACCCTAGAAGCTAGCCTATGGTATGATTGTTGTTCGTCCTACGGACTAAAACTCTCCGGTTTATATAGACACCGGAGAGGGCTAGGGTTACACAGAGTCGGTTACAATGGGAGGAGATCTTCATATCATATCGCCAAGCTTGCCTTCCACGCCAAGGAAAGTCCTATCCGGACACGGGACAAAGTCTTCAATCTTGTATCTTCATAGTCCGGGAGTCCGGCCAAAGGTCATAGTCCGGCCATCCGGACACCCCCTAATCCAGGACTCCCTCAGTAGCCCCCGAACCAGGCTTCAATGACGACGAGTCCGGTGCGCAAGTTTGTCTTCGGCATTGCAAGGCTGGTTCTTCTCCAAATTCCATGTACCTGTCAGATAGTGTCCGGCTTCTGGTGCGTGTTGCTCTCCTCAGCTTCTGTGCCCAATAATGACCATCTTCCACGTGTCAAACGAATGCGAAAAGCCAGTTTTTTTTTCATTTACCCCCCAGCCGTGTAAATGAGCTGCCCATAAAAGAGACGGGGGTTTATATCCAATTCACACCACCTTCCCTCCGCGAGTATTCATCAGAGCGCTTTCGACAGAGATCCATTCCACCATAGCCGGTCGAAGCAGCTCCTCCTCTCGCCTCCCCAGCCCTCGGCCCAGAGATTGGGAGCGGTGTTCCATCCCGCATAGCAAGCTAGTAGTGCTTCAATCCAAGGGGCTCCTCCCCCCGGCATATATGGTCCCGGTTCAAGCCGGGATCGCCACCTATAGCGGCGGAGAGCGTCCCCAATCCCTCTCAAGGAGAGCGGGTATGCCTAGTCCATTATTTATTAAGAGGACTCGGATTTCCAATTCATCCGTTTCTTCGAGGGCTACTGGAGTTCTACGGCCTCCAGCTACACAACCTCACGCCTGCCTCCATTCTGCAAGTTGCGGGCTTCGTGGCCCTCTGCGAGCTGTTTTTGGGCATTGAGGCCCATTTCGCGCTGTGGAAGAGGATGTTCTGCCTTGTTCCCCGCTCTCAGGAGGGGTCAATTTATCAAGTGGGCGGAGCCAAACTATGGCGCATCGCCCGGACCGGATATCTGTCCGGTACCCCAAAGAAGGCGTCCGAGGATTGGCCTTCGGAATGGTTTTATATGGATGACGTCCCCCTACCGGACCCTATACGGATCGGCCTCCCTGAGTTTAACAACGCTCCGTTGAAGAAACGCCTGAGCTGGCGCCCACGAAACCCTCAGAGGGAAACTGACAGGGACGTCCTTTACTTGATGAGCCGGATAAGATTGTTGGCTCATTCCGGATTGACCATGATCGAGGTCATGGCCACATGCATTACGCGGTGGTGCAGCCGCTTCAGTCTAGAGGCCACCCCATGTGGGATTTCAACGGGGAGGATGATGCCACCCTGTGTGGTCTCAAGGGGCCGGATTCGGCCGCCACTCTAACGAAGATCTTATCCGCTTTGTACAAGGGAGAAGAAGAGGAATTCCTCCATGTCAACCCACGGGGCGGATTCTCCATGTACAGTCCTCCAAGCTGGGTGAGCGAACACTTTCACTTGTCTACCCTCTTTCGAAATTCCCATAATTGAGTACTTAGTCTAGCGACGTTAACGCAGGAGCTGCGCCAGACTGTGAAGGAGATAAACAGCCCTCCTCCGCAACCCGAGGACCCAGAACGGTCCCTCGATCCGGACTCCCAAGAGGACCCGGACTTATGTGTGGAGTTAATTGATGGGGTGTTTCATCAATTGAGTAAGGACAACACCTTAGTGGCCATTACGGCAGACTATCCCGGACTACTTCCGGCCTCAAAGGTAACCGAGACCGAAGTCCCAGTACTTTCAAGAGGATTCATCCATGCTTTATTTTGATTGCCGTAAACCAATAGTGTTTCGCTTTTCAGGGGAAGTCCTTGAGGTGGAGGGCCGAGCCCGCGGTGGGTAGCCAACAAGGGCCATTGAAGCCAGGCGGGCTAAAAAGAAGTGCGAAACGGATCGAGATTCCGGCGCAACGGTACGGCGTGCAATTTTAACGCGTAAGGTTTATACCCTCAAGTCACACTAACGCCCATGCTCTCCTTAGGAGGAAGAGCGTCCGGCAGACTATATTCACCGGCCAGGCTTCAAGGCCAGGTCCGGAAGCGGAGGCGAACACGGGGGGCGCACTGGAAGCTATTGGGGAACGTTGCAGAAAATTAAAAAATTTCCTACGATTTCACCAAGATCCATCTATGAGTTCATCTCAGCAACGAGTCATGGGAGAGAGATTGCATCTACATACCACTTGTAGATCGCGTGCGGAAGCGTTCAAGGGAACGGGGATGATGGAGTCGTACTCGCCGTGATCCAAATCATCGATGACCAAGTGCTGAACGGACAGCACCTCCGCATTCAACACACGTATGGAACGGACGACGTCTCCTCCTTCTTGATCCAGCAAGGGGGAAGGAGAGGTTGAGGAAGAAGGCTCCAGCAGCAGCACGACGACGTGGTGTTGCTGGAGAGGCAGTACTCCGACAGGGCTTCGCCAAGCGCTAACGGAGGAGGAGAGGTGTTGGGGAGGGGAGGGGTTGCGCCTTGGATCAGGTGTTCAGCCCTCCCCTCGCCCCTTTATTTATAGGGGAAGGGGGGAAGGGGGCCGGCCCCCTCTAGATGAGATCTAGAGGGGGCGGCGGCCAGGGAGGGGGCTTGCCCCCCAAGCAAAGGGGGCGCGCCCCCTTTAGGGTTCCCCCCCAACCCTAGGCGCAAGGGACCAAGGGGGGGCGCCCAGCCCTCCAGGGGCTGGTTCCCTGCCCCATGCGGCCCATGGGTCCCTCCGAGAGGGGTGGCCCCTCCCGGTGGACCCCCGGAACCCTTTCGGTGGCCTCGGTACAATACCGATCTGCCCCCGAAACTTTCCGGTGTCCGCATGACAACTTCCCATATATAAATCTTTACCTCCGGACCCTTTTGGAACTCCTCGTGACGTCCGGGATCTCATCCGGGACTCCTAATAACATTCGGTAATCACATACAAGTCTTCCTAATAACCCTAGCGTCACCGAACCTTAAGTGTGTAGACCCTACGGGTTCGGGAGACATGCAGACATGACCGAGACGGCTCTCCGACCAATAACCAACAGCGGGATCTGGATACCCATGTTGGCTCCCACATGCTCCTCGATGATGTCATCGGATGAACCACGATGTCGAGGATTCAATCAACCCCGTATACTATTCCCTTTGTCAATCGGTACGTTACTTGCCCGAGACTCGATCGTCGGTATCCCAATACCTTGTTCAGTCTCGTTACCGGCAAGTCACTTTACTCGTACCGTAATGCATGATCCCGTGACCAGACACTTGGGCACTTTGAGCTCATAATGATGATGCACTACCGAGTGGGCCTAGTGATACCTCTCCATCATACGGAGTGACAAATCCCAGTCTCGATCCGTGTCAACCCAACAGACACTTTCGGAGATACCTGTAGTGCACCTTTATAGTCACCCAGTTACGTTGTGACGTTTGGTACACCCAAAGCACTTCTATGGTATCCGGGAGTTACACGATCTCATGGTCTAAGGAAAAGATACTTGACATTGGAAAAGCTCTAGCAAAACGAACTATACGATCTTGTGCTATGCTTAGGATTGGGTCTTGTCCATCACGTCATTCTCCTAATGACGTGATCCCGTTGTCAATGACATCTAATGTCCATAGTCAGGAAACCATGACTATCTGTTGACCAACGAGCTAGTCAACTAGAGGCTTACTAGGGACGTATTGTGGTCTATGTATTCACACGTGTATTACGATTTCCGGATAATACAATTATAGCATAAATAAAAGACAATTATCATGAACAAGCAAATATAATAATAATACTTTTATTATTGCCTCTAGGGCATATTTACGTAGGCTTCTCCATAAGTCTGTGTAAACACAAACGCTTTGATCATCTCATCAAAGCGAATGTTCCAACTCCGAGATGCTTGCACCGGCCCATAAATGGATCGCTGGAGCTTGCACACTTTGTTAGCATTCTTAGGATCGACAAAACCTTCCGGCTGCATCATATACAACTCTACCTTAAGATACCCGTTAAGGAATGCCGTTTTGACGTCCATCTGCCATATCTCATAATCATAGTATGCGGCAATTGCTAACATGATTCGGAGGGACTTAAGCTTCGCTATGGGAGAGAAAGTCTCATCATAGTCAATCCCTTGAACTTGTCGATAACCCTTAGCGACAAGTCGAGCTTTAAAGATGGTGACATTACCATCCGCGTCCGTCTTCTTCTTAAAGATCCATTTATTTTCTATCGCTCGCCGATCATCGGGCAAGACAGTCAAAGTCCATACTTTGTTTTCAATCATGGATTCTATCTCGGATTTCATGGCTTCTAGCCATTTGTTGGAATCTGGGCCCGCCATCGCTTCTTCATAGTTCGAAGGTTCACCATTGTCTAACAACATGATTTCCAGGACAGGGTTGCCATACCACTCTGGTGTGGAACGTGTCCTTGTGGACCTACGAAGTTCAGTAGCAACTTGATCAGAAGTACCTTGATCATCATCATTAATTTCCTCTCCAGTCGGTGTAGGCACTACAGGAACATTTTCCTGAGCTGCACTACTTTCCGGTTCAAGAGGTAGTACTTCATCGAGTTCTACTTTCCTCCCACTTACTCCTTTCGAGAGAAACTCTTTTTCCAGAAAGGATCCGTTCTTGGCAACAAAGATCTTGCCTTCGGATCTTAAGTAGAAGGTATACCCAATGGTTTCCTTAGGGTATCCTATGAAGACGCATTTTTCCCACTTGGGTTCGAGTTTTTCAGGTTGAAGTTTCTTGACATAAGCATCGCATCCCCAAACTTTTAGAAACGACAGCTTAGGTTTCTTCCCAAACCATAATTCATACGGTGTCGTCTCAACGGATTTAGACGGTGCCCTATTTAAAGTGAATGTAGTTGTCTCTAGAGCGTATCCCCAAAATGATAGCGGTAAATCGGTAACAGACATGATAGATCGCACCATATCCAATAGAGTGCGATTACGACGTTCGGACACACCGTTACGCTGAGGTGTTCCAGGCGGCGTGAGTTGTGAAACGATTCCACATTTTCTTAAGTGTGTACCAAATTCGTGACTTAAATATTCTCCTCCACGATCTGATTGTAAGAACTTTATCTTTCGGTCACGTTGATTCTCTACTTCATTCTGAAATTACTTGAACTTTTCAAAGGTCTCAGACTTGTGTTTCATCAAGTAGACATACCCATATCTACTCAAGTCATCAGTGAGAGTGAGAACATAACGATATCCTCCGCAAGCCTCAACGCTCATTGGACCACACACATCAGTATGTATGATTTCCAATAAGTTGGTTGCTCGCTCCATTGTTCCGAAGAACGGGGTCTTGGTCATTTTCCCATGAGGTATGGTTCGCATGTGTCAAATGATTCATAATCTAGAGACTCTAAAAGTCCATCAGCATGGAGCTTCTTCATGCGCTTGACACCAATGTGACCAAGGCGGCAGTGCCACAAGTATGTGGGACTATCGTTATCAACTTTACATCTTTTGGTATTCATACTATGAATATGTGTAACATTACGTTCGAGATTCATTAAGAATAAACCATTGACCATCGGGGCATGACCATAAAACATATCTCTCATATAAATAGAACAACCATTATTCTTGGATTTAAATAAGTAGCCATCTCGTATTAAACGAGATCCAGATACAATGTTCATGCTCAAACTTGGCACTAAATAACAATTATTGAGGTTTAAAACTAATCCAGTAGGTAAATGTAGAGGTAGCGTGCCGACGGCGATCACATCGTCCTTGGAACCATTCCCGACGCACATCGTCACCTCGTCCTTCGCCAGTCTCCGCTTATTCTGTAGCTCCTGCTGTGAGTTACAAATGTGAGCAACGGCACCGGTATCAAATACCCAGGAGTTACTACGAGTACTGGTAAGGTACACATCAATTACATGTATATCAAATATACCTTTAGTGTTGCCGGCCTTCTTATCCGCTAAGTATTTGGGGCAGTTCCGCTTCCAGTGACCCTTCTCCTTGCAATAAAAGCACTCAGTCTCAGGCTTGGGTCTGTTCTTTGACTTCTTCCCGGCAACTGGCTTACCGGGCGCGGCAACATCTTTGCCGTCCTTCTTGAAGTTCTTCTTACCCTTGCCCTTCTTAAACTTAGTGGTCTTATTGACCATCAACACTTGATGTTCTTTCTTGATTTCAACATCTGCTGACTTCAGCATTGAGAATACTTCAAGAATGGTCTTCACCATCCCCTGCATATTGTAGTTCAACACAAAGCTCTTGTAGCTCGGTGGGAGCGACTGAAGGATTTTGTCAATGACCGCCTCTTCTGGGAGATTGATCTCCAACTGGGACAGGCGGTTGTGCAACCCAGACATTTTGAGTATGTGCTCACTGACAGAACTGTTTTCCTCCATCTTACAACTATAGAACTTGTCGGAGACTTCATATCTCTCGACCCGGGCATGAGCTTGGAAAACCATTTTCAGCTCCTCGAACATCTCATATGCTCCGTGCTTCTCAAAACGCTTTTGGAGCCCCGGTTCTAAGATGTAAATCATGCCGCACTGAACGAGGGAGTAATCATCAGCACGTGATTGCCAAGTGTTCATAACGTCTTGGTTCTCTGGGATGGGTGCTTCACCTAGCGGTGCATCTAGGACATAATCTTTCTTGGCTGCTATGAGGATGATCCTCAGGTTCCGGACCCAGTCCGAATAGTTTCCGCCATCATCTTTCAGCTTGCTTTTCTCTAGGAACGCGTTGAAGTTCATGTTGACATGAGCGTTGGCCATTTGATCTACAAGACATATTTTGCATAAGTTTTAGACTAAGTTCATGATAATTAAGTTCATCTAATCAAATTATTTAATGAACTCCCACTCAGATTAGACATCCCTCTAGTCATCTAAGTGTTACACGATCCGAGTCGACTAGGCCGTGTCCGATCATCGCGTGAGACGGACTAGTCATCATCGGTGAACATCTCCATGTTGATCGTATCTTCCATACGACTCATGTTCGACCTTTCGGTCTCTGTGTTCCGAGGCCATGTCTGTACATGCCAGGCTCGTCAAGTTAACCCTAAGTGTTCTGCATGTGTAAATCCGTCTTATACCCGTTGTATGTGAACGTAAGGATCTATCACACCCGATCATCACGTGGTGCTTCGTAACGACGAACTTTAGCAACAGTGCACAGTTAGGGGGAACACTTTCTTGAAATTATTATAAGGGATCATCTTATTTACTACCGCCGTTCTAAGTAAACAAGATGCATAAAACATAATAAACATCACATGCAATTATATATAGTAGTGACATGATATGGCCAATATCATATAGCTCCTTCGATCTCCATCTTCGGGGCTCCATGATCATCTTCGTCACCGGCATGACACCATGATCTGCATCATCATGATCTCCATCATTGTGTCTTCATGAAGTTGTCACGCCAACGACTACTTCTACTTCTATGGCTAACGCGTTTAGCAATAAAGTAAAGTAATTTACATGGCGTTCTTCAATGACACGCAGGTCATACAAAAAATAAAGACAACTCCTATGGCTCCTGCCGGTTGTCATACTCATCGACATGCAAGTCGTGATTCCTATTACAAGAACATGATCTCATACATCACAATGTATCATTCATCATTCATCACAACTTCTGGCCATATCACATCACATGACAATTGCTGCAAAAACAAGTTAGACGTCCTCTAATTGTTGTTGCATCTTTTACGTGGCTGCAATTGGGTTCTAGCAAGAACGCTTTCTTACCTACGAATAACCACAACGTGATTTTGTCAACTTCTATTTACCCTTCATAAGGACCCTTTTCATCTAATCCGCTCCAACTAAAGTAGGAGAGACAGACACCCGCTAGCCACCTTATGCAACTAGTGCATGTCAGTCGGTGGAACCTGTCTCACGTAAGCGTACATGTAAGGTCGGTCCGGGCCGCTTCATCCCACAATACCGCTGAAGCAAGAAAAGACTAGTAGAGGCAAGCAAGTTGACAAGATCTACGCCCACAACAAAATTGTGTTCTACTCGTGCAATAGAGAACTACACATACACCTAGCTCATGATGCCACTGTTGGGGAATGTTGCAGAAAATTAAAAATTTTCCTATGGTTTCACCAAGATCCATCTATGAGTTCATCTAAGCAACGCTTCATGGGAGAGAGAATGCATCTACATACCACTTGTAGATCGCGTGCGGAACCGTTCAAGGGAACGGGGATGATGGAGTCGTACTCGCCGTGATCCAAATCACCGATGACCAAGTGATGAATGGACAACACCTCCGCGTTCAACACACGTATGGAACGGACGACATCTCCTCCTTCTTGATCCAGCAAGGGGGAATGACAGGTTGAGGAAGAAGGCTCCAGCAGCAGCACGGCGACGTGGTGTTGGTGGAGAGGCAGTACTCCAACAGGGCTTCGCCAAGCGCTAACGAAGGAGGAGAGGTGTTGGGGAGGGGAGGGGCTGCGCCTTGGATTAGGTGTTCAGCCCTCCCCTCGCCCCTTTATTTATAGGGGAAGGGGGGAAGGGGGTCGGCCCCCTCTAGATGAGATCTAGAGGGGGGCGGCGGCCAGGGAGGGGGCTTGCCCCCCAAGCAAAGGGGGTGCGCCCCCTTTAGGGTTCCCCCCCCCCAACCCTAGGCGCATGGGCCCAAGGGGGGGGGGCCCAGCCCTCCAGGGGCTGGTTCCCTGCCCCATGCGGCCCATGGGGCCCTCCGAGAGGGGTGGACCCTCCCGGTGGACCCCTGAAACCCTTCCGGTGGCCCCGGTACAATACCGATATGCCCCCGAAACTTTCTGGTGTCCGCATGACAACTTCCCATATATAAATCTTTACCTCCGGACCCTTCCGGAACTTCTCGTGACGTCCGGGATCTCATCCAGGACTCCGAACAACATTCGGTAATCACATACAAGTCTTCCTAATAACCCTAGCGTCACCCAACCTTAAGTGTGTAGACCCTACGGGTTCGGGAGACATGCAGACATGACCGAGACCGCTCTCCGGCCAATAACCAACAGCGGGATCTGGATACCCATGTTGGCTCCCACAAGCTCCTTGATGATGTCATCAGATGAACCATGATGTCGAGGATTCAATCAATCCCGTATACTATTCCCTTTGTCAATCGGTACGTTACTTGCCCGAGACTCGATCATCGGTATCCCAATACCTCATTCAGTCTCGTTACCGACAAGTCACTTTACTCGTACCGTAATGCATGATCCCGTGACCAGACACTTGGTCACTTTGAGCTCATAATGATGATGCACTACCGAGTGGGCCCAGTGATACCTCTCCGTCATACGGAGTGACAAATCCCAATCTCAATCCGTGTCAACCCAACAGACACTTTCGGAGATACCTGTAGTGCACCTTTATAGTCACCCGGTTACGTTGTGACGTTTGGTACACCCAAAGCACTCCTACGGTATCCGGGAGTTACACGATCTCATGGTCTAAGGAAAAGATACTTGACATTGGAAAAGCTCTAGCAAAACGAACTACACGATCTTGTGCTATGCTTAGGATTGGGTCTTGTCCATCACGTCATTCTCCTAATGACGTGATCCCGTTGTCAATGACATCTAATGTCCATAGTCAGGAAACCATGACTATCTGTTGACCAATGAACTAGTCAACTAGAGGCTTACTAGGGATGTATTGTGGTCTATGTATTCACACGTGTATTACGATTTCCGGATAATACAATTATAGCATGAATAAAAGACAATTATCATGAACAAGGAAATATAATAATAATACTTTTATTATTGCCTCTAGGGCATATTTCCAACAGACGCTCCTCCGACAGAGGACGCGGACGGGCTATCTGCCACCAATTCAGAAGTGGAGAGTGCCGTGAACCACAGGCGTCGCCCGGGCTGCTCTTCGTGACGCATGTTTTTCCCAAGAGGCGTTGGACGCCTTTAATACGGGAGATGCGTATCTCCGTGCCGCTCAAAATGGTCTAGCCAGAGCCACCGAGCAGTATGTGAAAGACATACGGGTGAGCAAATCTGATGGTTATATATGTCAGTAGCCCCCGATACTTGAAACAGTTAAGATAACTGATTTAAGGATCATATGTTCTGCAGGATCTTACAAAGAAGAACACGCAACTGTCCCAGGAGCTGGAAGAGTGCAAGGCCCAACTCGAGGCCGCACTGGCCGCTTCAGAGAACGCCAAGGGGACCCCCTCAGGTAATATATACTTCAAAAGATAATTCTGCTATGAAGTGCGGCATATGTGCAATTCTGACAATAACAGTGCAGATGGGGCCGGAGTGAATCCGGACAAGCAGCAACTCCTGCGCCACTTAAAGGCCGGCGAGAGTGTGCTGCCGAGGGTGAGGAAGGAGAAGAATAAGCTTCAAGACGCCAATACCCAGCTGGGCAAGGAACTAAAGGATGTTCGTGCTCAGCTATCTGATTCCGTAAAGGAGAATCGGCGACTTCGGCGCGGCATTTTTAGTAAGTTCTTAAACGAATCTTCGAAAAAAGAGTTCGTCAAGGAAGTCGATTGACAGAGCTATGTCTGCAGATGTGCTGACAGGTCGTCCTGCGGAGGAGATGCCCGGTTCAGCGGGGGACCTTCTTCCCGAGCTATTGCAACTGCACGAACGAGTTCGGCAGGCGATGCAAGGCGTCGTCCAGGCTATGTGGAGATCCCTCTCCATGCCCGAAGGCCTTGGAGAGCTTGCAGAGAAGCTGGAGGGAGTGCGGCAGCGCTTCCGGTTGTGGAAGATATCGGCCTGCCGTCAAGGTGCCAGGGAGGCCTGGGACATGGTGAAGACTCGGTACACGAAGGCTGACCCGAACCACATGGCCGAGGTCGGCCCTGTGGGGCCTTACGGAAAGGAGATCCCTGTCAGTTTAGTGTATGGCCAGGTAGAGCTGGCTGCCAAGTATTCTCAACAGGACTGTAAATTAGACTGCCTGTTGGATGGTATTGAAGAAGAATATACCGAGTCAAATTGACTATGTAATTTAGAATGACATGTAAAATGCCTTCTAGCCGGATTGTAGATCGTTTGTCATTGCGGACCTTTTCGCTTCGACCTCTGGACCCGATAGTCCGGAGTGTGTCCAAATACCCTCTCGGTTATGTAAGAACCGGGGCATGCATGGAGACCAGGCGTAGGGGTCATAAGTGCTTTAGCACACAAGTGCCCAACTAGTTATGTTATATTACATGGTTAGTAAGAAACATCTTCCAGGGAGAATAGTTCCGTTAGGGGTTCCTTTCCTTAGGAGGCATGCCCTAAAGTGCATGTCCGGACTGCGAGAAAAAAACAGAAAAGCATCTGGGGGCAGATAAATAAACAAGAAAAATCATCTTTTAGTTCACCGACCGAATATTCCCTTAAGAACGCTAGCGTTCGGCTTCACCCAGTCTGAGGTACACATCCGGCTGACCCGGCAGTAACAATCGCAGAGGTGCTCCCTTTACCACCTAGCCGAACAAAACGGGAATGTAGGGGTAAGCACAGGAGCCAGGCAACCCAGCTTGGCCAAAACTTAAGTCATATCGATGCATATAATGGTGTATAAAAGGTTCATGCGGAAGTGTCACACATGTTTTGGGCATGAGGCCCGCTTATATAAACTTCTGATAAAGAAGCCCCCGGGTATAATGAGCGCGGGTGGAGCATCAAGTATGTGCGAACAACGCGCAGGCAAGCCCCTAAAGGCTTGGGAGAAAAAGGGAGGGAGGAGGAGAGAAATACCAGGCAGCTAATCTGAAAGAAATAATAAAAAGGGACAGAGGAAGGAGACGAACACGGAGTCCGGCGCTAGGCGTAGAATCTTCGTAGGTGTGCTGCGTTCCATGGGTTCGGCTCGAGTCGGTGTCCGATGCGGTTCCGCAGATGGTATGCTCCACCAGTCACGACTTGGTCAATTATGAAGGGACCCTCCCATTTGGGCTTTAGTTTGTCCTTTTTCTTGTCTGGAAGGCATAGAACTAGTTCGCCAACATTATAAGTTTTGGCCCGTACTTCTCTGCTTTGATATCTTCGAGCCTGCTATTGATAGAATGCGGAACGGGATTTTGCCACGTCACGCTCCTCCTCCAATGCGTCCAAGCTGTCCTGTCGATCGAGCTCGGCTTCTCTTTCTTCGTACATGCGCACGCGAGGCGAGTCATGAATTATGTCGCAGGGCAGGATTGCCTCTGTGCCGTATACCATAAAAAATGGTGTGAATCCGATAGTGCGATTCGGCGTGGTCCGCAGCCCCCAGAGTATGGAGTCAAGCTCCTCTACCCAGTGCGTGTTAGATTCCTTGAGGGATCGCACTAGTCTGGGTTTGATGCCGCTCATGATGAGACCGTTGGCTCGCTCGACTTGACCGTTAGTTTGTGGGTGATAGACTCAAGCGTAGTCGCACTTAATGCCCATGTTTTTGCACCAGAGTTTAACTTCGTCGGCCGTAAAGTTTGTGCCATTGTTAGTGATGATGCTGTGGGGGACACCGTAACGGTGTACAACCCCGGATATCAAGTCTATCACCGGTCCGGATTCTGCCGTCTTTACAGGCTTGGCCTCTATCCATTTGGTGAACTTATCCACCATGACCAGTAGGTATTTTTGCTTGTGGGTTCCTCCTTTAAGGGGTCCAACCATGTCAAGCCCCCAGACCGCAAAAGGCCAGGTTATGGGTATGGTTTGTAGGGCGGTAGGCGGCATGTGGCTTTGATTAGCGAATAATTGGCAACCGACGCATCGCTGTACTAAGTCCTGAGGGTCTGCCCAGGACGTCGGCCAGTAAAATCCGGTACAGAAGGCCTTGCTTACAAGGGCTCGAGCTGCGGTGTGGTGCCCACCAAGTCCGGCGTGAATTTCCGCCATAAGGTTCCGCCCTTCCTCTTCGGAGATACACCTTTGAAGGACTCCTGTGGTGCTTTTCTTATAAAGCTCTCCTTCGTGGACTTTATAGGCTTTAGATCGCCGCACTATACAGCGTGCCTCATTTTGGTCCTCAGGGAGTTCCTGCCTAGTTAAGTAGGCCAAGAATAGTTCTGTCCATGGGGCAATTACTGCCATTATTTCGTGGGCTGAGGGTGTGACTTCATTGACGGAGTCTTCCGTTGTGTCATGGTGTTCTGGGTTAGGCGATGCGGCCTGGTCCGGTTTGTTAATTCCGGATTCCCCTTCCCACTGTACGGATGGCTTGAATAACCTTTCCAGGAAAATGTTGGGGGGGACTGCATCGCGCTTTGCGCCGATGCGTGCCAAGACGTCTGCTGCCTGATTATTTTCCCGGGCTATATGGTGGAATTCCAGCCCTTCAAACCGATCTGACATATTTAGGATGACGTTGCGGTAAGCTGCCATTTTCGGATCTTTGGCATCAAAGTGTCTGTTTATTTGGGATATCGCGAGGTTCGAATCCCCATGCACCTCTAGGCCTTGAATGCCCATGGAGACTGTCATCCGGAGGCCATGTAGAAGGGCCTCGTATTCGACTGCATTGTTGGAGTCCGTATACATTATCTGGAGTACATATTGGACTGTATCTCCTGTTGGGGACGTCAGGACCACGCCAGCCCCCAGACCTGCCAGCATTTTGGAGCCGTCAAAGCGCATGGTCTAGTTGGAATATGTCTCGTACTCTTTAGGGAGTTCAGCTTCAGTCCATTCCGCGACAAAGTCAGCCAAGGCTTGCAACTTGATGGCTCGCCGTGGCTTATATGTTATGTCGAACGGGAGGAGCTCAATGTCCCATTTGGCAATCCGGCCTGTTGCGTCGTGGTTGTTTATGATATCGTTAAGAGGTAGTTCGGAGGCTATTGTTTATGAATCTGGCCCATTAATGGTGTACTGTTTCCCCGGGCTCTTGCCGAATTTGGGATAGATCCCTTGTATTTGGGTGGGCGGGTGGATTTAAATCCGGAACCTCGCCCGATCTAAGACTCAGGGGCCAAGAAATTTCCGAATTCGGAATCTTGTTTTCTTGGACGTTATTCAATGAATCAGGCCCGCTGCCTGACTTTAGGTTCAAGGCTTGGGAGACGTCCCCCCCTTCGCGGATGTCTGGCTCGGAGGGATCAGGAATCCGGACACATCTGGTCCTTAGGATGGGCGAAGATTCGCCGCATTGTTCTTCCACCACTTCAACGTGGTGGGTGACCTGGGGAGAGTCAATCTCTCTTTGATCAAGTTTAAGCCCAACCTGGCCGTAATCTGTAGCGACTCCCAGGGCGGCAATGCGATCCAAGAGCTCGTTTAGGGAAGAGAGCTCCATCGGATCTAACTGCTCGACAAGTTCCGAGCTGATGGGGAGATTGCTTTTGATGGCCCGAGAGGTCATCGTCGGCGCGGCGGCCGAACAGGCGGTCATCAAAAAACTGCCTAGCCGGAGAGTTTGGCCGACAGCCAAAGCTCCTTTAGCAACAGCGCCGTCTTTAAAGACGGGGTGCGGCATCCTTCCTGACGGTGACGACACAGGGGAACTCTCAATGAAAGCACCAATGTCGGTGTCAAAACCGGCAGATCTCGGGTAGGGGGTCCCGAAATGTGCGTCTAGGCGGATGGTAACAGGAGACAAGGGACACGATGTTTTTACCCAGGTTCGGGTCCTCTCGATGGAGGTAAAACCCTACTCCTGCTTGATTAATATTGATGATGTGGGTAGTACAAGAGTTGATCTACCACGAGATCAGAGAGGCTAAACCCTAGAAGCTAGCCTATGGTATGATTGTTGTTCGTCCTACGGACTAAAACTCTCCGGTTTATATAGACACCGGAGAGGGCTAGGGTTACACAGAGTCGGTTACAATGGGAGGAGATCTTCATATCATATCGCCAAGCTTGCCTTCCACGCCAAGGAAAGTCCTATCCGGACACGGGACAAAGTCTTCAATCTTGTATCTTCATAGTCCGGGAGTCCGTCCAAAGGTCATAGTCCGGCCATCCGGACACCCCCTAATCTAGGACTCCCTCAGTGACATAGCAAATGCACCCGAATGGGGTGATGAAGGCTGTTTTTATTTCATCAGGGCCATACAGTCGGATCTGATGGTATCCGGAATATGCATCTAAGAAAGACAAGCGCTCGCACCCTGCAGTCAAGTCAATAATCTGATCGATGCGAGGGAGAGGGAAGTGATCTTTCGGGCAGGCCCGATTGATATGCTTGAAATCAATGCACATGCAAAGTGAATCATCCTTCTTGGGGACCATGCCTATGTTGGCTAGCCACTCGGAGTGGTAGATTTCACGGATGAATTCTCCTGCCAACAGCCCAGCCACTTCTTCCCCAATTGCTTTTCTCTTCTGGACGGTGGACCGCCGAAGGTGCTCTTTGATGGGTTTTACCTTGGTGTCGACACACAAACGGTGCTCAGCCAGTCCCCTGGGTACACCTGGCATGTTAGAGGGTTTCCATGCGAAGATGTCCCAGTTCTCACGAAGGAACTGGATGAGCGCTTCTTCCTATTTGCTGTTGAGTGTTGTTGAAATATGAGTCAGCGCAGCATTGGGATCGGTCGGGTGAATATGAATCGACTTCGTTTCACCAGTCGACTGAAATGCAGAGTCTGTACCAGGCTTCTTGGATCGGAGCAAATCACTCGGATCTGCACTATTTTGATACTCTTGCAATTCGACCACTACCATCTGAGCATCGGTGATTTTGGAACCTTTCTGGAAGCATTCCTCTGCCTTCTGCCGATTGCCAGTTACCGTGATCACACCTTTGGGGCCAGGCATTTTCAACTTGAGATACACATAACACGGTCGAGCCATAAAGCGGGCGTAGGCTGTCCTACCCAGGATGGCGTGATAGGCACTCTGGAAATCCACGACTTCAAACGTAACTTCTCCTTACGGTAATGCTTTGAATCACCGAAAACCACGTCGAGGGCGACCTGACCGAGTGATTCGGCTTTCTTCCCAGGGATAACACCATGGAAACTCATGTTGCTCTCGCTAAGTTTGGACATCGGGATACCCATCCCCTTCAAGGTTTTAGCGTAGAGGATGTTCAGACCACTGCCACCGTCCATCAGTACTTTGGTTAGTCGAGTGCCTCCAACCATAGGGTCGACCACTAGTGCTTGCCTCCCAGGGGTGGCCACACAAGCGGGATGATCCGACTGGTCGAACGTGATAGCTATCTGAGACCATCTCAGGTAGGTGGTCGTCTTCGCAGGGGCGACCATATTCACTTATCTGTTGATAACCTTCAATCGACTCTTGCTTTCAACATCAGCAAAAATCATCAGAGTGGAATTGACCTTGGGGTAACCATCGTCTTCCCCTTCATCCTCGTCTTTGTCTGACTCATTCCCCTTCACATTGGGTTGTTTCTCTCGGAACTGCTGGATCAGAAGTCGACACTGCCGAGTGGTATGCTTCGGGTAAATCATATTACCTTCTTCATCTTTCTTAGTGTGGATGTGACATGGCAAATCCAGCACGTCATTCCCTGCTTGATCTTTTACCTTCTTAGGGGGCCAGGGCCCCTTAGGCTTTCCCTTAAACTTTCCTGGACTCATTGCCGCAATCTCTCCAGGTGCGGCTGGCTCGGCCTTACACTTCTGTTTCCGACCGGAGTTACCTCCACCGGCCTCTTGGCCGACTGATTTGCTCTTCCCGCTACGGAGTCGATCCTCTTCTTCCCCGTTAGCGTACCGGGTGGCTATCTCCATCATTCGAGTCAGAGTCATATCCCCAGTTCGACCGAATTTCAAGACCAACTCCCTGTATTTGACACCTTCCTTGAAAGCACATACAACTTGATGCTCTGAAACATTCTCGACGGTGTGATGCAAAGTGGACCATCTCTGGATGAACTCCCTCAAAGTCTCATTCGACTTCTGCACACAATGCTGCAACTCGGGTAATCCTGTTGGTCGCTTGCACGTGCCCTCAAAAGTTCTCAGGAACACTCGAGATAGCTCTTCCCAACTATGAATACTGCCCGGAGTCAACTGAGTCAGCCACGCTCGGGCCGACCTTTCCAACATAAGAGGGAGATGCTTCATCGCTATCTCGTCGTTACCGCCTCCAATCTGCACAGCCACTCGGTAATCTTCAAGCCAAGTTTTGGGCTTGGATTCACCGGTGAACTTACTGACCCCGGACGCCAACCTGAAGGTGGGAGGTATCACTGCTGCCCTGATGGCTCTGCTAAAACACTCGGGACTAGAAACATGCACTCGGCTACCACTTGGACGATCTCTGCCAGGGTCTTCTCTGTATGCTCTGTTCCGGTCGACCAGGCCTTGAACGAGGATAGACCTCGCGTCGAAGCCCGGTTCTCTTGGGTCGACTGAAATCCTGCGCTCGCCACTGTGACGGCGCCTGTCATCGTTCCGTCAAGGCACATACGACGCACTCCTCGTAGGAGGCGTGGGTCCCCGATGATGATTGTCACGGTCGAGTGGATGATCATACTGCCCACGGCCTTCATGCCGTGGAGGCGATCTTGGGCTGTGAGCCGACTGAAATGTATCCGCTGCAACGGATCTGCTGTGAATCCTATTCCGCGACTGAGATACTGCTATATTCTGCTCTCCTGCTGCCCTGAGCAGGGCCCGGATCTGCATCAACCCTCTGCCAGCTTCTGACTGGGAAGGTTGGATCGAATCGGCTATTTGAGCCGCAGCTGTGAGATTCTGAATCGGAGTGCGGTATACCTTAGGTGGCAGCGGAAAAAGCTGTCGTCGACTGGACTCATGGATCCGCTCCTGGGCGCGCTCGTCAAGAGCACGCGGAAGGCTATCCAGTCGAGTGCGCTCAACCAAGTTAGCTAGGCGCACCCCCTCCAAGGCCTGAGCCTCGGGGGTTTCTCCAACGATGGGCGTGTGGAGTGCATCCATGTTGTGGTGACAAAGTTCTTCCCTCTGCTGCGAAGAGAGGGGCTCGGGTTGGTATTCCTCATGGTCGTGCGACGGATTGCTGCCCCCATCCCCGCCGCCTTCACGGCGGAAACCGGGCGGGCTGTGAGGCCCATCGACCATCAAGACTTCGGCCGCAGGATCGCTGCTATCGCACTCAGACGTGGTCTCCACGGAGCCAGTCGACAGATCGAACATGTCGTGGAGAGTTTTGTCGGGCTCGATTGCCGCGACTTGATGGGTGGTCGACTGCCGAGCCGCCGCGTGTTTCACCCACCACTGAAGCCGCGATCGACCGGACAGCTTGCGGCAGCGAACAGCGGGGGGGGGGGATGCCATCGGAGCTGACTAATACTGAGTCGATGGCTGCCGGAGAAGAACACCGCGAACGCACACGCGGAAGTGCGTCGCCCCTCGGACGGGGAGCACCTCGATGTCCATTGGAGCTTCTTGAAGCCACGCGGAGTCGTCGGTGACAAAAACGAGCGCGCCGCCAATCCGCCGCCCGAAACCATGATGATGGTGATCGGTAAAACTTGCACCTTCACCTACAAAATCGCTAAGACACCTACCCCACGGTGGGTGCCAACTGTCGTGGTCCTAAGACTGATAGTAGAAAGGGGGGTAGGTATGGAGAGGCAAAATCTTAGCTATGGCGAAGATGTACACACAAGGTTTACGAGTTCAGGCCCTTCTCGGAGGAAGTAATAGCCCTACGTCTCGGTGCCCGGAGGCGGTCGATTGGATTGTGTGTGTTGGATTACAGGGGGTGCAAACCCTTGTCCCAGAGGAGGGGGCGGATTATATAGAGTGTGCCAGGACACCAGCCCGCCTCCATTACAAGGGGTTTGATGTACATAAAGTAAGGGGTGTTACTGGTAACGCCAGTCTTAAGTACTCTTAATGCTCATAAAGACTAAGGAGTGAATGTCCGGCCGTTGCGTGCTCTTCCGACTCCTGATCTTTGATATAGTCGAGTGACTCCCCATATGGTCGAGTGACGGTAGGGGGTGGTCGTTGAGTGATGTGATCGTTGAGTGGATTGCACTAGCCGTACTTGAAAGGTGTTCTTCTGTTGCCTCTTAGTCTTTTTATCTTCTGGGGTAGTGACCTTGGGTAAGACGTATGGGCCGGGCATATGACCCTACCCCATGTCTATATCCTCGTCACTATGGAACAACGTTAACTCCTGAACAAGACCCGTAAGATATCAGTATGAATATACAATGAAATGTGATAATCTATTTTCCATGCTTAGATGAATAATAAAGCCATAAATGTTGCACACAAGTAAGATGAGGGTACAACCTATCTGGCCGCCATCGATAGGAGTGAGCATCATGTGCTGACTTGTCGATGGCCATGTAGTTGTTGTGGCTGTCCATGTCGGGCATGCGCATTCGATGCAGGGAACTGTTGAGTGGGGACTATAGCTCCCTTCTGGTGTATGCTTCCCTTGTTGGAGCAGCTGTGCTGAGTCGGAAGACGGTGTGTCTGAAGATGCAGATAACGCATAATGTTAAGAACGACATATCTCTTTGATCTAAAGAAATAGACTAAGAGATCAACAACAAGGTACAAGAGTGGTCACATGTCCGTTGACTGAAGACTAAATCGGGGTCACACAATTTTATTTTATTTTGGTACTATCCGATCTACGCCAGATGGCTTGATGGTCGTCTTGTGCCTCCCGGCTGACACTGTTCGGAATCTTCCCCGAAGAGCCAGCGACCAACCGCAGAGCAGCTTGCTTCCGCCGTCCGTGGCCCTGACCAAAACCCCGCTCCCCGCCCCACCACACTGTCGTGGTTCACCGCCCCGGGCCAATCCACAAAGACTCCCCGTCATCCAGATCGAGCGGTGGCAGTACCTTCAACCCACGCAAATCTAAGATAGCCATCTAAGCGCTGCTTCCGCGGTGAACTTGCGGCCTCGCACCCTTACGTTAGACACCAGCCAACCGGAAGCCTAGGAGCTCCGCCGCCTCGAGGGGTGATGCTTCCCATTGGGAATCAATTGGCCTAGAATAAAAATTCAGACAACTAACGCCTAAATAAAGTGATTTGAGATGAGGGTGCGACCTATCTCGCGGCATGGTGAAGTAGGCAGGTCCAACTGCCGAGTCGGTGAGGTCGGCGTGGTTGCGCTGGCGACCGGCGGCAGGGAAACAACAATGCCGCGACGGCCGATGGCTACGGGGAAGCAGCACCTGGACTCTGGACGGATCCAAAGTTCGAGCCGCTCCGGCACCGTGAACAACGGCGGGGGTGAATCGGCTCCGGTACTGTTCACGCGACCGTCGTCGAGGCAGCTCCAGCAGCACGGAGTAAGAGGCACACGGCCCAGTGCACGACGGCAAATGAACAACGTCTCCGGCATTAGGGAGGAGGGCGGCTATGAAATTGGTGCGGTGGGGGGTGCCATGGAGGAGGGGCTGAGGTTTTGCAGCTCGGGAGAAGGGAGCTTCCTGGGGAGAAGGTGATTTGGCGCCCACGAGGTATGAATGGGGGGAGGGAATTGGGAGGCGAGTGGAACCATGTCTTACGGACTCATTTGTCTGAAATGTGAGGGGGAGTTACAGTTCTACCCCTGCCTTTAGGCTTCTCGGCTTGGGTGTGTGTACTAAGGGTCGGGGATAGTAGAGTAACTTTTTTTCTCCCCAAATAGTGGGCGGGAGCGATTTCCGGTGAGGAGGGCATGTTTTGAAATGGGCGCGAGCGATTTCGGGCGAGGAGAGCGTGTTTTGAAATAGTGGGCGCGAGCGATTTCGGGCGAGGAGAGCGTGTTTTGCCGACCATGGTTTATGAATTATTCGGCACATGTCATTTCGACCGAGGAGAAGGCGCTCTTGGATGAAGTTACGAACCTACCCTCGATGTACAATGGGCCAATTGATGCATGTCCAACATAGGACGGTAATTTCGCGTCTCCCATTTATTTGCTCTGGCGAATTCCACCGAGCAGAGGATATTTAAACTGTTCGTTCAAATTTTGGGAGAATGAGCATCCACGTCTACCTTACCAAGTTGATTCGAATCAAATTTTGAAATATTAGCTTGCCACTTCTTTTTTAGATGGAGAGATGATGCTCGGGAGTAATGTGTTTTTACATGCTTGTTGCTAGCGATTTACTATATGACAAATAGTTGACCCACTCAAAAACGCGAATCAAACCCAAAATGAAATATCTCGATTCAATGAAATAGCTCGTTCACTAGGTCAAAATAGTGAACTAAATCCAAAATTGAACACCTCAATCGAGTAGCATGTTGTACAATATTATAGTACTCCATGAACATGTTGAAAGTCAAATTAATAAACTTGTTTGATATACACATATAACCATTCATGTGTGGATTGCAGACAACATGTTCTCCAATTTAAATATTTGAATGCAAATTTATATCGATACATGGTTTATATCAGTCTTTGATGCATAAAACGCGACCTCCCCCTCTCCCGGACTCATGTTCTCTCTCTCTCTGTGTGTGTGTGTGTGTGTATGTGTCTCTCTCTCTCTCTCTTTCTCTCTCTCTCTCTCTCGACGACAATCTTCAGTTCTGTCGCACGCATCCGACACAAAAACCTTGTTGGTCCCTCTCCCTTTCTCTCACACACTATGTATGATACTCTAGCTAGTCCAAGCTAGATATCTTGGGTGCACTCATCGTGCGCACACAAATTTCTTGGATCTTTGCCCGTAACTCTCTCACGCACCACTCTATCGTCTCGGAGGTCTTCCCCCTCTCTCTCTCAAACTCTCCATCTACCTGGGTCACACATACGCATGCATATCTCACTCGCACTCGATAGGCCCATCTAAAACTCTATCTCTCTCCCTCGTTCTCTCTCCATCTCACACGCACACACACACAATCTCATGCCTAGCTAGCCAAGTATGATGGTCTCTCACTCAATTGTAGGCACACGCAGTCCCCCCTATATGTATATGACTAGCTAATCTTAGTCTCCATCACAAACAGGTGCATGGTCTATCTCGATTTCTCTCGGGGCATCTTTCTATCGCGCACGCACCTCCCTCGATCTCCCACCCATATAGTCCCCTCACGATGTCGAGGGGATATCTCTATCACAAACACACCCTCTCTCCCTCCCCATGCGTCCATGTCTTCCATGTGTCCCTCTCGACCTTTGTTCCTTGTTGGCCAGACCTCTATTGGACAAGTGCTATAGAGGTGTCTCTCTCCCTTGCAAACAATCACATACTAGCTATCTTTGTGTATCTCCTCACCTCGCTTTTCTATCTCGGAGACGCATGCGTGATATGTTCGCATAAGAAACAAAAAAATACAGACTCTCTCTAATTTATCGTTTGTTGTCACTTTCTCTTTCACACACATACTCTTTTTGCACACTTACCCATTCTCCTTCACACGCACATGATCTGTCTCGACTTAGGCACTCTCCTCGGTCCATAGCATATAGATTTATTGAAAAGTCAAACATCACAAAGTTTGACCATGTACATGGAGAAAAACAATTACATCTAGAACGGCAAACATATACCATTATATTCACCATGAGATGTAGTTTTGTATGATGTATCTTTGGTATTGTTGATATACATAACATTTGCGTAAACCTGATCAAAGTTTCCAAAGTTTGACTTCTAAAAAATTTACATGCACTGCATTATCGAGCGGATGGAATATCTCTTTCGCCCTCTTAGCTATCTGACGCACCACTCAACCTTATCGGGGCTCCTCAATCTCTCTCAAACTTTATTGGTTAGTTTGGTTCATGACCTGGACCTCATGCCTTCATGGCTAGTACTGCCTGGTGTGGACGTGAGATGTAAAATATTTCTGCCTTGTCAGGCTTGTGTGGTGCTGAAGCGTTTGGTTCATGCCTGTGCCAGGCAAAGCATCAACGTCCCATCAATCAGTCCATGCAGCAATTATTTAATGCTAATATCCATCCAGGTTGCTGTTAGCCTCGTGGCCGGACGACCAGGCACGGCCAGGCGTTTGAAATTGGTCGCCTGGGCCAGCCTACTTGCAGTGTGTGGAGTCCAGCCAGGCTAATTAAATTGCAAGGGAATCCAGGCCAGGCGGGCTTTCTTTTTTACAGGGTAGCAACCAAACAAGCATGCATGAAATCCAGCCACAACCCCAGGCCAGACAAAAGATGCTCAGGACGCAAGCCAAACCGACCTTATATCTCCCTGGTTCACACATACACATGTCTCACTCGCGCTATACATATAGAACCATCAAACACTCTCCGCCCTTGTTCTCTCTCCATGTGACACGCACCCCCCTAAGTACCATAATCCCTCACTCCATCATAGGCGCAAGCACTCCCCCCTCCTAAGTATGATTATCTCTTACTAGCCATCGGGAACACACGTATTGTCTCCTTCCATCCATACGTCTATCTTGATATCTCTTGGGGCATCTTCTATCACGCACACACCTTGTCACTCGATCTCCCACCCATGTAGTCCCATCACAATCTCCAGGGGATCTCTCTATGACAAACATACACTCTCTCCTCCCAATGTGTCTGCATTTTCTTTGTACATCTCTCTCGACCTCTCCCCCTTGTTTGTCAGACCCCTCTTGGACACGTGCTAGGGGTCTTGCTCTCTCGGTTCCAAACAACCACACACTATCTCCTCAGCTTTCCTCCGTTGTCAAAGATGCATGTGTGATATGTTTGCATAAGACACACATGCTTTTTCTCTACTTTTATCGTGTGTTGTCCATGTATCTTTCACACACGCACACACATTTTTTTCACTCACTCTTTCTATTTCTCCCTCTCTCTCTCTCTCTCTCTCTCTCTCTAGTTAGGGACTCTGTCACGTCCATAAGCATATGGATGTTTTGAAAAGTCAAACCTCAGAAAACTTTGACCAGGTATATGTGGAGAAAAACATTTACATCTGGAACGATCATTAGATTCATCACAACATGTACTTACTTCATACTATCATTTATCTTTGGTATTATAGATATAAGTAATTTCTTTATAAACTTGGTCAAAGTTGCAAAAGTTTGTCTTTAAAAGAATGTTGGAACTACATTATCGAACGGAGGGAGTAGCTCTTTATCTCTCTCTGCTATCCCTCACGGGCCTCCCCTCTCACTTGAACTCTCTATACTGACGGATTATACGCTCACTGTGTCAGCGTATAGCTTCGTATATTGTTTAGTTGACCGGTCAACCAGTCCACATGCTGCCTTGTATGCTCGTGTTATGTATCTTCGTGTGCTGGCCCATGTGGCAGTTGTCAGGACCCCGACTCAATGCCACATCGATCTAGCATGTAACACCTCATATCACTTTGCGGCCTCACGCACGGTATTCCCACGGGTGTCGCCTTACCTTTGCCCGGGACCGTTTGCGCCTTTTGGCTCACGTATATGATGCTGTCGCTAGCATCCATATGATAAAGAGTCCGGGCTGACATGACTAGTCGTAAACCCAAAGTGGCACAGACTTACAGGGACAGGCATCCATGACCCAGCATCGAACGTGTCGGTCATCAGCGAGTGAATCCAGGCTGTAGCACTGGGCTAGCAGGACTCCGGTGAACCGGGCTGTAGCGGGCTAACAGGACTCCGGTATTCATCGCGTGACATTTCCCCGAAGGGACAGACACAGGAACGAAGAAGGACACATGCCGGCCAGCCTAAGTGTTCCGGAGCAGTAGCAAGATACCAAGGCTCAATGGAAACACTAGGAGACATTTCCCGGTAAGAGAGGCTACTAAAGATAAACAACTAGATGGTCAGATCCCACACATACCAAGCATTTCAATAACATACACACAATATGCTCGATATGTGCAAATACAACATGGCATCACAACATGACTCTACGACTCAAGTATTTAATCAATAGGCTCCGAGGAGCGAGATATTACAAACAGGGGTCTCATGACCCAACATTCAGAGCATACAAATCAAGCACAAGCGGAAGCTATCATGTCTGAGTACAGACATCTATAAATGAAAAAGGCTGAGAAGCCTGACTATCTACCAAATCCTGCCGAGGCACAAGATCGTAGCTGAGGTAACAAGCTAAACGTCGAAGACCACGCGGAAATACTAGTGAGACTGAAGTCTCTCTGCAAAAACATAAAATAGGCAAACGTGAGTACAAATGTACCCAGCAAGACTTACATCAGAACTATCTACATATGCATCATTATCAACAAAGGGGGTTGGTGGGGTTTAACTGCAGCAAGCCAGCTTTGACTCGGTGGCTATCCTAAACTACGACTGCAAGCAACTCTTTTGAGGTGGCGCACACGAGTCCACATATTCACCATATCAATACACCACTATGGATCCGCTCCCGTCTCCCTACGAGAACGCCATCCATAGCACTCACGCTTATCTTGCGTATTTTAGGGTATCCACTTTCACTTGTCTATGAACTGATATAAGCAACCCAGAAGTCCTTTACCGCGGACACGGCTATTCGAATAGATGATGTTAACCCTGCAGGGGTGTACTTCTTCATACATGTTTCCACCACTTAGCGTCTGCACACGACATGTGCTCGGCAGACTTCAAGCGAAAGCCGACGTGGGTGTAGACCACGACCTACCTAAACACTCAAGTCTCTAGTCCAGGTTTATCGCCTATTCGGGTTCCATCCATGAGGAGATCCGGCCGGAGTTTCGCTCACAGCCCCAAACAATGTGAACAGGGTTCCCGAGATACCAAACGGGCATCCGGTACACCATGCCACGTACCTACCGCATCACAGCCCACCCCTACGGTCAGCGCTGTCCACGGCCTCCAGTAAGCTACAAACACCAGAAACTACTTGCAACTCCTGGACAGAGGACTAGGGTGAATAAGAAGTCGAGCGGGGTCATATTTCAGGGCCCAATGTATGGTAGTAGCTGAATCATGGATCACAAACACAGAACTCAGTTCCTGAGGACGGCTGCAATGAGACAACCCACCATGTACTCCTACATGGCCTCTCACCGCTACCTTTACCAAATCGTGTTCACATACTTAGCTCACACACAGTAGGACATGTTCACACACCTCTAATTCATCCCCGATGAATCAGACCTGACTCAACTCTAAGCAGTAGCAGGCATGACAAACAAACATGAATGAGTAGGCACAACAGGGCTCAAACAACTCCTACTCATGCTAGTGGGTTTCATCTATTTACTGTGGCAATGACAGGTCATGCAAAGGATAAAGGGGTTCAGCTACCGCAGCATGTAACAGTTGAATCGGTGTTGTCCTAATGCAGTAAAAGAGAGCAGGAGCGAGAGAGTGGGATTGTATCGGAATGAACAAGGGGGTTTTGCTTGCCTGGCACTTCTGAAGATAGCATTGAGTCTTCATCAGTGTCAACGATCACATCATCGGTATCACGTCTATCAAGAGGGGACAAATACCGGCAACACAGAAGGGAACACAATCAATGCAATGCACAATATGATGCATGATCATGACATGTCAAAATGAATGTGTCTTGGGCTAATGCAACTAGCAACAGATTAAATGAAGTTGGTTTGAATACAAGATTCAAATTCAAACTCCATATGTGATTATTCAAATGCCATTTAATTGATTTGTGCTAAACAGCAGCTATAAGTTGTTCTAACATGCATGAAAATGGTACAGATGGATTCCTTGAATTTTTCTGATAATTTTTCATATATAAATTATTTAATTTGGAGTTACGGTTAATTTTCTATGATTTATTGAAGTTTAGAATATATTCTGGAATTATAAATCATTTCCTAATTTATTTTAATTCCAGAAATACTTTACTGCGTCAGCATGACATCACCTTGACGTCATCAGGTCAACGGGGCAGATTCAGGTCAAACCTGACAAGTGGGGTCCACTGGTCAGTGACCCAGTCAACTAACCAGGTTAGTTAGCCCTAACTAACTTAGTTAGCCGGGCGGGGCCCGCATGTCAGTGGCCTATCTAATTAGCTAGGTTAATTAGCGCTAACTAATCTAACACTAATCTAGCAGGCGCCTGGGCCCACACGTCAGGGGGTCAAACCCCGGGTCAAACCCGCCGCAGTTGACCCGCGGCTTGTCGCCGGCGACGCCAGCAACGGCGGAGGGCGTCGGAAACGCTCCTTCGGCGACCAAATCGGCGACTGAGGGGCTCTACGCGTAGCTGGGAGTCGCCCGCATCCATCTGTGCAAACGGCAGGGGCTGAGGTGGCCCGAGCTCACCGGAACGGGGCCCGCGGCGGCGACCGGAGTTCGGGCCAGCACGGGCACGGGGCTACGCTTGGCGAGCGAGCGAGCTGAGAGGCTGGGCGGGCTCCTGGGAGATCCACGAGCTCGAGATCGTGCTCGGACGCGAGTTCGGTGACCTGCAACGACGGCGGCGACAGGCGTGACGGCGGTGAGCTTCCGCCGCAGTGGCCAGGGGGGATAGAGGAGGGATTCAACGGCGGGGAGAGAGGGGTTGGGAGCAGGAGCTCACAGCGGGTGCAGCGGTGGCCTCGGCGAGCTCGGGGAGGCACCGGAGCTCGCGAATCCTCGAAAGTTCGCCGGCGGCCGAAGGTTGGGGGCGAGCTTGAGGGCGACGCTGCAGGGCTTCCGGAGGGCCGTGGATCGGTGGGGAGGAAGAGGGGGTCGGGGCGGAGCTCCCTGGGGCGTCGGTGAGGCGTGGGGTGGCCGGTAGCCACAGTGGCTCTCGTCGGTGGCGGCGGCTCCGTTCGGTCGCGGGAGGGGAAACAGAGGAGCGAGGGGGAGGGAGGTCCAGAGAGCGAGGGGGAAGTGAGAGAGGGTCGGGGCTGCGTGGCGTCGCGGGAGGGACCAGGGAAGGAGGAGGCAGCCAGGCAGGGAGGAGGTGGCCTCCTCGGCCGCGCGCGTGCGAGCACGCAGCTGCTCCCACTGGCAAGAGGAAGACGACAGGGGGGGAGTAGCGGTGGCGGGCTGGGCCGCGCTGGGCCGGTCCTGTTGGGCCACCAGGTGGGCTTCACAGGTAAGTCCTTCTCTCTTTTATTTCTATTCTGTTTCTCTTTTCTATTTCTGCAATTTGTTTTTGGATTTGATTTAAAATATCAAATCATTTTATAAAATCCTGGAAATAATTATGGGTGCTTTCTGAATTATTTCAGTGACCCTTAACAATTTCCAACATTTATTTGAACATTTAAATTATTTATAGTATTCAAATGCCCAAAGTCAAATACAATATGGTTTATTCAAAAAATCCAAAAATGTCTTGGAAAAATATCCATCATCTCTGGATATGGTTTTCACCCTTTTCCAGTGATCATGAACATTTTTGCAAACCAATTTGGGTTCTTTGAAAATATTTTGAAGTTGAACCTATTTGCAATGCTTTGGTGCTAGGGCTTGGTCATCCCCATTTCAAATTTCATACAATTTAAACATGTTGCACACATGAAGCTAGCCTAGAGCATTACCAGAAGCTAGGGATGTGACAACTCACCCCCACTAAACAAGAATCTCGTCTCGAGATTCAAGCGTAGGGTAAGGTGAAGGGGAAACGCAAACTAGTATAATCTTCACGATCCAGGGTACACTTCAAATGGACGTTGATTCGTTCACCATCATTGTCTTGAAGTCTTGCCTTGAAAAATCCTGTCAACATGACATGGAGGAAAGAAGGAGACTCTAGAAGGGTCGATCTCCTCGAAGATCGAACAACTCAGGATTAACTCACGGAATGAGACATAGAACCATCTCTCGGGTTGAGACACGAGATACACATCAAGAAGGGTGGAAAGAAATGGATGACGAAGGTTCACTAGGTGGACAACAATTCCACACTTAAAAAGGTGGTAAACGATTGTCAACGTAGCGAGGAGTTGAGTTGCCATGAAACCACATCGAGACATCTTAGGAATGGTGACTCGTAGAGATATCCCCTTAAGTGGCAAAAAGAATTACCTTTGATATAGAGATCGTTGAGACTCTCTATATCAGCCGAAGGCAAATCACAGCAATCGATTGGCGGGGGTCGGTAGAATGGCATACTCGGACTTGGATGATGTGGATTACCTTGTTGAAGACAACGTAATGGATGATTTTGCTTATCACCGGAAATGGAAGAGATCCATGGTAGAATGGCACATTGGCGGTGCAAGCTGGGAACAAAATGCAAATGCTGGGAATGATTCTGGTAACTGGGGAAGAACCCAACAAAAGAGAGTGAATTCACTGTTTGAAAAGGTCATAGCATTTGCCGAGGAAACTGAGAGGAATCCCAGTTAGAGATGATGATAACACGTAGCGCTTGTGCGTGCTCTCAAGAACTTGAGCATTTCCATAATCATCAAGGTTTTATCAACATCCGTGTCAAGGGTCCGGTAACACAACTTACTACCATGATGAATGGTGATGGAGGATGCAGATGCAAAGGAAGATAACACCTTCTCAAATTTCACCCTTGGCGGGGCCAAGGAAATAAAATCTGGATGATCGACCGAGAGACATTTAGCACTCCGCTTCTAATGTTCTCCTTAATGTGCTAGTGTATCCCATTCATAGATACGGTTTGATAACTAGAACATCAAGTAAAAGGTCGGACTTCGGAACACAGAAATCCATAGGGGTAACTAGGGAGTAAATCCTACGAAATCCCTATGGGGAGGTGGCCAACTTCATCAATCAAGATATTATAATAACAGGTCTTCCGGCTGGGTGTGTTGGCCACGACATCCACTTTACCGGTTATCGCGCGACCAATATTATAATTCTTGGGAAATATTCCAACCATCATATCTGCCTGAGATTCAGATCTGGTTGGTGTCAGGATATTCCAGACTCATCGAGTCTAGGAAGAAAACGGAAGTTTGCAACACAAATCGACGAGATGACGTTGCGAGATTCTCGGGGAATGAACTACGATAGCAAGCTCCAAAACATGAGCTGGTTCTGCTACAAACATGTGAACACGTTGTCCCAGACAAGCATGCCCTCATGGTAGTCTTACAATAAAACACTACCGAGTTCAGGAGGGGGAACCATCAACGAGGGTATCGAAGTCTTGTGCATTACCATGGATTAACACTTAACTCCTTTTCTCGAACAAATCAGTCAGTGGCTTGGGGTGCTACGGAACACATATAGAATGGAGGTTGCAAGTCTCCGAACCACAGAATACTTTCGCACGTGTGCATGACTGATTTGGGATGATTCCAAGGGAAACAAAACAATCTTTCTCAAATTCACGGCGGCAACTTTCACCAAATGCACGTGTATAAGAGGAAGTCACTCCTTTCATCAAACAAATACTTCATGAGCTAGCATGAAGAAAATGCTTTCAAAAGTTTCCAACACTAGCTTAATGTTCAACAAAATCATGGAGGAGATAAGGATGTTGTCAATGGGCTCAACAACAATTCATCCGGGTTTCCTTTTAAAAGGAATTCCATAGTTAAGTGAACACGGTGATAGCATTGGTCAGACCAGAGATGTAATGGTGTATGCTCGAGGGATCAACCACGAATAAGACAACATTACGAGCATCGTTGGTACTGATTTGATTTGACGATAGCCCATACTCAAATCAAAGGATTGATAAGACAATAGGTCCAGCAACTGATCACAGGGACCAATCGATGAAGATATCATCTTCTTCAACACACACTACACAAGAATATCCCTTTGGGACGAACTAAGTCAGGCAAGCTTTTATCTTCCAATTCTCCAGGTTGTTGTATAGCTTAACCAGCTAGCTCAGGGGTATCTAACACCGATTCTTGGAGAGAAAGTGGTTCGCAAGAAACCAACTTGATCACGAGCTCAACATAACAGTCAGGTGACAGCCTGGTGATACTTTCGAGAAGATATTCGGAAAATCACGAACCACCGATATGTTACTAAGCTCGAGAACAATCTCGCTTTTGAGGGCAAGACGATATGATCAAATGAGTGAGGACTTGACAAGATCCTAACTCATCAATCGAAGGGTGCACCGAAATAAGGACTAGGTAGCACGATCAGTCTTAGAAGGATGATTCAAAAACCAACACGCTAAGAATGAAATTATTGTCCCTTAACTACCAAGCAACGAGGTTGCTGGGAGTATTGATTTCACACATCACGATTCACCTGTCGACATTCCGGTTACAATAACACAGGAACCGAGGAATGAACAATGATGGCAAGAAGTATCACTTTACCAAGAGTTCATAGGATGGTGTGCAATTCCTATAACAATCCCGATATAAAAGATGGTAATACTCCAAGGTAGAACAGAGCAAAAGCTGGATTGGCATTTTGATCTGCGGAGTACAATTGTTTTGACCCAATCCTAGATATGGAAGAGGTACTGGAGTTTGTTTCTCCTAGTCATTCCGCGATAGAATGGCTTGACGGACCACAAGAGTAATAGGCATCGATGAACGAATGCACACATAATCTTGACTATCAATTGATAGACGAGGGTCAGAAGACAACTAAAGAGGGACAACTCAAGGAACACACGATTTTCTGAGTTGTGGGTGCATGGTTTAGCATGTCGAACGAATTCCACATATTTCTTCCGGATAACCCATGCAGAAAGGTAGAACTGGCAGAGTCACAATGTAGAATCGAGAACCCATCGAGAGCACTCTGATTGTGATCTTTCGATCAGCGAGGAACATCTGCCATAAGCGGTTCATAGTATTTGGAAGAAAGGAATACCACGAACATCGAGGACTAATGCAAAGGTTACTAATAACCTAAAGGAACGAGCAAAACTATCAACATGAAGCAAGTAGGGTGAATCTCGGGTTCAAAACCCAGGGATAGAATACCTACTACTAAATGGCATCACGGGATGCTTTCGATAATGACGGCCAGAGTCATCACACTGGAACATAAATCATGGCTAAATTACTAGATGATCCCCTAAGACACCTAGGGTCATAATAATTATTCCAACATAAAGGTCGAGAGTAGAATACCTCAACTCAACAATTAGTGTGATTGAGCTGGCATAAAGGAGCATCGAAACCAGAGGGAAAGGATTTTGCAAATGCATCAGACTATTTAGAAACCTGGAATGACTCGGACAGCATAACGGCTGTAAATGCTCAGAAAAGATTTGAGACATTCACAAAAATGGTGGCATAACCACTCAGAAGCACAATATCAAGGTCTCGAGATCAACAGTTAACATACAGAAGTAGAAACTGAACTCAAGCTTAGAACCATCAATCCTACAAGTCTGCAGATTAGTAACACGTGATCCTGATAGAAAGAAGAGATAGCCTAGTTCTTAATCCCCGTAGAAGAGAAGATGATGACTCAGATCAGAAGGCCATGAGGTATAAGGAGTAAAAAGAGCCTTACGTTCCATCCCACAATCAATTCCCTTATATAACTAAAGAATTTCTAGACTCAACTTCGACCAGTTTGGCTTGGTAATCCTACAGGCAGTCAAGCTCTGATACCAACGCTGTCAGGACCCCGACTCAATGCCACATCGATCTAGCATGTAACACCTCATATCACTTTGCGGCCTCACGCACGGTATTCCCACGGGTGTCGCCTTACCTTTGCCTGGGACCGTTTGCGCCTTTTGGCTCACGTATATGATGATGTCGCTAGCATCCATATGATAAAGAGTCCGGGCTGACATGACTAGTCGTAAACCCAAAGTGGCACAGACTTACAGGGACAGGCATCCATGACCCAGCATCGAACGTGTCGGTCATCAGCGAGTGAATCCAGGCTGTAGCACTGGGCTAGCAGGACTCCGGTGAACCGGGCTGTAGCGGGCTAACAGGACTCCGGTATTCATCGCGTGACATTTCCCCGAAGGGACAGACATAGGAACGAAGAAGGACACATGCCGGCCAGCCTAAGTGTTCCGGAGCAGTAGCAAGCTACCAAGGCTCAATGGAAACACTAGGAGACATTTCCCGGTAAGAGAGGCTACTAAAGATAAACAACTAGATGGTCAGATCCCACACATACCAAGCATTTCAATAACATACACACAATATGCTCGATATGTGCAAATACAACATGGCATCACAACATGACTCTACGACTCAAGTATTTAATCAATAGGCTCCGAGGAGCGAGATATTACAAACAGGGGTCTCATGACCCAACATTCAGAGCATACAAATCAAGCACAAGCGGAAGCTATCATGTCTGAGTACAGACATCTATAAATGAAAAAGGCTGAGAAGCCTGACTATCTACCAAATCCTGCCGAGGCACAAGATCGTAGCTGAGGTAACAAGCTAAACGTCGAAGACCACGCGGAAATACTAGTGAGACTGAAGTCTCTCTGCAAAAACATAAAATAGGCAAACGTGAGTACAAATGTACCCAGCAAGACTTACATCAGAACTATCTACGTATGCATCATTATCAACAAAGGGGATGGTGGGGTTTAACTGCAGCAAGCCAGCTTTGACTCGGTGGCTATCCTGAACTACGACTGCGAGTAACTCTTTTGAGGTGGCGCACACGAGTCCACATATTCACCATATCAATACACCACTATGGATCCGCTCCCGTCTCCCTACGAGAACGCCATCCATAGCACTCACGCTTATCTTGCGTATTTTAGGGTATCCACTTTCACTTGTCTATGAACTGATATAAGCAACCCAGAAGTCCTTTACCGCGGACACGGCTATTCGAATAGATGATGTTAACCCTGCAGGGGTGTACTTCTTCATACATGTTTCCACCACTTAGCGTCTGCACACGACATGTGCTCGGCAGACTTCAAGCGAAAGCCGACGTGGGTGTAGACCACGACCTACCTAAACACTCAAGTCTCTAGTCCAGGTTTATCGCCTATTCGGGTTCCATCCATGAGGAGATCCGGCGGAGTTTCGCTCACAGCCCCAAACGATGTGAACAGGGTTCCCGAGATACCAAACGGGCATCCGGTACACCGTGCCACGTACCTACCGCATCACAGCCCACCCCTACGATCAGCGCTCTCCACGGCCTCCAGTAAGCTACAAACACCAGAAACTACTTGCAACTCCTGGACAGAGGACTAGGGTGAATAAGAAGTCGAGCGGGGTCATATTTCAGGGCCCAATGTATGGTAGTAGCTGAATCATGGATCACAAACACAGAACTCAGTTCCTGAGGACGGCTGCAATGAGACAACCCACCATGTACTCCTACATGGCCTCTCACCGCTACCTTTACCAAATCGTGTTCACATACTTAGCTCACACATAGTAGGACATGTTCACACACCTCTAATTCATCCCCGATGAATCAGACCTGACTCAACTCTAAGCAATAGCAGGCATGACAAACAAACATGAATGAGTAGGCACAACAGGGCTCAAACAACTCCTACTCATGCTAGTGGGTTTCATCTATTTACTGTGGCAATGACAGGTCATGCAAAGGATAAAGGGGTTCAGCTACCGCAGCATGTAACAGTTGAATCGGTGTTGTCCTAATGCAGTAAAAGAGAGCAGGAGCGAGAGAGTGGGATTGTATCGGAATGAACAAGGGGGTTTTGCTTGCCTAGCACTTCTGAAGATAGCATTGAGTCTTCATCAGTGTCAACGATCACATCATCGATATCACGTCTATCGAGAGGGGACAAATACCGGCAACACAGAAGGGAACACAATCAATGCAATGCACAATATGATGCATGATCATGACATGGCAAAATGAATGTGTCTTGGGCTAATGCAACTAGCAACAGATTAAATGAAGTTGGTTTGAATACAAGATTCAAATTCAAACTCCATATGTGATTATTCAAATGCCATTTAATTGATTTGTGCTAAACAGCAGCTATAAGTTGTTCTAACATGCATGAAAATGGTACAGATGGATTCCTTGAATTTTTCTGATAATTTTTCATATATAAATTATTTAATTTGGAGTCACGGTTAATTTTC
This sequence comes from Triticum dicoccoides, assembly GCF_002162155.2. Classification (NCBI taxonomy): domain Eukaryota; kingdom Viridiplantae; phylum Streptophyta; class Magnoliopsida; order Poales; family Poaceae; genus Triticum; species Triticum dicoccoides. The sequence continues at coordinate 110,380,518 of NC_041383.1, forward strand.
TATGATTTATTGAAGTTTAGAATATATTCTGGAATTATAAATCATTTCCTAATTTATTTTAATTCCAGAAATACTTTACTGCGTCAGCATGACATCACCTTGACGTCATCAGGTCAACGGGGCAGATTCAGGTCAAACCTGACCAGTGGGGTCCACTAGTCAGTGACCCAGTCAACTAACCAGGTTAGTTAGCCCTAACTAACTTAGTTAGCCGGGCGGGGCCCGCATGTTAGTGGCCTATCTAATTAGCTAGGTTAATTAGCGCTAACTAATCTAACACTAATCTAGCAGGCGCCTGGGCCCACACGTCAGGGGGTCAAACCCCGGGTCAAACCCGCCGCAGTTGACCCGCGGCTTGTCGCCGGCGACGCCAGCAACGGCGGAGGGCGTCGGAAACGCTCCTTCGGCGACCAAATCGGCGACTGAGGGGCTCTACGCGTAGCTGGGAGTCGCCCGCATCCATCTGTGCAAACGGCAGGGGCTGAGGTGGCCCGAGCTCACCGGAACGGGGCCCGCGGCAGCGACCGGAGTTCGGGCCAGCACGGGCACGGGGCTACGCTTGGCGAGCGAGCGAGCTGAGAGGCTGGGCGGGCTCCTGGGAGATCCACGAGCTCGAGATCGTGCTCGGACGCGAGTTCGGTGACCTGCAACGACGGCAGCGACAGGCGTGACGGCGGTGAGCTTCCGCCGCGGTGGCCAGGGGGGATAGATGAGGGATTCAACGGCGGGGAGAGAGGGGTTGGGAGCAGGAGCTCACAGCGGGTGCAGCGGTGGACTCGGCGAGCTCGGGGAGGCACCGGAGCTCGCGAATCCTCGAAAGTTCGCCGGCGGCCGAAGGTTGGGGGCGAGCTTGAGGGCGACGCTGCAGGGCTTCCGGAGGGCCGTGGATCGGTGGGGAGGAAGAGGGGGTCGGGGCGGAGCTCCCTGGGGCGTCGGTGAGGCGTGGGGTGGCCGGTAGCCACGGTGGCTCTCGTCGGTGGCGGCGGCTCCGTTCGGTCGCGGGAGGGGAAACAGAGGAGCGAGGGGGAGGGAGGTCCAGAGAGCGAGGGGGAAGTGAGAGGGGGTCGGGGCTGCGTGGCGTCGCGGGAGGGACCAGGGAAGGAGGAGGCAGCCAGGCAGGGAGGAGGTGGCCTCCTCGGCCGCGCGCGTGCGAGCACGCAGCTGCTCCCACTGGCAAGAGGAAGACGACAGGGGGGGAGTAGCGGTGGCGGGCTGGGCCGCGCTGGGCCGGTCCTGTTGGGCCACCAGGTGGGCTTCACAGGTAAGTCCTTCTCTCTTTTATTTCTGTTCTGTTTCTCTTTTCTATTTCTGCAATTTGTTTTTGGATTTGATTTAAAATATCAAATCATTTTATAAAATCCTGGAAATAATTATGGGTGCTTTCTGAATTATTTCAGTGACCCTTAACAATTTCCAACATTTATTTGAACATTTAAATTATTTATAGTATTCAAATGCCCAAAGTCAAATACAATATGGTTTATTCAAAAAATCCAAAAATGTCTTGGAAAAATATCCATCATCTCTGGATATGGTTTTCACCCTTTTCCAGTGATCATGAACATTTTTGCAAACCAATTTGGGTTCTTTGAAAATATTTTGAAGTTGAACCTATTTGCAATGCTTTGGTGCTAGGGCTTGGTCATCCCCATTTCAAATTTCATACAATTTAAACATGTTGCACACATGAAGCTAGCCTAGAGCATTACCAGAAGCTAGGGATGTGACAGCAGTGGGTGAAAATAAGTAAACTAGAGGCCCATCTAACACGCGGTGAAGTAAACAAAGTTGAAACCACTCGGGGTAGCACCCCGCACACTAGTAAATTGAGGGTGCATTGAGGACACACTTCTTGCGCGTGAAGGATGCACTCGCGCACAATTCACCACTACGTGGCAGCATCACAGAAGGACGCACTCGCGCACACCCAGCACACAACACACACCAGCACACATGTACACCGGTGTCGCGACCGGTTGAGATGGACGGCGAGGCAGCCAACAAGCGGAGGCGGCTCGAGCCAAAACCGCATCCGGCGAGCCTGGACTTCATCAGCAACCTCCCCGACGACACGCTGCTCATCATCATCGGCCTCCTTCCCACCAAATATGCCGTGCGGACCACCCTGCTCTCCCAGCGATGGCGCCCCCTCTGGCGCTGCATCCCCCTCAACCTCACCGTTGACAGCTGCCTCTGCGATGGGGTTTGAAAATGCATGGCCACAGTCTCCAAGATCCTTTCATCGCACCCTGGGCCAGCCAGACGCCTTGACATCCGCATGTTCAGTACCAACTGCAAGGTCCAACCCCAGTTCGACGAGTGGTTCTTATCCTCCGCCCTAGATCAGCTCGAGGAACTCAGCTTTGAAGCTGGACGATGCCGCTCTCTGCCGCCGTCCGCGCTCCACCTCACGCCAACGCTGCGCCGCGCCAGCTTCAGCTCCTGTTGTCTTCCCCAGATTAATGTCGTTCCCGCCCTTCTTCTCCCTCAACTCAAGCAGCTCGACCTCTTCGATGTTGTCATCTCAAAGAAGTCTATGGAGCACCTGCTCCGCAGCTGTACTGCGCTCGAGTACCTTCGTCTCGAGCAGATCCACGGGTTCATTAGCCTCCACATCGCCTCGACGAATCTCCGATAGATTTATGTGTCTTGCTGGCCCCGCAACAAGACATCAATTGGGAAGAGATCACCCCAGCTGTTCCACGTTATGGTCATTGAGAATGCGCCTTTCCTTGAGAGATTGCTTGTATCGGATCTAGAAGGTCCAACAAAAATCAGGATCATTGACGCGCCGAAATTGACAACGTTGGTGTACTCATCTACCAAATTCTCCGAACTCTTTATTGGATCCGTAATCGTTCAGGTACAGCACTCATCTTCTTCTCCATCTTCTTGAAATTCACATTTTTAAATTTCTTCTTGATGTATTTACGACCGTCTTCCAGAAAATGATTCCCACAAGCTTGACCCAGTCCATGCGCACAGTGAAGATCTTGGCACTAAAATCTATCGGCCCCAATCTGGATCAAGTTGTTGGATTCCTCACATGCTTTCCGTGCACGGAGAAGCTACTCATCGAGGTGAAACTTCTTTCCTACTAGTAAATGGTATTCACAACGTAGCTCAATTTTTTCGTAATTTCCCCAAATTACGATGACAAGTGTAGTGTTCAAAATTGCATCTACGCACTGCACCAAAAGAAATGTTTTTAGTATTTTTTTCTCACGTGATCACCTGCATCGTTTTTACGTTGTACTACTATAGTAGCCTAGGCTAGTCATAGTGGAAATTACTTAGACTACTCCAGTAACTCTATGGTTACCCTAAGAGCAAGTACTACCTCCGTCCTAGTTTACTCTTCCAATTTTGTAGTATCAAAATTTGACTATAGATTCAACTGACAAAATGTTAATGCATGTCACTAAGAACTATATCGTCGGATTCGTATTTGAACATAATTTCAAATGGTGTAATTTTTAGTGACATGCATCGGCATTTTCTTAGGTAAATCTATGGTCAAAATTTTATACTAAATACGAGGTAGTATTCCCTCCATCCCAAAATTCTTGTCTTACATTTGTGTAAATACAGATGTATCTAACACTAAAATGTAACTAGATACATCCGTATTTAGACAAATTTAAGACAAGAATTTTGGGACAGAGGGAGTACAAAAGTGGGCTATGTAGGCCAAAACACGTGCCAAATTCACTTGTGATGCATTTGGCATCGACGCCCCTCCATTGCTCACCTTGTGCCCCATCTGGATCACCTACTTTGCTCCAGTGCCAAATTAACTCACGCAATGAAAAAACACTCCGTGGGAGAGAGAGAGAGAGAGAGAGGACTGAGGCAATAAAAACACTTGTTTGGGAGAGTGAGAGGCCGGTATAGTTGGTTTGATTGATTTGTTTATACATGTGGGTCTGTGTGCACAGTGGTGCCAACTCTCTCACATCGCGAGAGCGGTGCCAAAATCTTTTGATTTGACATCGATGCATATTATGTGGCATACTTTTGCAAAATATGGCATCGGCCACATAGTGGAAGGCAAAAAATGCCCAAGCTCTTCACATGCTCCTAGTTAAATGAGAGGAAACAGAAAGAGAGACAGAGAGAGAGAGAGAGAGAGAGAGAGAGAGTGAAAAAATTTCACTAGCCAGCCAACCCTATCATATGAGCGAATGATATTGGTACCTCTTGATGACACGACAATCTTATACACCCAGCTACTCTAATATGTTCTCTTCTTTTGCAGGTAAAAAATACCCGAAAGTGAAAAATGTGCTGCACTATAACAATCTCATTGAATGCCTTGATCTCCATCTTACAGAAATTGATTTGATCGACTATCGAGGCAGCACATCTGAGATTAAATTGGCCAGGTTCTTTGTTCTGGAGGCAAGTGTGTGCAAGGTAATGAGGTATGGCGTTCTCTTGTGCAACAATGAATGGCGTGCTAATCACTGCAAGCGTCTAAGCCTAAATGACAAAGTCTCCGCAGAAGCTGAATTTGTTTTTGAAACATCAAGTGGCCAGAGAATCGAAAACTTATTTTCCCATTAGTGACTTGTCAGGGCGGTGGATTTTAGTTTGTACGATAATGCTGCATCCACCTAAAGTAACGAAAGTTCTTACATAAACTTCCTAGTAATTCCCTCTTCGTAGGTGCAACATTACTCCTAACATTTGTAATATCAGCTTGAAACTTGTAATATTGCCGTGTCCTATTCCCGTGTTTTCGAAATACTGCGAATCAAACAGGTCCTGAGTTGGTGATGATGTTGTGCCTCCCATCTTTCACCAATAGCCGCTGGATCTAGATCTGACGCATACAAACCAAACTTCTCCATTTTTGCAAAAAGATGCCCGCACTTGTTCCCTATTTAAAAACAACTCCTTGTCTCTCACAATCAGCCTTATCTCCTCCCCACCACATCTAGAAGGCCGTGGAAAAATCTGGCGCGATGGCCGCTGCCGGCGCCGTCCACCCCCAATCTTGGTGTTCCGTGCAATGCACGGGCATCTACGCACGGGAAATTATGTCGAACAAGGCTAGTTGTAAGCAGGCTAGCTCTACAGCCATGATGATAGTGACTGCAGACGGTGAGGCTGACTATGGTATGACGAACACGGCGCCTATACTCAGGTGTCATCTCCGGCGCAGGGTCTTGTCACTTCACTGTGAGGAGAATCACGTAATAGTTTGACTAACGGATAGTACAGTGCTAGTACTCCTACTACGTTGGTAGTACTACTACTAGTACTAGTAGCACCACTGTCTGGATTTAGGAGTACTACCACGTCCATCTGGATTTTAGTATTTGACTAGCAATATCTAGTATGCTTGTCACAAAAAATGTACTACTCCCTCTGTAAATAAATACATGGTGTATTGTTTTATTCCTATCGGCGAGAGAACTTAATGTCTTTTTGCTAACTAATAGGATTACATGCAATGAACTAAACACTGCATGTCATGTTTGGTAGTCTCAAGTCATTGAAAGCATGCACAGCCCACATCTCTCATTGGTTTATATGTCACGAAATAAGAAACGAGGAGGGAGTTAATGTACGTGCCTAAGTGTTTTGGGATTATTTGGTTTTCGTACGGTGACTTACACAACATTTTTGTTTACATGCATTAACATTTTATTAGTTAAATCAAAGGTCAAACCTTGGTGCAAAATGCAAAGGGGACCAATAAACCACTAAACATCAAACTTCTCTCATATGGCCCCAACTAGAGGTCCGGTGAGATGACTATACTGCACTGGCACAGAGGGGGACGCAGCTTCACTGACTTACTGCAACTGCCTTTGCGTGAATGACACGTGCGCCCAACGAGTGGCTGGCCCACCTATCATATAGCCAAAGGCAGGTGCAGTAGAGGGCCGAGGAGTAGTACGAAATCCTACGCACATACGCACGCTAACTGTCGGCGTTCTGGGAACGGGGGTCCCCAGACTTGCCAGCCTGCGGCCTGCAGCGTGGCTCAAGGAGTGGCCCAGCACGACCCGTCTTCATCAACTCAAGCTCAAGACCCTCGCGAGGGGCCAAGCCTCGCGGGGCGGACGGCGCAAGGCTTCCTCAGGATCAGCCTCACTAGGCAGGCTCGCGAGGAGGCGGAGAGATCATGGCAGGGGTACCTCGCGAGGTGCTCCTGATGTAAGCCATGACGATCGAGACCAGGCGGGCACCAGGCGGGCGCCGGCCTGCGTAGTGTCCTTGTTCCCTCTTTGGTGCAAAGGGGGCAAGCGCAGGCGCGGAGTACCGAGGCATCAAGCAAAGGTTACCATTTCGGTGCAACGAGACCAAGACCAGCAGAGTGGCAGGATGGAGGTCACCGTGGATCCCAAGACGGCGTCATCGCCAGTGCCTTTGGCAGCTGAAGACCAACTTTAGTCAGGATAAGTTGTACTAGATGTTCCCCTTCAAAATGGCCGTTGTAGGCTCCCTTCCCGCTCAATATTTTGGGGAGAGGACCAGGGCCTCTATATATAGGGATAGCCACCACAGTAGAGGGGGAGGACTCGAACAGAAAGAGAGACACACAGAGAGAGAGTTCTCATCAGATCCAGAGGCGATCGAACTCACCCAAGTAGTTCACCGCACTAGCCCAAGAACACCTCTCGCAAGGCTGTTCTTCCTCTGTACTGTTCATCATCAGCCCATGAGGCAATCCACCACACCACAAACTAGAGTAGGGTATTACACCACAATGGTGCCCTGAACTAGTAGAAACCTTGCATCACTTGTGTTGTTCATTGTGTAGCTTAGATTCACCGCGAGGCATTGGGACGTGGATCGGTAGGGGAAATATCTTCACGCACACCCCAGAGTTCGAACCTTAAGGGTTTTCCCGAAACCCGATATCCGACATTTGGCGCGCCAGGTAGGGGTGTGCCGGAATCTTTCTTCCGCCGTCCCGCGATCCACCACTTCGTCGCCTCCATGTCCGGCGACCCGACGGCCAACGACGACCGCTGGGCGGTGTAGCCTTCCCATGTCGCGCCGCCTGCCCAAGATGACCTCAACCCCGCGCCTCAGGCAGCCCGCGCTCCGTAGAACGCTGCAGGGCGCGGGCGACACGGTGAAGCACCGGCTGCCCTTACCCTGCGGCAGGTACGATCAGCAGCAAGGGCCTCAAACCACACCGCGGCCACAACACCTCACACCCGACGGGAGCAGGCGAACATGAAGGCCGCGCTCACGGTGGCTCAAGAACTACTATGATGCAGGCTGCAGGAAAGCGGCCACGACGTGCTATTGGAGTGCGTCGCTGAGCTCCTGGATGCCGCTGCTTCAGGGGCACCTCCATTCTACGTCCAGCTTCCACCCTAGGCCCCGGGCGGATCACACGGCGGGCTCATCCGTGCCCGCGCGCCCCCAGGCATACCTCAAGGCTTCATCAACACCAGCTTGGCCATCAGCGCCGGGCGACAAGCTGCACCAGCACCGCCCCTGGTAAGCAAGGGCATGCGCATTGCTGCCTATGGCCGGGGTGGGCCGCCACCATACCACCCCCAAGATGGTGCTTCAAGCCAAACCACGTGGAGCGTGGGGCACTACGGCGAAGCCTTTGAGGCGGCGACCCCGGAGGTTTATGTGCCCCACATGGTAGATCGGGAATACGCACAGGAAGAAGACCACGGCTCGTTCCTCGGGCCAGGCTGGGAGGAAGAGACGCCAGAGGCCGAGCCCTTTCAGGAGCCTCAAGGAAGCCTCGCCAGCCGCACCGGCGGCAGCAATTATCGGGTACCGCTAATCCCTCAGGAGCAAGCTTATGCTAACCATGGGTCGCAGGAAGTCTAGGTCACTGCAGCGGAAGGCTGCCCCAGTGCGGCAGCCTCCCTCCCCTCAGGAGGAGGGCACTGGGGGCTGCAAGAGAGGGGCCGGGAGCCAGGCCCCTCCTCGCGGCGCGCGGAGCAAGGTGTTCCTCGGAGGTAGGCCCTCTGCTGGGGAGGTGCCGCAAGGCCTGCCCCGGGCAGAGGACCCGTGGTCGTCGGGGGAACCACTGGCGTCCCCTTTTCCCCATTGGCGTCGTCCTTGGTTTCCAGTCGTTGTCAATGATGGTCAAGGGTCGCGCAAGGCGGGGCCCTCGTCTGGCGATATGAAGCAAGGCCGGTACCTGTGAAGAAGGCCTAGTGCCTATGAAGCTCGCCGCACGTGACACTCTCACGTAATAATTAGTTGGAGATGTACACGCCCCAGAGTCTCCGGAGAGCCGCCTTCGGGCCTCGGGGGCTCCCTCCCACGCCCAGTGGTAGCACTTAGCTCCGCGCTGGTGAGAAGACGTCGAAGACTAGACTAGGTGCCGGACGCGGCATTTTGCTTTTGCTTCCTTTTATGTGGTCAAGCTTTATCGTATCAGACCTAAGTTGAAGTTGAATTTGTGTTTGTGTATGCGGGGAGGGGTGTCTTGTCTTGATTCGTGTGCTTTCTTGTGTTCTGGTTTCTGCTCAAGTTGGAATTCTCACTAGCTGCCTCCCCCTCGCGAGCCCCTCGCGGGCAAGGCTGGGCCCAGCACACACACGCATGCCGTTCCGCAGTCGGTGCTCGCTCTCGTGAGGCTCTTGCCGCAAGGTTAACAGGCCTCCCGAGGGACCCTCGGAGAGTCGCCACAAGCCTACTCGAAGCTCGCCCAAGATAAAGGTAAAATCATAGCAACCAACTCATCGCAGAGCGCATAACATCATACGGGCGCCCGTTCGGTGCCGACCTTAACAACGCGTGGACAACAATCCTTTTTACATGAGGGGCTTCCCCTCCCAAAATGCTCTTACAACCTTCAGGTCCATGCCCGAGCCTTTTCTGCGCAGGATCAACAGCAGGGGGCGTAGGATCAATCAGAAATGTTGCTCACGCATCCTCTTGGTCGTCTCTAGAAGCATCGCTGGCGCCACTGTCGCTGTCGCTGGCCGCACCCTTGCCGTCGTTGGCACCGTCTTCACCGCCATTCACCATGTTGCCTTCATCGGTAGTGACAACCACCCCGTCATCATCAGAGGTGAAGGCCCGGACAAGTGCATCCACGTTGTCCTCCACCCATCGCGCCAGGTCGCCTCGGATGGCCTCGGGCACCGGGGCGATGGCAGCGTCGAAGTCAAAATGGGGGTCGATGTTTTGAAGATGGCTGAAGACACGGGAGAATGCCTGTGCGAGCAGGCCGCGACTCCTCTCCTCGACCAGCTGACGAGCCCTCTCAGAGCGATTCTCCAGATGCGTCACCACGTCAGTGAAGAACTAGAGATTACCGACGTAGTTGGTCACGTGAGGCTGCTCAGCGGCCGCATCACACATGTTTCCCAAGGCCGTGTTGGCCCTTTCCCTGAGTGTTTAGAGCATGGGGCCATGCATGTGCTACAGCGTCTGCCACTGGCGAATCTCGTCTTCGTTCCGCCGCGCAACGGACTCGGTGTCGTCAACCCTCTGTTGGAGGAGAAGCAGCTCGGCACGGGAGGAGGCCAGCTCAGCCTGCGCCGTGACTAAGGCGGTTGCGGTGGCCTCAACATGCTGCGTTGCTTCGGTCAGCTTGGTCCTAAAGGCAGCAGTCCTGCCCGTAGCCTCGGCCTTGACCAGCTCCAACCTCTCTTCATACTCGCGCTCAAGACCCGCGCGCACTTCGGCCACATGGCGGTCGGTCTCTTCTTGAATTCGGACCTCCCACGCGCCAACGTCGTCCTCCGCCTGGGTAACCTGGCGCTCCCTCGTCTCCAACCGTTCAAGATCAAGGTTGCGCTCGGCAGCCTCCAGCGTCAGCGCTTCCTCACGCTTCTGGAGCTCCTCCTCTTCGCCGGGCGCCCCTTTCAGCGACGCAAGGGCAACTTGGTGCAACTCCACTTGTTGCTCCAGGGAATTGCACCAGGCTTGAAGCTCCCACACGCGCTCCTCCACAATCTCACGTCGTCGGTCTGCCTCTTGAGCCTCCTCAATGGCTCGGGAGCAGGCCTTTCGCGAGGCCTCAAGAGATGCTTCGGCCTTTATGTTGTCAAGATCATGCTGGTGGCACGCGAGACTGATGGCCACCTTCAGCCTGCGCCGCTCCTCGACCAGCCGCAGACCTTCGGCTTCAAGACATGCGTTTGCATCCGCGAGCTCTCCATCAAGCTGGCTCATCGTGTTCGTCGCCTTCTGGAGAAACTCTCAGCAGATGGCGTTGCACTCCCGCGCACGCCTGAGCACATCGTCAACGTCGTCCTCCGCCATCAGCATCGGTGGAGGGCCCTAAAGTGGTTCGCCCCCTCTCGGCAGGGGGCTGGGGGCTGGCGCCCCCACGATCGCCGGACGGGCCCCACGAGGGACCCAGCCCGGCGCTGATCCATCCCCAGAAGAGAAGCCGAAGATCGACTTCAACCACTCGCAGTCCATGATCAAGGGAGGAGCCCGGGGCAAGCTGGTTGTGTCTCGGGAAAGCTCGCAAAGGAAGAGCGGCGAGCGCACAGGCTCAAGGCACACTGCGGGTCGGCCCACCTCTCCAGCCGAACTCGCGTCGGGGGTGGCGCACAGACTCGGGACGCTCAATGTCAGCGATAGAGAAGAAGCCTGAGGAGGTGGCTTCTTGGCCGGCTCCGCAGGCTCGGCAGGGGGGATTTTGAAAGGCCACAATGAGCGAAGGGAACAACAAACAAGGAGTTACAAGAAGGAGGAACTTACTCATCCATGGTTGATACGTCTCCAACGTATCTATAATTTTTGATTGCTCCATGCTACTTTATCTACTGTTTTAGACAATATTGGGTTTTATTATCCACTTTTATATTATTTTTGGGACTAACCTATTAACCGGAGGCCCAGCCCAGATTTGCTGTTTTATGCCAATTTCAGTGTTCCGAGGAAAAGGAATATCAGACGGAGTCAAAACGGAACGAAATCAACTGTAGAAGTTATTTTGGAACGAAAGCTACCGCATGGACCTGGACCCCACGTCAGGAGCCAAGGGAGGTGCTCAAGAGGGTGAGGGGCGCCCCCCTGGGCGCGCCCCCTGCCTCGTGGGACCCCCGTAGCTCCACCGACGTACTTCCTGCACCCATATATACCTACGTACCCAAAAACTTCCAGAACAGAACCTAGATCGGGAGTTCCGCTGCCGCAGGCCTCTAGAGCCACCAAAAACCAATCGGGACCCTGTTCCGGCACCCTGTCGGAGGGGGATCCCATCACCGGAGGCCATCTTCATCATCCCGGCGCTATCCATGATGAGGAGGGAGTATTTCACCCTCGGGGCTGAGGGTATGTACCAGTAGCTATGTGTTTGATCTCTCTCTCTCATGTTCTCTCTCGTGTTCCTCTATGGCACGATCTTGATGTATCCCGAGCTTTGCTATTGTAGTTGGATCTTATGATGTTTCTCCCCCTCTACTCTCTTGTGATGAATTGAGTTTTCCCTTTTGAGTTATCTTATCGGATTAAGTCTTTTATGAGAACACTTGATGTATGTCTTGCGATCCACTTGATGTATGTTTTGGTGATCAACTTGCGGGTTCCGTGACATAGGGAACCTATGCATAGCGGTTGGCACATGTTCTTGACTCTCCGGTAGTAGCTTTGGGGCACTCTTTGAAGTACTTTTATGTTGTTTGGATGAATCTGAGATTGTGTGGCGCATATCGTATAATCATGCCCACAGATACTTGCGGTGACAATGGAGTATCTAGGTGACATTAGGGTTTTGGTTGATTTGTGTCTTAAGGTGTTATTCTAGTATGAACTCTATGATGGATTGAGCGGAAAGAATAGCTTTATGTTATTTTACTACGAACTCTTAAATAGATAGAACAGAAAGGATAACTTTGAGGTGGTTTCGTACCCTACCATAATCTCTATGTTTGTTCTCTGCTATTAGTGGCTTTGGAGTGACTCTTTGTTGCATGTTGAGGGCTCGTTTTATGATATATCCATGTTATTATTGTTGAGAGAACTTGCACTAGTGAAAGTATGAACCCTAGGTCTTGTTTCCTATCATTGCAATACCGTTTACGCTCATTTTTACCACTTGTTACCTTGCTGTTTTTATTATTTCATATTACAAAAACCTATATCTACTATCTATTTTGCACTTGTATCTTCATCTCTTTGCCGAACTAGTGCACCTATACAATTTACCATTGTATTGGGTGTGTTGGGGACACAAGAGACTCTTTGTTATTTGGTTGCAGGGTTGTTTGAGAGAGACCATCTTCATCCTATGCCTCCTACGGATTGATAAACCTTAGGTCATCCACTTGAGGGAAATTTGCTACTGTCCTACAAACCTGTGCACTTGCAGGCCCAACAATGTCTACAAGAAGAAGGTTGTGTAGTAGACATCAAGCAGTTTCTGGCGCCGTTTCCGGGGAGGTGAGTGCTTGAAGGTATATCTTTAGATCTTGCAATCGAATCTTTTTGTTTCTTGTTTTAGCACTAGTTTAGTTTACAAAGAAAAACTACCAAAAAATGGAATTGAGTTTGTCTCATACGCTTCATCTTTTTAATATCTTTCATGAGTATGATGGAAAAGAAAATTGTGCTCAAGTGCTAGAAGAAGAATTACATAGAATTCTTGGCATAAAATATGTGAATGATGAGCATAATTGCAATGTTGTTAGTATGAATTCCTTGAATATCCATGATGCTAATGATATGCAAAGCCACAAGCTTGGGGAAGCTATGTATGATGGAGATGATATTTTTTGTCCCCCAAGCTTTGAGGAGCAAATTTACTATGATGAAAGCATGCTTCCTATCTATGATGATTATTGTGATGACACATATGCTTTAAAGGATAATTATAACCATGAAACGTGTCATCTTGATCTTAATTTTCCATCACATGATAGTTATTTTGTTGAGTTTGCTCCCACTACTATTCATGAGAAGAAATTTGCTTATATTGAGAATAGTAAATTTTCTATGCTAGTAGATCATGAAAAGAATGCTTTAGGTGCTGTTTATATTGTTGAATTCATTCATGATGCTACTGAAAATTATTATGAGAGAGGAACATATGCTTGTAGGAATTGCAATAATGTCAAGTTTCCTCTCTATGTGCTTAAATTCTTGAAGCTATGCTTGTGTTACCTTCTTATGCTAGTTGATTATTGTTCCCATAAGTTGTTTGCTCACAAAATCCCTATGCATAGGAAGTGGGTTAGACTTAAATGTGCTAGTCATATGCTTCATGATGCTCCCATTATGTTTCAATTCTTATCTTTTATGTGAGCATCATTGTCATCATCATGCCTAGCTAGAAAGGCATTAAAGAAAAGCGCTTGTTGGGAGACAACCCAATATTTATACTTACTGTTTTTGTGTGTACACATGAATATGCTACTGTAGTAATCATGTTTTATATCTTTTGTTTCAATAAAGTGCCAAGTAGAACCTTTGGGAAGACTTGGGTGAAGTTTATATGATCTTGCTGTAGAAAACAGAAACTTTTGCGCTCACGAGAATGGCTATAATTTTTTACTGGAGAGTGCTTTTAGGTTGATTCTTTTTTCAGATGATTAATAGACAAATTTCTCAGGTCCAAAAATTTATTTCATAATTTTTTGGGTTCCAGAAGTATACGTTTGATACAGATTACTACAGACTGTTCTGTTTTTGACAGATTCTGTTTTCTATGTGTTGTTTGCTTATTTTGATGCATCTATGGATAGTATTAAGTGGTATGAACCATAGAGATGTTATAATACATTAGATATTACACCAATATGAATTTAGAATGAGTTCATTACAGTACCTAAGTGGTGGTTTTATTTTCTTATACTAGCGGAGCTTACGAGTTTTGTTTTGAATTTTGTGTGGTTGAAGTTTTCAAGTTTTAGGTAAAGATTCGATGGACTATGGAATAAGGAGTGGAAAGAGACTAAGCTTAGAGATGCCCAAGGCACCCCAAAGTAAAATTCAAGGACAACCAAGCAACTAAGCTTGGGGATGCCCCGGAAGGCATCCCCTCTTTCGTCTTCGTTCATCGGTAACTTTACTTGGAGCTATATTTTTATTCGCCACATGATATGTGTTTTGCTTGGAGCGTCAATTTCTTTTGTTAGTTTTTGCTTGCTGTTAGTTAGAATAATGTTTTGCATCTTTAGTTTCAATAAAAAAGTCAAGGATAGCCTTTGCCATGCTTATTTTGCTAGTATGCATGTTGCTGTTTTAAAACAGAAAGTTTACCGCTGTTGCAAAAATTCCCTAGAAAAGTCAGAGAATGGTATAACGTTTAATATTTTTGCATATTAAGCTCTGATAAATTTATTACAGTGGAAATTTTAGTTCATAATTTTTGGAGTCAGGGAAGTATTGTTACTCTTGCATTCTTTACAGACTGTACTGTTTTGGCAGATTGCTGTTATGTTTGCATTGTTTGCGTATGTTTGCTTGTTTAATGATTCTATTTGAGGATAGGAGTATTAAATATTCAGAGATATTTAGTATTGAATGTTGAATAATAATGTTAGTGATTTGTTACAGTAGAAAATGATAAGGTTTTGCATTGGTTTATACTAACCTATCTCACGAGTTCTTGTTGAGTTTGTTGTGAATGAAGCTTTTTGATAAAGAGAGAAACCATGATATGAGAGGAACTAAGGAGACACAAAAGTTCAAGCTTGGGGATGCCCAAGGCACCCCAAGATAATATTTCAAGAAGTCTCAAGCATCTAAGCTTGTGGATGCCCCGGTAGGCATCCCACCATTCTTCTTCAACAACTATCGGTTAGTATCGGTTGAGCCTAAGTTTTTGCTTCTTCACATGAGTTGTGCTATCCTTGCATTGTAGTTTTCTTTAGCTTTGCTTGCTGTTTGAATGAAGTATCAAGATCTGAATTTTTTTAATGAGAGAGAGCCTTGCACCAATTGGAATTTGCTAGAATACTCTATGTGCTTCACTTATATCCTTTGAGCGTGATAATTTTTTCTCTAATACTTCACTTATATCTTTTAGAGCATGGTGGTGGATTTGTTTTAAAGAAACTATTGATCTCTAATGCTTCACTTAGATTATTTTGAGAGTCATTAATAGCATGGTAATTTGCTTAAAGATAATATACTTGGTATTCAAGATATGTGAAACGTTCTTTTGAGTGCGTTGAATACTAAGATAAGTTTGATGCTTGATAATTGTTTTGAGATATGGAGGTGATAATATCAAAGTCGTGCTAGTTGGGTGATTGTGAATTTGATAAATCCTTGTGTTGAAGTTTGCAAGTCCCGTAGCATGCACGTATGGTTAAAGTTGTGTAACAAATTTGAAACATGAAGTGTACCTGGCTTGTGCATCCTTATGAGTGGCGGTCGGGGACGAGCGATGGTCTTTTCCTACCAATCTATCCCCCTAGGAGCATGCGCGTAGTACTTGATTTTTGATGACTTCTAAATTTTTGCAATAAGTATATGAGTTCTTTCGACTAATGTTGAGTCCATGGATTATACGCACTCTCACCTTTCCATCTTTGCTAGCCTCTTCGGTACCGTGCATTGCCCTTTCTCACCTTGAGAGTTGGCGCAAACTTCACCGGTGCATCCAAACCCCGTGATACGATACACTCTATCACACATAAACCTCCTTATATCTTCCTCAAAACAGCCACCATACCTACCTATTATGGCATTTCCATAGCCATTCCGAGATATATTGCCAGGCAACTTCCATCATCATCATCATGACATACATTACTTTTGTCATATTGCCATTGCATGATCATGTAGTTGACATCGTATTTGTGGCAAAGCCACCTTGCATTATTTTTCATACATGTCACTCTTGATTCATTGCACCATCCCGGTACACCACCGGAGGCATTCATATAGAGTCATATCTTGTTCTAAATTTCGAGTTGTAATCCTTGTGTTGTAATCAATAGAAGTGTGATGATCATCATTATTAGAGCATTGCCCAAATAAAAAAAAGAGAAAGGCCAAAAAGAAAAAAAGAAAGGCCCCAAAAAAAGAACAAAAAAGGGCAATGCTACTATCTCTTTTTCCACACTTCTTCTTCAAAGTAGCACCTTGTTCTTCATGTAGTGAGTCTCATATATTGTGCTTCAAAGTAGCACCTTGTTCTGCATGTAGTGAGTCTCATAAGTTGTCCTTTTTATACTAGTGGGAATTTTTCATTATAGAACTTGGCTTGTATATTCCTACGATGGGATTCCTCAAATGCCCTAGGTCTTCGTGAGCAAGCAAGTTGGATGCACACCCACTAGTTTTATTTTGTTGAGCATCCATAGCTCTAGTACATCCGTTGCATGGCAATCCCTACTCCTCATGTTGACATCAATTGATGGGCATCTCCATAGCCCGTTGATTATCCTCGTCAATATGAGACTTTCTCCTTTTTTGTCTTCTCCACACAATCCCCATCATCATATTCTATTCTACCCATAGTGCTATATCCATGGCTCGCGCTCATGTATTGCGTGAAGGTTGAAAAAGTTTGAGATTATTTAAGTATGAAACAATTGCTTGGCTTGTCATCGGGGGCATAGAAGTTGGGAACATCTTTGTGTGACGAAAATGGAGCATAGCCTAACTATATAATTTTGTAGGGATGAACTTTCTTTTGCCATGTTATTTTGAGAAGACATGATTGCTTTGATTAGTATGCTTGAAGTATTATTATTTTTGTTTCAATTTTGTCTTGAATCTTTCGGATCTGAATATTCATATCACAATTTAGAATATTTGCATTGAAATTATGCCAAATATCACTCTGCATGAAAAATTCTTTTTTATCATTTACCTACTTGAGGACGAGCAGGAATTAAGCTTGCGGATGCTTGATACGTCTCCAACGTATCTGTAATTTTTGATTGCTCCATGCTACTTTATCTACTGTTTTAGGCAATATTGGGCTTTATTATCCACTTTTATATTATTTTTGGGACTAACCTATTAACCGGAGGCCCAGCCCAGATTTGCTGTTCTATGCCTATTTCAGTGTTTCGAGGAAAAGGAATATCAGACGGAGTCAAAACGGAACGAATTCAACTGGAGAAGTTATTTTTGGAAGGAAAGCTACCGGATGGACTTGGACCCCACATCAGGAGCCAAGGGAGGTGCTCACGAGGGTGGGGGCGCCCCCCTGGGCGCGCCCCCTGCCTCGTGGGACCCCCATAGCTCCACCAATGTACTTCCTGCACCCATATATACCTACGTACCCAAAAACTTCCAGAACAGAACCTAGATCGGGAGTTCCGCCGCCGCAAGCCTCCAGAGCCACCAAAAAGCAATCGGGACCCTGTTCCGGCACCCTGCCGGAGGGGGATCCCATCACCGGAGGCCATCTCCATCATCCCGGCACTATCCATGACGAGGAGGGAGTAGTTCACCCTCGGGGCTGAGGGTATGTACCAGTAGCTATGTGTTTGATCTCTCTCTCTCGTGTTCCTCTATGGAATGATCTTGATGTATCCCGAGCTTTGCTATTGTAGTTGGATCTTATGATGTTTCTCCCCCTCTACTCTCTTGTGATGAATTGAGTTTCCCCTTTTGAGTTATCTTATTGGATTAAGTCTTTTATGAGAACACTTGATGTATGTCTTGCGATCCACTTGATGTGTGTTTTGGTGATCAACTTGCGGGTTCCGTGACATTGGGAACCTATGCATAGGGGTTGGCACATGTTCTTAACTCTCCGCTAGTAGCTTTGAGGCACTCTTTGAAGTACTTTTATGTTGTTTGGATGAACCTAAGATTGTGTGACGCATATCGTATAATCATGCCCATGGATACTCGAGGTGACAATGGAGTATCTAGGTGACATTAGGGTTTTGGTTGATTTGTGTCTTAAGGTGTTATTCTAGTATGAACTCTATGATGGATTGAGCGGAAAGAATAGCTTTATGTTATTTTACTACGAACTCTTGAATAGATAGAACAGAAAGGATAACTTTGAGGTGGTTTTGTACCCTACCATAATCTCTATGTTTGTTCTCCGCTATTATTGGCTTTGGAGTGACTCTTTGTTGCATGTTGAGGGCTCGTTTTATGATCTATCTATGTTATTATTGTTGAGAGAACTTGCACTAGTGAAAGTATGAACCCTAGGTCTTGTTTCCTATCATTGCAATACCATTTACGCTCATTTTTACCACTTGTTACCTTGCTGTTTTTATTATTTCAGATTACAAAAACCTATATCTACTATCTATTTTGCACTTGTATCTTCATCTCTTCGCCGAACTAGTGCACCTATACAATTTACCATTGTATTGGGTGTGTTGGGGACACAAGAGACTCTTTGTTATTTGGTTGCAGGGTTGTTTGAGAGAGACCATCTTCATCCTACGCCTCCTACGGATTGATAAACCTTAGGTCATCCACTTGAGGGAAATTTGCTACTGTCCTACAAACCTGTGCACTTGCAGGCCCAACAACGTCTACAGGAAGAAGGTTGTGTAGTAGACATCAATGGCGAAGTACTTCCTATGCTTCAACGGGCGGCAGGGGCGATCACACCACCCGAAGCCTCCTTCCTCTTGCGGAAGGTGTCGAAGTCTATGCGGAACCGACCCAAGCTCTCGGCATGAGGGCCGGCGTGTGGCATGGACGAAGAAGCACCAAGGCGACTTGTGTCAAGGGCGCCAGGCTGGGAAGAGCGATCAGGTACCACCTCTTGGTGGCCTGTCGAGGCCTCCGGAGTTTCGGCCTCGGGAGCCGCAGGTTGCATCCCTTCACCAGCTACCACCTCAGAGCAGGTTTCGCAAGCTCCGAAGGATGACGCCTCGGGAGCCCATCGTGACATCGGCGTCTCGACACCAGATCCCCCAGCTTCCGGTGATGCTTGCCTCCCTGCACCACCTCTTGAGGCAGGATCGACATGGGCGATGGGGGGAGGAGCCACGGCAACTGGATTCTCGCGGGGCCCCGCGAGGTCAGCTGGGCGCAACCCGCATTCGTCGAAGCGGGGCATCTGCCTCGCGAACTTGGCCCTGCTCGAGCAAAGATACAAGAGGTTGCCCCCATGCCGGATGCTCCCGGAGAGGGTTCGCCAATCAATACTTTCAGCACCTTCCTCAGCATTTCAGGTGCAAGATTCCCCTCCTGGAGCCTCATGCAGTCTTAACGCCCAGTCAGGGTCCACATCGGATGGGAGTGGCGCTGGAGAGGAGCGATGCAGCACTGGAGGAACTCCTTCACCACCTGGGGCACCGTCACGCCAAGCGTCCTCAACCTCTCGGATCAGCACCAGATAAAAGCGAGCTGGGGGCTCGTGAGCTTCTCGTGACCCCAGCTTGGATTGGGGATAGCAGGCAATGTCGGGTGTGCGAGCAGAGGGCTGGGCACCCTGACATCCACGTACAACCACCGCTCCCGGAGTCCGCTCATGGAAGAGGGAAGGCTGAAATCAATCCCCGAGGCGGCCGTCTCTGGCACGGCCTCGAAGCTCACGCACCCCGAGCACTGCGATGGGTCGGTCAGGCGCAGGGAGAAGAAGTGGCACAGGAGAGCAACAGAAGGGGCAATGCCCACCTTGGCTTCGCAGACGAAGGCGAAGACAGCAAGAAGAGTAATGGATTGGGGACCGAGATGCATCATATGGATCTAGTAGTGGGAAAGCACCGCATTGAAGAAGGCGGAGAAAGGGGGAACCAGGCCCGCCCATAGGGTGTCGGCAAAGAATCGAACCTCCGTGATGATCCTGTCAAAGGAGGCATGGGACGTGAGCCAAGTCGTCGTCCTTACACACTTGTTGAAGCTGGAGGCGAGGGCGGAGCGGACCTTATCCAAGGCTTCCAGATTGAGTATGAGCGACCGGTCGTCAGCGGGCGCAGCTGCCGGAGGCGAGCTGGCCGATGGCGCGGGCTTCTTCCCTTTCTCCTTTTTTGTTGACGCCATGGCAACGGGAGGGGGGAAGAGCTCGAGTTGGATTGGAGGCAAAAACAGAGGCTCAAGGAAGAAAGGGGAACAGGAAGCGTGTGGGCAGCAAGGAGAGAATAATTGTGTACAATTTCGTGGCCGCCTACCCAGGCAGATATTGGGGGAGCGTGGGGAAGCGGAGACGCCCACATCCAATCAACTACCACACTATGCCCAAGGCCGCAGGATGTTGGGGCCCGCGGCGCTCCGCACTTGCCCTTTCGCTTCGCTGCTAAGCCAAGTCCGAGCACGCCTTGGGCCCAGGGGCTACTGTCAGCGTTCTGGGAATGGGGGTCCCCAGACTTGCCTGCCTGCGGCCTGCAGCGTGGCTCAAGGAGTGTCCCAGCACGGCCCGTCTTCATCAACTCAAGCTCAAGACCCTCGCGAGGGGCCAAGCCTTGCGAGGCGGATGACACAAGGCTTCCTCAGGAACGGCCTCACCAGGCAGGCTCGCGAGGAGGCGGAGAGATCAAGGCAGGGGTACCTCGCGAGGTGCTCGTGACGTAAGCCATGACGATCGAGACCAGGCGGGCGTCGGCCTATGCAGTGTCCTTTTTCCCTCTTTGGTGCAAAGGGGGCAAGCGGAGGCGCAGTGTACCGAGATATCAAGCAAAGGTTACCATTTCGGTGCAATGAGACCAAGACCAGTAGGGCGGCAGGACGGAGATCACCGTGGATCCCAAGACGGCGTCATCGTCAGTGCCTTTGGCAAGCCGAAGACCAATTTTAGTCAGGATAAGTTGTACTAGATGTTCCCCTTCAAAATGGTCGTTGTTGGCTCCCTTCCCACTCAATATTTTGGGGAGAGGACCAGGGCCTCTATATATAGGGATAGCCACCACAGTATAGGGGGAGGACTCGAATAGAAAGAGAGACACACAGAGAGAGAGTTCTCATCAGATCCAGAGGCGATCGAACTCACTCAAGTAGTTCACCGCACCAGCCCAAGAACGCCTCTCGCGAGGCTGTTCTTCCTCTGTACTGTTCATCATCATCCCCTAAGGCAATCCACCACACCACAAACTAGAGTAGGGTATTACACAACAACGGTGGCCCGAACTAGTATAAACCTTGCGTCCCTTGTGTTGTTCATCGTGTAGCTTAGATTCACAGCGAGGCGTTGGGACGTGGATCGGTAGGGGAAAGATCTTCGCGCGCACCCCAGAGTTCGAACCTTAAGGGTTTTGTCGGAACCCGATATCCGACACTAACCAAGGGCAAGAGTGATCACTCGAATCGCAAAATCAGTTGACTAGAAGCTAAGCTAGACCCATGGAGGCGATGAGCGCGAGCATCAGCCGGCTGTGCCAGATGGTTCACAATGCCGGCCTGCGGCCCGACACCGAGGAACGTCTCCAGGTATTGCTTGAGGCCGCCAGGGCAAGGGGCCGCTTGGACGACAGCTTCGTCTCCTTGTTCGACGAGGTCGTCGTCGGTTTCCTCGACAAGTTCACCGTCGTCAAGAAGCTCGCAGACGACTTTGATGTACGCCTCCAGCCAATGCACCCAGGCTCTGCGATGCCCGCCACCCTCAGTGGCCACTATAGTGACAACCTCTTCGACACACTGGTGGCCGTGCGACTGTCCGTCGTCGCGCCGGAGAATGTCCACCTCAAGGTCGCGCGTGCCGTGCAGCGCCTGGCGCAGCAAGACACCATCGATATAATCACCCACGTCTACGCGCAAATCGTCCACAAGGACTACTACATGCAAGAGGAGGACGATAGGACGCTGGCCTTCTTGGATCGTAGGGCAACCTTGGACGGCATTGTTCAGAAGCACGTTGAGCTCGCCGCCAACGCCACTGCTCCTCACACGCGGGTTGGTGACCCGGCGCACTACGGTGTGAGGATGTCGTCGATGGATCCATATGTATTTTTATCTTTCCGTCAAATCCATGTAGTAGTATATGGTACTACTAGTAATTATCTTACCTTTCGCATCAACTTCATAATTTTCGTACGTCTCCATGCATGAACGGCGCCAGAACCAAACTTCTCATTACTCTAGGAAAAATCGTTATTTTCTATCTATCGGTAGCGCCATGGAGCAGAACCAAATTTTACAAGTTACGAGTTCAAAAGTAAAAGGCTGCCGTGTTCATGTCGCACCCCCACACGGTTGGTCTGGCATGACGCTCAAGGGGGAATGCGTGCGGTGTTGCATTTTCACTCACAAGTGGTACGGCAGTTGAGCAAACCGACTATCGGCAAACCCCCACCCCGCCCACCGCGCGATGGCTAGGAAAATAGGAGGGAGAAGAGATGGTTGTAGCACGGACTCCAAGAAAATTGGTGTCGAATGGGACTCATGTGGGTGGCGTGTGCCGTACTGCTAGACGTGAATGCTAGTTATGGCCCTTGCCACCCCACTATATCGAGCCTATATCGAGGTGCTGGTTACGTAGAACAAATTTCCCGGAGTCCGTGCTCAGCCCTCCTCTATCTCTCTTCTCAGCCAGCCAGCGGACGCGCGGAGCCCATCGTCTGTTTGCTCACATGCGGTCCCACATGCCAGTGAAAACACAATGGGACCCACTTAACCTGCACATCTTTCACATCGATGTGCTGGTGGTGAAAAACAAATCCAATAAATATCTTTGGTGGCCACTTTAGGAGTTATTCAAGAGTAGTAAGATTCTATTTATAGCTTAACCCAAGATGCACATCACGTGGCTTCAACTACCACTCTATTTTCTTGCATGACACGACCTGGATGCTGGATGTCCCACGTGTCGGCAAAAGGAGGAAGAACCCGACCAAATCTTCAGTTGTGCTCTCGGATTAAACTAGTTGTGCTAACTTAAATTTTTTATTGTGTACTCCCTACCTTCCAAAATACTTGACATCCATTTGTCCAAAAATGGATGTACCTATATACTAAAATATGTCTAGATACATCTATATTTTGACAAATAGAAGGCATGTATTGTGGAACAGAGGGAGTAGAATGGATAAGTTTTGGTATTGGGAAGAAGAGTACATCGATATATTGATAGCGCGCAATTTAGTAGATGTTCTAGCACTTTTAGCTAGCATAGAGGCTAGAGATGAGACTAGTGCACTTGTTGATACTCCTATTAGAATAGAGGCTAGACATGAGACTAGATGCGAGGAAGCAACATCTACTTCTTTACACTCGAAGAAGAAAGAAGCATGCAAGATAGAGCCTCTGCATATCAACAATGAATGCATTGAGAAGGCACTAATCCAACTTACCAGAGTAGTTATGGAAGTTGGATATCTTCTAAAATGTATTCTTGTGGTTCTTGTTTTCTTTGGTCTTGCTTTTCTAGTCAAAATTATCGTTGGAGTTCGTGCAAAATGGAGGTCCGTTTGGGGTCGTGCGTTGGAGTTGGCCTTACAAGTGGGACCGCAGTTGAGGAAACCGACTATCGGCAAACCCCCACCTTTCCCGCTGCGCGATGGCTGAAGTTAGAGAAATGACGAGGTTGAAGAGATTGCTCTAGCACAGACTCCAAGAAATATGGTGTCAGATGGATGTCGTGCTGGTGGCGTGTGCCGTACTCCTGGACGTGAATGCTTGTTCTGGCCCATGACACCCTACTACTCCTACTACTTATATAGTACTAGTATCGAGGATTCGAGGTGCTGGTTACGTATAGTGAACACATTAACATATGGCTACAGTAAAAACACCCGCCCGGCGCGCGAACCATGTGAAGCTAGTACAAATAGTGTACTACTACTGTTGATTGGCCTCATCCAATAACCTGTCGCAATGCACGTACAATTATGTATTCGAAAAATATTTTTTTGCCTCGTCGCACCACTCACTCAGAGAAGCGACTCAAAAGCCATTCATAAATTTAGTAAGTTTATCACAGGCATATCATTTTATTACATATAATAGGTCATCAACCCACATTGACAACAAGGATACATTATAAATACTAAAGTTTTCATCACACAACAAATAACAAGCAATGAAATGAATTTCAACTCAACCAATCCTCGGCGTTGGAAACGCTTGCTTTGAACCACAAGTGATTCTTTGGGACGGGCCATCCATTGGCAATCTTGAGACCAACGCAGGACTAATCATCTATGCTGAAGCGGCCTACTATATCAGTAACAGGGTAGGGAACCACCCAAATGTCTGAGGTATAGATACAATTGCTTCTCATAAATGGTACTAGTAACATTGTGTCAACAGCAGTTGGATCGCCTTTCACCATCATTGGATAGTTTTGTCCAAGGAAGAGCGAGTTTTCTCCAAGACTATCAATTTTGTACGAGGGAGAAGGTGTTGGCACTATCAAACTAGTATCCATCCCGAATACCATGCAACGGGTGTTGGAATAGGTCCGGAGAGTGCGACCATGGGAGACTACACCTGCTTCCTTAGTAGTAACATCATCAGTGGGTTGTATACACACAAGAAGAGGTGATCCATCAAAATTAGTTGCCAGGCGCCACAGAGTATATGGGTGCTGCCCGTCCTCATGCTCGTGATCATCACCATCATCATCTCCTCCTTGGTTATAAAATTTTTCAAGTATAGGTGCTGGAATGTTCACAGGACCTTGAAAACACGAGAAGAAGGTTAATTAGTAAAGGGAAACTTGCTAACCCGCATGCATGTGAATGAAACAATTATAATTACGGTGGAAGACAAACGTACCATAACTACGAGGATCCCATGCAAAAACAGTACCATGAGTGGTGGAAGCAAACACAAGGCCCTTGTATTGAATTGCATCACAGTACTCATCCGTGTACAGAAACTGATTTTTGAGCAATATCCATCCAGTCGAACCATGAAGGACGACAACAAGCTTGTCGAAGATAGCAACAACTACATAGTTCTTGTAATTCCAAGAGCGGTTGGGGACTCGACAAATTGCTATCTTCCATAGAAGACAGTCACCACGATCGTATTTGAACGTGTATAGAATACCGGTGTGCTCAACCTCTGGGCAGTCTGCTGAGATTTTTGGAAGTGGAACCCATTGACGAGTGTACACATTCACAAGTTCCCACTCGCAGTTGGACCCAATATAAACAACCCAATCTCCATTTGCGCCTGCCCAAGCCTTACCCTCAAGCGATGGCATCTTAACATCATACGTATCATTATCAAGCGGCATCAACTTGCACAAGGTGAGGCCTCCATTGTCCCCGCGCCAGTCATCAGGGTCACGGCGAAGAAGATATGGGAGATCAAACCGCTCCTTGACCCTTGGGTTCCTTGTAATGATGTTATTAGTTGAGTCGAGAATGGTCTTGAACGAACCTGCCATGCTAGCCAAGGTGATGACATCGCACCGATCAATGAGTTCCTCCACCACGTCATCTTTCAGATCGCGGCAAGAATAACGGGGTCGTTTTCGGCCTGTTCCCTCCATGGAGAAGACTATCGAACAATGGCAGAAGGAAGGGTGAAGGAAAATGGAGGAGGGAGAGGAAGAGCATGCGACAGCAGTTCCAAATCGAGAGGGAAAGGCGAAGAGTCAATGGAAGGTTGCCAGTTTGCCATGGTACACTAAGAGGCGCCCCGGCCTACACGTCCGTTCGGAAATACTAGTAGAAAAGGACTCGTCGTCGTCTCACTGATATGTTGGAACGGGACCACATGTCAACGAAACATGGTGTGTAATTTCTCATGCAAAATGCGATCTGGCCGTGTTGGCCCGAGGTGCCGCATGAGTTATCGACCTTTATTTTTTTAATGGCGTGCCGTTCAGTTTTGAAGCACGACTAACTAGTACTGTACATAGAGAAAATATAAACTACTCTACCACTACTCCACCTCCAGTACTAGTAGTATAAAAAAGATATATAGGCTAGAGCTTCAGCGCTTTCTTGCTAAGGGCTGCCCACTTGCTTCTCACACTATCACCCTCTCTCCAGATCTAAAAAATACGGCCTCTCTCTCGCTCCTCAACGTGGTCACAGATCCGCCGGGGAAGAAAAGGACATGCAGTGTTGACGCACTCGTCATCGGCGAGCGAGGTCACGCACTGACGGCAAGGCAGTCCTCTCAGACCTAGCGCCCGCGCGGGATGGCATCCGTCCCCAAGCTCGCTGCCATAGTGTGTGCGGAGGACGTCGACCATGAGCAAAGCCACTTCCCGCCGACCCTCAGGTATGCTACCTCTTTTCGAACCATACCCTTGTTCTATTGCCACATCTGCCACATCGTTGCATGCAGATCTTTTTCCACTCCACCATCTTCCCAATTTGCTATCCTCTGCTCTGCTGGCCACGCAGACAAGAACCTTAATTTGCACTATTAAAGGAAACCCTACTTCATGCAAACTAATCCATGTCTGGGTTGAATAAGGAAAGGAAGGGAGACTGTACTGTCCAAGAGAGTAGGTATCGAACCCGCATCTAGGTTGAAAAGGGGAAACTCAGTAGCTAAGGAACGAGTCTCGTGTCTCTTGGTTGAAGAAGGGTAGAAAGGCATGACAACGCAATAGAGAATGACCAGGTCGATCAGTTAGTTGTCCTCACATAGGAAAAGGTGGCTAAAGAGAACAAAAATGGGACATAATCCACATATGCTGCCTGGATATTTGTTGCTCTGGGCAACCATACCTCCCTCGCCACTCTGTGTCCGTGGAGGTACATCGTACTGGTGCACCCACTGTCCGAATGGGCCTCCCATGCTCTTATTGCCACTTTTTGCCTATTAGTATAACGCCAGCAGTCGAGTCAAGCAATTCTACTGCTAAAGTGATGCCACATTTAACTAATGCCACACTCAGTCTAATGCCACCGATAAATTTAAGCAATGCCATTTAATGTCACTAGATTATTTCAGGGTTAGCTGTTGATTGTGGATGTATTAACGATTTTTTAGCTAAGGCATTCTAATGTTGTTGCACAGCCAGTATACCAACGATGAAACTTGTTACTACCTTCAGATTTTTGCATTGTTAATGCTTATAGATTACATACCTCACTTTCATGAGATAGGTTAATTTTTTTGTACAGTGTCACCAAAATGCCAAGGCGCTGATGTCATTTTATTTTGGTTAAACTGCACAAAAAATTATGAAGACAATAGGAAAGGTCAAGAGTGGGCACCACCTCCTCCGGCTGTTCTCTTGATTCATTCGATCAACTTTTTATGTTTGATCGATTATGAAGATTGGGATAGCAATTTTTAAGGTCCGCACGAGTTTGAAATGATATTTACCTTGGAGGTACATGGTTTGCAATTCTTTTATACTATCATTCGTTAATAATGCTAGTTACCTTCAGACTTTTGTATTTGGTTTAATTCTCATGCACAGCTAGTATACCAATGCTGAAACTTGTTACCTTTACATTTTGTATTGTTAATTCTTATAGAAATCTTCCAGTGCTAGAGTTCATTGAAATTTGTTCAGTAAAACTATAGTACTGTACCCTATAATAAACTAACTACTCTACTATTGCACTAGCCACTGGATTAGTGTATATTTGTAGTATTTGAATGGTGTTGCATTAGCGTATGGACATAAATAAAGTGTGGCAAGCTTTCCCAGATATGTGCTCAAGAAAACTACTACCTGTTTTTCTAAATACTAGACGTTTGGGTACTTTAAATGGAACCACGAAAATGTCTTATATTAAGGAAGAGGAAAGGTCGGGAGTCGATCATTCTTTCAAAAAGAACTATATATGCCTTTCTGACATCAGCCGTTGTTGCCTTATTTATTCCTTCAAACAGGTGGTTAGAAACAGTCTTGCTACCTTTTCCATTAAGAAGTTGGGATTCTTATATTTGTGAGTCTATGCTTCAACTAGTGTCGTTTTTACAGTAATCACACTTTCAATATCTATGCAAACAGGGATGCTCGATTTTAGTGGAACTGCACAAAAAGTCCAACTGGTTCGACATTAGGAGCATGTTTTCTTCCAAACCTTTATATCCAATTGGTGGCACTATGAGCTGTTCATTACGAAGGTACATGGTTTGCTACTATCTTGCTACTCTTTTTGTACTGTCATTAGATAGTAATACTGGTGGTTTGCATGTGAGTTTATTGGCAGGGTGGACCTACATTGGAGGTGCAGGACAGGATTCAATGATTGGATGCTCAATTTCGGTTGTATCGATTTCACCTCTTCCATCACTACGAACATGGATATCCTTGGTCTGATGAAGAATAGGCGCTATATTTCTGCTCTGAACCAGCAAATCAATTCAGTATGAAATTGTCCAGGGCAAAACATAACTGTATCAAATTGTCCAGTGCAGAACATGATAGATGCTAAGCGGAAGAGACATGTTTAAACCAAAAATACAAGGTGTGGTATATGTTTACTAGCTGCTTGATATTTGTGCAGATAGAGATGTTTGCCCATTGCTATTTGGCAAACAAACAAAGTGACCGCAATTTTGGTTGAACTGCACAAGAGAATAGTATAGTCACTGCATGCAGTGCCATTTGAAAATAGACACAAGAAGATTGGATAGTCACTTCACGGACTGCAGAAAAGTAGTACTGTACTATTTATTTGCCAACACTAGGTGCTTCATTGCTTTGGTCTGATTATACAATGGCCATCATTTTTCCTAAGTTAAAGTTTGTATTCTGAAAATAGTCTCGCGGTGTGATCGAGAGAAGACCAAATCATATTGCAGTGGATGTTCCTCCATCATGTGTGGTTCATTCTCATGGTTCCAGCTGTTGGTGAAACCACTTACGTTTGCAAGAGTAATTGTAGACTTCACAAACAAATTTGTCTTTCAGTCTGTACTGAATATTGGCCAAGAGAAGCATCCATGTTAGTAGGAAGAACATATGTTTTTTCTAGATCTTTGCTTTTGGAGCTACATATTTGTATATGATCTGTGAATCATTGAGATGCATTAACATGTTGATCTTATGTATGGGAATCATACTAGTTGGTTTTAGTTGCGATGCAAGATCCGAAGTGGCTGATCTTTGCTTTTGGAGCTACATATTTGTATATGATCTGTGAATCATTGAGATGCATTAACAATTATTTATTTCTGTTCGCTCGGTGTTTACAAGTTACTGATTTATCACTAGCTAGCCTACTAATGCGCTCCTGGCAGTTTTATTTGTGATGCAAGATCCGAAGTGGCAGTTTTTTTAATAAAAATGCCTACCTCTGAAGAAACTGACAACTACACTATCCTACCCACTCGATCCTACACGGATAAATAGCGAATCATGCACGTACTACCTCCTTTCCGGTTTGCAGGGCTCAATTCAAGAAACGACCTACTCGATCCTGCATGAATAAATAGCAGGATCACGCACGTACTAGTGCCTCCTTTCCGGTTTGTAGGGCTTAATTCAAACCTCTCACCAACCAAGGTACTCCCTCCGTTCGGGTTTATTAGTCCCGTGAGCAAAGCAGCAAGACCAAGGCATGGCAATAATTAACGGCATGTAGAAGTTTAAGCCTAATTAATTCCAGTGATTTAAGTGCATGCGTGCCCTCAGCTGCGACTCATTGCATGCTGCTCCGCATACTGGTTGCGAGCGATTCTGAGTGCCTGCATGCAGCTGGCCGTAATTAAGGCAGCTAACTGATGCGAAAAAAGATGTGCTTTAATTCTTGCGGGCTTTTTAAATCCGTTGAATCATTATTGACAAGGAGGGAGATGATTCAAGTGCACTCGTTTGACCGTCATGCCGGCGTGCGACCCAGACGGGACGGGACGGCACAGTCATAATTTCAGTTTCTCTAGTTTTCCACGGCAAGCTGGCACACTAAGCCATGCCTGCTTATGCATTGAATTCCGATGACCGTCGCGCTACCTTCCGCCTATAAGTACTGTTTCTCGGCCTTCTCCAGTGGCACCGTGACCGAACTCACCATATCCTCATAAGCCCCCACCGGCCCGACGTCCCTCTCCACGTCCGCCATGCCCACGCCCATCCGCGATAGGCGAGGCCGGAGGCGGTCACCGCTGGAACTAGTGTTCGGTTTTTCACCGGAAGGTAGACGGAGGGAGGAGGCAGTCTATCTGTCTTTAGATGGCAATGCGGAGATCGAGGACTTGTTGGAGCGCGACTGCCTGGCGGAGGAGCAGGAGTTGTATGAGCGTGACTGCCTGGCGGAGGAGCAGCATATCGCCGATTTGCGCCGCCAGCGGGACATGGAGCAGCAGCGCACCGATGCTCTGAGTCGCGAGCAGAGCGCCCGCAACTGGGCCGACTACGTGGAGGCCAGCGCCCGGAAAATAGCCCTGGAGGCTATCGGGCACGCACGCGTTCGCGACGCCGATTTTTACTACCAGCTCGTCAAGTGGGTTTCCCGCTTGGAAGCTGAAGCTTCGGTGGACCACGCCGGCATGGAAAGGGCCAACGCGCACGAGCAACGCGCCCTATCGCACCTCTGGCAAGTCCGAGGCGAGGCCCAGGATGCCGGTGCCGGCGTTTAGCGTGTACTGCAGATGGCGGCCGGCATCGTCTAGTTAGCTAAGAGTAAGTTTGTACTTGTTGTAAGTGCATCTAGTGCCACCCCTAGTTGGTTTTGGAGTATTGACGACAAACCTGGTTGAGGGACTAATGTGTTTGTGAGAATTGCAGGATAACACAGGTAGTAGTCCCTCATTGTTTTAGTTTACCTACCGGAGATGACCCCTAAAAATGTGTGAAGACATTGAAGACAATGGTGGTCTGTGAAGCTAATCACGTTGAAGACTATGACATGAGAAGACATGTATGAAGACTATGGAGCGTGAAGACTTAGTTGTTTCGTTGTTTCTTTTCTTCTTTGTTGAGTCATAGGAACCACCACACTGTTAAGTGCGTTCCAAGTGAACAAAGTCAGAGTGACTAAAGTGATGCACAACTAAATCCTATGTCTTCGAGCGAAGACAATGAGAGCAAATCTTATCCAGAGTCGGATAAGTCAGCTTTACTTGTAGCCCAAGTCAAGCTGCCGCGTGTGTTTGAAATCTGACCGTTGCGACACGTGTCAGTTCCTTAGTGACCCAGGGTCATTTCGGACAAATCAGGTCGGGTTGCCCGTGGCTATAAATAGCCCACCCCCTACACCATAAATTGGTGGCTGCTCAGAGTTAGATACGGCTTTTGTCGTTTGAGAGCAAGCCACCTCCGAAGCCTTTGAGAGAGAGAATCCTTGCGAGGACAAAGCCCAAACCACCCAGAGCCAAAAGAGTGTTTGGCATCACTTAAGTCTTTCTGTCCACGTGATCTGAAGACTTATTTCACTTGAGGACTGTGAATCCTTCAGCCGGTTAGGCGTCACGTTCTGAGCATCCAAGAGTCATTGTGGATTGCCGGTGAACGAAGTCTGTGAAGGTTAGGGAGTCTAACTTGAAGACTTACCAGAGTGATTGCGCGGGGACTGAGAGTCCTTAGCTCAAGGGGAATAAGGTGAAGACACAGTCTTCTGAGTTAAATCTCAGCCTCCCTAACGAGACGTACAGTTGTCACATCAACTGGAACTGGTAGAACAAACCCATGTCCTTCTGAAGTCACTGGTTCTATCTCTCACTTCTCCTTACTTACCATTTGTCTTCGTGAACTCATTGCCTGCTTGCAATTATCTGTTTGACTTCACTGCGTGACTACTTATCCTGATTGGCTTTGCACTATCTTCCTTTCTGATCCTTACTACCTAGCTGCTTATAGCCTTCGTGCTTTCACTTCATTGAATACTTGACTATGGCTTGTCTAGTGTAGTCTACCTTCCGCTGCACTCGAATAGTGTTGTTTCTATTGTTTGTCTTCGAAACTCTCATGTTTTGAAGACTTTCATAAAAATCGCCTATTCACCCCCCCCCCCTCTAGTCGATAACTAGCCCTTTCAATTGGTATCAGAGCAAGGTACTCCCTTGTTCTGTGTGATTCGGTTTAACCACCTGGAGTTTTAGCTATGTCGACTGCAGGGATAATCAAGGTCTCCGCTGCGTGCCCCATCTTTGATGGCACTGAATATCCCTACTGGAAGAATAGGATGCGCATGCATCTTGAAGCCATTGATGTCGATCTGTGGTATGTCGTCAAGAATGGCGTTCCCAAGACTGGTGAAGGTGTCACCCCCGCTGATGTGAAGAAGTTCATTCAACTGGACTCTACTGCCAAGAACATCATCTGTGGTCATCTGACCAAAGGGCGGTATGGCCATGTGAGCGCTCTGGAAACGTCGAAGCTAGTCTAGGAATGGCTCTCCAAGGTCAATGAAGGCATCTCAACACAGGGTGATCAACGAATCAGTACTCTTCGCAACCTCTTCAACCGCTTCAAAAGGCACGACAACGAGAAGGTCCAGCTCACGTCTGATCGCCTCACTGATATCACCAATGAGCTCCGTGCACTCGGTGCAACTGACATTACGAAGCACGAAATTGTGAAGACATTGCTGAGACCACTTGACAGCTCATTTGACACCTTAGCCCTGATGATACAAGAATGCCCTAATTTCAAGGCACTCGATCCGTATGACATACTCGAGAGGCTCAACACACATGAGTACCAGCTATCTGAGAAACGAGATATCTATGGCCCCAACTATGGCCGAACTTGTGCCTTGAAGGCAAAGGCTGTCGCTTCCTCATCTGGAGAAGAATCTGACTGCAATTCTGATGATCCTGAAGACATTGGAAAGGAGCTTTCTATGCTTGTGAAGAAGTTCCAGAGATTCACTAAGAAGAAAAGCTTCAGAAAGTCTTCACGACCAGGCTCAAGGGACGATGAAGCTTCCACCTATGACAACAAGAAAAGAACATGTCACAAGTGCAAGAAACATGGCCACTACATCTCTGAATGTCCATAGTGGGACAATGAGAAGAACAAAAAGAAGAGCAAGGAATATGATTCTGATGACAAGAATAAGAAGAAATCCTCAAAGTCTTCTTCCAAATCTTACTTTAAGTCTTCACCACACAAGAAGAGCTCATCAGGCAAGGCACATGCTTTTGTTGGCAAGGAAATGGATTCAAAGGAGGAGTCTGCTTCTGAGGAGGGAGTGGTGGAGTTTGAGGAGGAGTCTGACTCTAATGTCGCAAGTCTGCCTCTAGCTACAGCCTACGTCGCCAAGTCCATCTTCAATACTGAAGACAATGACTCCATCACCAACACTATTGACAAGAACGACTCGACTCCACCTACTACTTCATGGCACGTGGTGCCAAGGTAAACTCTCGCGATGCTTACTTTCAAACTTCAAGTGAAGATGACTCTGATGGTGAATCCAAACCCAGCTACAAAAAACTTGCTAAAATTGCAACTGAATAACAGAATGCCATGGAACATATCCAAAAACTGTTAGACAAAAGTGATGACATGTTGGACACGGAAATGACTAAGACTCAGTCCTTAATTGAAGACATAAAAAATCTTCATGTTAAGTACCAGGAACTTGAAGGTCGTCATGAAACGCTCTCAACATCTCATGAAAGGCTCTCCTATGATTATCTTCAAAGGAAGCAGGAACTTGAGAAATTGAGATCGGATGATGAAGATCTTCAAAAAGAGAAAGAGTCACTTCGCGCTCAATAGATCAATCCCGCTCAGGATGGATTTGAACCACCATGTCTAAAATGCATTGTGCGTGATAATGCTGCCTCTGTTGCTGAATGCTCTATTGCTACTCCTGTTGCAATATCTTCAACTACTGATGTGGTAACTAACCCCTCTGTTGAGGATACCACTGTTATTGCTGATGAGAATGCCAGGTTGAAAACACTGCTTGAGACGGGGATGTACAAAAGCCTTAAAGGGCATCAGACATTATGTGATGTCCTCAAAAATCAGATTTTGAACCGAAACCCTAGAAAAGAGGGTGTAGAGTTCGAGAGAAAAATGAATGTTGATGGGGCATACTGGAAACCTGAGCAGTACCCCAAAACCACCTGGGTTGCTGCAAAGGAACCTCCAGTAGATCCATCCACCTTATCTGGCTTCACTTGTGCTAACCCAATTTTCATTGATGAATCCTTTGATGCAAACTATAAATTGTTTAAGAATTAGAATGGCGAAGTGTTTGCCAGGTATATTGGTACTAACTGTAGGAATGGGTTACCTATGAAGAAGATATGGGTACCCAAGAGTTGCCTTGAGAATCTTCCTGTGAATATCATCATGACACCACTTGTGAAGAAGACAAACCCCTACCAAAGGCGTCATATGTTCCAAAAGCTTCATACAGACCAAGGACTCATCTGAGCCACCCTAACATTAATGTTTTTTAGGAAAATCATACTCAGACCCATGAATATGTGCGTGTTTCAATTAACTGCTATGTTCATAGAACCAAGAACTTTTCAGCTTATTCACATGAGTATTATTCACCCCCTGCAAGGCTATTTACTAGGGCTCCAAAGCCAAAATTCTCAGACGCTGCACTTAGACTCATTGCTTCTAAGACACCCCTGAAGATGTGGTTGGTTAAGAAAACTTAACTCTCTTTTGCAGGGAAAGGTCTCTAGCCGGAAATCAAAGGCGTCCAAAGCTAATGCTGGAGACCTTAAAAATCTTGTTGGGTGCAAGATAAAATGCCCAAATGGTCTTACTATGTATTTCACTCCAGATTTTCTTTATACTCATCCTGTCTATCCTAACCAAGACCTGAATTTCCATGTTCCACTTGTTCGTCAAATATTTTTGCTTCACAACTCGCTTGGTGAAGCCTATCCCCCAAACTGCACTGTAGGCTACGACACCTCGTGCTTCAGAATGGATTATGGACAGTGGATGCACTAATCACATGACTGGCGATCGAAGCCTTCTGATGGATTCAACGCTGCGTCCATCAGACAAGAGCCACATCACATTTGCTGACACTAGTAAAAGCAATTCTTTGAAGGATATCGAAAAGATAATCTGTATATGGTAGATTTCTCAGCAGGTCCATAGATGGTCGTATGTCTTCTTGCAAAAGCTTCAGAATGCTGGCTTTGGCATAGAAGGCTAGGGCATGCTGGCATGAGGAACTTGCACACTCTCGCCAAGAAGAAGCATGTTGTGGGCATCGAAGGCGTCAAGTTCAAGAAGGATCATTTGTGTGGTGCCTGCGAAGCCGGAAAGATGACAAGAGCCAAGCATCCCTCGAAGACAATCATGACCACGTCTCAACCCTTCGAGCTGCTGCACATGGACTTATTTGGCCCTACTCACTATTCCACTCTCAATGCTACTGCTTGCCTCTATAGCTTCGTCATTGTTGATGATTACTCTCGATACACTTGGGTGCATATAATCCTCTACAAGACTAAAGTGTAGGATGTCTTCAGACGCTTTGCCAACCGTGCCATGACGAACTATAGTGTCAAGATCAAGCACATCAGAAGTGACAACGGCACTGAGTTCAAGAACACCGGCCTTGACCTCTACCTGGATACCATGGGTATCACTCATGAGTTTTCTGCTCCTTACACACTCTTATTGAGATGGCACGAACGATGCTTGATGAGTAAAAGACTCCACGAAAGTTCTGGCCTGAAGCCATTGACACTGCATGCCATGTCATCAACCGCGTTTATCTTCACAAGCTTCTAAAGAAAACCTCCCATGAGCACCTAACTAGTAAGAAGCCAAACATAAGTTACCTCAGAGTATTAGGTGCTAAGTGCTGGATCAAGGATCCACACCACACTTCCAAATTTGCACCGAAAGCACATTAAGGTTTTATGCTTGGTTACGGAAAGGATTCGCACTCCTACAGAGTCTTCAACCTCTTTCACTATAAAGTGGTTGAAACTGTGGATGTGCGGTTCAATGAGACTAACGGCTCCCAAAGAGAGCACCTGCCAAATGTGCTAGATGAGTTATCCCCTAGCGAGTCAATCAAGCAAATGGGAACTGGCAAAATCATACCCTGTGAGAATCAGACTGAAGAAGAACTAATCGTTTCTGCTTCCACTCAACCTGAAGACAATGCTCAACCTGAAGATAATCCTCCAAATGACGACATTGATCAGAATGAAAAAAATCTTCGTCCTGCTCATCCTTGTGTTGCAAATGAAGTACAGATTGAGAAGATGATCGATAGCCTCAATGCACCTGGTCCACTCACTCGTTCAAGAGCCACACAAAGAGCAACACAACTCACCAATTTCTGTGGACACTTTGCGTTTGTCTCAATCTCAAAACCCAAGAAAGTCACCGAAGGCTTCATGGAACCTGAATGGATTCAAGCCATGCAAGAAGAGCTTCAACAGTTTGAATTGAATAATGTGTGGGAACTGGTCAAGCGTCTTGATCCTCAGAAGCACAATATAATTGGCACCAAATGGATATATCGCAACAAGCAAGATGAACATGGTCAAGTGGTCAGAAACAAAGCTCGTCTAGTTTCTCAAGGCTACACTCAAGTGGAAGGGATTGACTTCGATGAAACTTATGCTCCTGTGGCAAGGCTTGAAGCCATTCGTATACTACTTGCCTATGCAAATCATCACAATATTCTCCTATATCAAATGGATGTGAAGAGTGCTTT
The DNA here is from genome assembly GCF_002162155.2 of Triticum dicoccoides. Lineage (NCBI taxonomy): Eukaryota > Viridiplantae > Streptophyta > Magnoliopsida > Poales > Poaceae > Triticum > Triticum dicoccoides. Next base: position 110,416,763 of record NC_041383.1, read on the forward strand.
TCTCAATGGAAAGATAGAAGAAGAAGTATATGTTGCACAACCTCCTGGCTTTGAAGATCCAAAACACCCTGATATGGTGTACAAGCTCAACAAGGCACTGTATGGCCTCAAACAAGCCCCTCATTCTTGGTATGATGCGCTCAAAGACTTCCTGAAGAGCAAAGGCTTCAAACCTGGTTCACTAGATCCTACTCTCTTCACGAAGACATATGACGATGAACTGTTTGTGTGCCAAATCTATGTGGACGACATTATCTTCGGCTGCACCAACAAGAAATACAGTGATGAGTTTGGTCACATGATGCAAGAGCAATATCAGATGTCCATGATGGGTGAACTGAAGTTCTTTCTGGGTCTCCAAATCCGTCAGCAACGCAACGGCATCTTCATCTCTCAAGAAAAATATCTCAAAGATTGCCTCAAGAAGTTTGGAATGCAAGACTGCAAAGGATACACGACGCCAATGCCAACTAAAAGTCATCTGGGTCCCAACGACAATGGTAAAGAATTCGACCAAAAGGTATACCGCTCCATGATTGGTTCTTTGCTTTATTTATGTGCATCTAGGCCAGATATAATGCTTAGTGTTTGCATGTGTGCCCGATTCCAAGCGGCACCAAAGGAATCGCATCACTTAGCTGTGAAGCGAATTCTTCGTTATTTGGCTTACACCCCAACACTAGGATTATGGTATCCAAAGGGCTCAGAGTTTGATCTAGTTGGATTCTCGGATGCTGACTATGATGGTGACAAGGTTGATCACAAGTCCACATCAGGCACATGTCACTTTCTGGGACGATCACTTGTCTGTTGGTCTTCAAATAAGCAGAACTGTGTATCTCTCTCCACTGCTGAATCCGAATACATTGCTGCTGGATCTTGCTGTGCTCAGCTTCTCTGGATGAAGCAAACTCTCAAGGACTATGGTATACACCTGAAGAATGTGCCTCTCTACTGCGACAATGAGAGTGCCATCAAGATTGCCAACAACCCAGTTCAGCACTCGAAGACAAAGCATATTGAGATTCGTCATCACTTCCTCAGAGATCATGTTATGAAGGAAGATATTGATATCATACACGTCAACACTGAAGAGCAATTGGAAGATATCTTCACAAAGCCCTTGGATGAGAAAAGGTTTTGCAAGTTGCGGTGTGAGCTAAATATCTTGGAATCCTCAAATGTCATGTGAATAGGACACACATCCTAACACTTATGCATTTTGATGACTTAGATGTGCAACACACGAAGTAACGTATATCTTCAATCAATGAAGACATACACTCCAAGTGTGAATACATTAATGCGGAATTTGACTTCGGAGCGCCACGATAATTGTGCGTCGTGTCTGGGTCTAATACTTCCTATACGGTGGGTAACGCCACCACCAAACTTTTGTTTGAAGTGTTTCTCCTGGCGTTATGTTTGCACAGTTTTCATAACTGATTTGTCTTCATTCCTGATTTATCTTCATCTAGTCGATTTGTACTTAAACTAGTTGTATACTACTTGTGTTCTGTCCTCCACAACATTCACTTATAGTTATGACTTCTTGTTGAATCTTTTAATCTAAGTGAATGTGATCGGACCCTAACTTATCTATGCTTCTACCTCAACTCTATCTGTCCAAGTCATATGCATTCTATTGAAAACTGTCAATTGTCTTCACTGAACCTTGTCAGCTGAAGCAAATCTGACAAACATTTATGTCTGTTTTTAAATGCTCTATCTTTATTACCGGAAGTCCAAAGAATTCGGAACGACCGCCCCGACAATCCGGGCGTGTGTGGGAACATGGAACAACTACCAAGGAGTTGCATGCACGCCACGTGTCATTCAAATGTGAATCGCCAAGGGCACCTGCGTAATTACGCTGTGATGTCCCTTTCCTTATAAATGCACATCCCATCGCGGTCAAAAAATCTTCTTCCACCTCGCCACCTCCCGAAAACCCTAGCGCCACCGCTAGCACTCGACGACACCAGCAACGAAGCACTTAGCAGCTGCGACTTCTCCGACGCCGTCCTCACGCCGGCCGCGGACCTCATCTCTCCTCCGCCGCCGTAGCTGTCTCTCGTCGCCAAGTTAGGGCACGAGAGATTGAACTTCTCGGCCTCAACTTCCCCTCCGTCTAGCAGTTCTTCCTGTGGTAATTAAAACTCTTTTTTACTGTCTTTTTGATCTGATAGATTCATCCTTACTTACCAAAAGTAGTTTCTACATCTCCAAAGTTGAATATGTTTCTCTCTGCATCTCATAAAGTGCCTACTATGTTCACTTATGCTTCATTACAAGTTAGATTCCTCACTTGTACTTATTCTTGGATTCGTACAACTCTGGAATCAACTCTCATCAAATAAGTGAATGTCTTTGCGATATGAGGTCAATGTCTTCAAACGGATTTATCTTCAAAATCCTCTGAGAATGCATATGACCTCTTCCCCTTCCCTCGCATCTCTAATGTTGTCATAGGTACATGTCCGTGGGAGAATCCCTTGGTTCTCATAGTCTGCATTCATTTGCAGAGTTCTTACAGAATCATATAAATTCTCCTGAAGCAAGTTCTTGTCTGACTAGCCGCAAGAAGACTTTGCAAGTTCTAAAGCCTTTCAGGTTAAGCTTCATGGCTACTAAGAAACTAGCAAGAAAGGGGGGCAGAAAGGGTCGTGGGAACACTTCCAAGGATTTGCCTCCAGATTTGCATGAGCTGTACAAAACGGACCCTAAGGAAACCTATATTGGTCGCAAGAATCGCATCCAATGGATCCGAAGATACTGGGCTGAGGAATGGTTCAAGTACCGATTTGTCACTCAAGAATATGCTGAGAAGAATGCCATCAAGCAACCCTGGGGAGATATTCTGTATAAAAATCTTCAACCTAGAACCCAAGCTGAAGCCATTGAGCAAGGCTTCTATCCTTGCATGGTTCGCGGCCAGAGCTAGAGAATGTTGACCCTTCTTCTCTGTTGTGGTGTCGCGAAGACCATCTCTACAAGCGCAATTACCAGTTCGCCAAAGACTCAGCTGTGAAGAACAAAAAGGATTTCGGGCTTGACTTCAACCCTGGTCCGTCCTCTCCACGGGAAGATGGCACCCGTGAAGCCAATGAGAACAGGATCGGCCCCTTCTACAACTTTGAAGGCCTCCTCGCACACATCGTTGTACAAGGTGCAAATGTGGATCATTCTGATGATGGTGCATATATTGATGATGCACTAGCTCCCCCCCCCAAGCCAAAGAAGCAGAAGAAAGCTAAGGCTTCCAAACCCACTATTGCACCAATTGGCAACTGCCCCTCCTACTCCAAGCAACACCTCTGAAGATCAATCTCGTGTCTCCAAACGGACTGAGAAGCCACAGAAGAAACCTGTACATAGGCACAGTCAAGCACTGACACCCGCTGCAGTTCTGAGGAACGAATCTGAAGCCATTGACTTGTCTTCAGATGAAGAATTCGGTGAGGATGCTCTTGATCCCCTCTTTGATGTGAATATCTTGCACAATTTCATTGATGAATGGTTTGACAATCAAGATCTCAGCTTTGATGATCTTCAACTCCCCATTGGCATCAGCGTCACCTTCCAAGGCGCAGTTGCTCCTGAGCTGGCTCTGGCCCATCGAATTGTTGAACTGAAACACAAGATTGATTTTGAGAAGGAACAATTTAAGAAGCATGTGGCCAAGCTGAGTGTGGCTGATGTCCAGAAATTCAAGGTGATGCTGAATGACCTCAAAGAAGCCTTTCGCAAAAAGCGGGAAGAAGCCAAAGGCTCAAGAGAATGCATGAAGAATCTTGCTGCCAAGTGTGTTCAAGCATACAACAAAGCTGAAAAGCGCAAGGCTCTTGGGCATCCAGGCATTGACCCCAAGATGGCTGCCAAGAAGAAGTTTGGTGTGGCCCCAACTGATACTACACAGCGGTAAGAACCTCGCATTGTCTTCCCTACCAGCATGACAGGCTCAAAGCCTAAGGTCCCCACATCAGCTTCAGAACGGAAGAAAACCAAGGCAGCTGAAGCCGAAGCAAGAAAAAGAAAAACCAAGAACAACACTGATGATGCACCACCCCTCAAGAAGAGGAAGACCAAGAAGAGAGATCGGGCTGCTCCCAAAGAGCCCCTTGTTGTTGAACCCATTGCTTATGCTCCCCCTCCATCAGAAAATCAAAGGCGTCAGTTGATTGTACATGAGTCTGCTTCCACAAAGGCTCCTGAGACTCAAGAAGTACCAGTCGTTGACCCCATCGCGACTGAAGACATTGGTCCTGAAGACAATGTAGAAGATGATGTAGTTCTTCCTCAGATTCAGAACCCCATGGAATCATCGCCTGTTCACACAAACAGCAAACCCATCAGTATTGGTCGTCCTTTGACGCCAATCATGCAGGATGCTTCATGGGTTGATCGCCCCCAACCAGCTACCCCAGTCCAAGACTCCCCAAGTACACCTCATCCTACACCAACGCAAGGTACCGGTCCAATTGTCAATGACGACAATTACATGGAGACCACACCATCACCGAAGGCGTCGCACGTGTTTCAACGGCTTCGCAAAGGCCCGAGGCCTTCGGTCTCCATGATGACTATCACAGAAGAGGATTCCCACCAGTCCAGCTCAGTGGAACGTCAAGTGTTTCCTAAAGACAATCCTTCTGTGACGGTTCCTGTGCCTGAAGCTAATGCTTCGGAAGAGATTCCGGCTGCATCAGCCGAAGAAAGACAAGAAGAAGAGCATGTTGCTACTCCCCCTACCACCCAAGAAGTTGTTCTCGAGGAGAACGTATCTGTGCGCGACCCTCCAGCTACACAAGTGGAGGTTGAGAATACTGAGGCGGCCACCAACAACGCCACTGAAGCCAATGATGTTGTCATGACTGAAGCCAATGTGGCGCCTCAAGCTAACACTCTGAATGAAACCAATGCTACACCAGCAATCAATGTGCAACCCGAAGCCTCTGCTAATGCCTCTGCTCCTGTACCGCCACCAAGGCCACACACAATTGAGCATGCATTTTATCAAGGTGAACTTGTTCCTGTCAGATGGCCAATTCTGATTCCTCCGCCTGCTCCTGGACCGCAATTTGACTACCATGTGGAGCATAGGCCTCATGTTCAGAAGCCAAAACCAGGGCTGCCAAGGTTCCCAGGTACTGCATCAGCACCAGGCTCCTTCAATATCAACAGCTTCATTGCACACAACACCTTCTTCGATTCTGGCAAGAATCCATATTCCAAGCCACGAATATCATCTGGTCGATTTTGGAGCTATCAGCAGCGCAACTACTACTCATGTATTCTACACAATCAGGAGCGCACATTTCCTCATATGCGTCTGGACACTGAAGCCATTGCTGGTCTGCCCTGCCTAGAAGAAGCCCTAGACTGCTTTCGTGATACTGGCCTTCTGCAGTTTGTCACCGACAAGGAACATTGGAATGAAGAGCTTCTCCTGCAATTTTATGCAACCCTCCACATTCGCGGATACAACAGGGATACAACCAGATGGGTCCTTGAGTGGATGACGGGAAACGTTCATCATGAAGCCAAAGCCTTTGATCTCATTGAGCTTACCGGCCTCTCCACTCCAGGCGAACTATATGAACCTGGTTGTCAGCTTCATCGCGATGCATTGGAAAGCATTTTTCAGAAGCCAGAGCCCAACATGAGCCAGATGCTTAGTATGATGAAGCCACTGCCCCAGGATGCTGAGTATCCCAAGGAATTCCTTGTTGAAGACCTAGAGTATTTGCCCCGCACTATCTATCATATCATTAGGCGAACTCTATGGCCAATCAAAGGGCATTCCTCCTCAGCAAAGCTTGAAGGTGCAATGAAGACATTGGTCTTCTACATTCTGAATGGAAAAGGCTTCAATGCTCAGGACTTCTTCATAAGACAGTCTGCTTCATCTGGGTCTGACATTTTTGGTCTGAAATTCTATGCTCCTTGTATTATGCGTCTCATCAAGCTCCACTCTGCCATTGACTATGAGCCCTCTGCTCGCAACCATGTCATATTCTTACCAGAGGTTGATATGTCCATTGAAGCCATTTACCCAGAGCCTGCCAAGGAAGCACTATATCTTCACAATGTAGATCGTCAGAGCTTTTCCCAACATGTTGAAGGTGTCCAGGCTGTTTCTCGTGTCTATCCACTGGCCGGCAACACTCACCGTGCACGAACTGAAGCCACAAAGAGCACCATTGCTCCAAGGACACGCAAGCTATCCCGTGTGCTTAATGACCGAGAGCTTCTAGTGGCATTGCATCAGAAACAAGACAAGCATCATTTCTGGCTCAAGCGTCAAATGCAAAGCCTCTTGGTGGATGTAAATCGCATTCGCAATCTTGCTACCAAGAATGCTTTTGTCACCCATGAAACATGTCGGAGGTCCTGGAAGAGTCTGACATTACTAAGTGCTGAAGCTGATCTTCAAGACGATGGCTTCACTGAGAGATTCAAGTTTGACTCCACTCCTCCAAGGAATGTTGTTCTACGTCAAACCCCATCTCTTGAAGACTCAGAGTACTCTTCCTCCGCAGCCACTGTTCATGCCAGAGTTATTGATGAAGCCGATGATGCTACCTCACCGCCTCCAACCTCAGCGCGTGTCGACACTGCACCAAGTTCTTCTGCACCACCAAACCTCAACAATGACCCTGCTGCTTCACCTACTCCTCATGGGAATGAGTAGCGACTATGTCTTCAAACCTTTTTGGTCCTTACTGACAAAAGGGGGAGAAGCATATGTTGATAGTCTTCAAGCGGGTCCATATGGGTCGTTTTTGATACATTTGGTTCTTTGAGTTGTAACACTTAAACTCGATGGTTGTCTGCTACTTTTCACTGCTATTCTGTGATGCGACGATAAATTCCGCATATGCGATGATAAATCCCGCATGAAGTCATTTCGCAGGCATCCATCTTTCATTATGCATGTCATTCCTTGTATATCTTTTCATGCATGATGTATTGTCTTTATATGGTGAGAAGGATCTCCACAAGTACAACCTGCCATGTGCATTTGCATTCCAACGCAAAAGATTTTATATGCACATCTTTAGGGGGAGCCTCTTGCATTTATGAAGACAATGCCTTAGTTCTTTACAATTTCACATACTTTTATCCCCGTTGAAAACTTCAACCAGTTTGTCATCAATCACCAAAAAGGGGGAGATTGTAAGTGCATCTAGTGCCACCCCTAGTTCATTTTGGAGTATTGACGACAAACCTGGTTGAGGGACTAATGTGTTTGTGAGAATTGCAGGATAACACAGGTAGTAGTCCCTCATTGATTCGGTTTACCTACCGGAGATGACCCCTAAAAATGTGTGAAGACATTGAAGACAATGGTGGTATGTGAAGCTAATCACGTTGAATACTATGACATGAGAAGACATGTATGAAGACTATGGAGCGCGAAGACTTAGCTGTTTCGTTGTTTCTTTTCTTCTTTGTTGAGTCATAGGAACCACCACACTGTTAAGTGGGGTCCAAGTGAACAAAGTCAGAGTGACTAAAGTGATGCTCAACTAAATCCTATGTCTTCGAGCGAAGACAATGAGAGCAAATCTTATCCAGAGTCGGATAAGTCAGCTTTACTTGTAACCCAAGTCAAGCTGCCGCGTGTGTTTGAAATCTGACCATTGCGACACGTGTCAGTTACTTAGTGACCCAGGGTCATTTCGGACAAATCAGGTTGGGTTGCCCATGGCTATAAATAGCCCACCCCCTACACCATAAATTGGTGGCTGCTCAGAGTTAGATACGGCTTTTGTCGTTTGAGAGCAACCCACCTCTGAAGCCTTTGAGAGAGAGAATCCTTGCGAGGACAAAGCCCAAACCACCCAGAGCCCAAAGAGTGTTTGGCATCACTTAAGTCTTTCTGTCCGCGTGATCTGAAGACTTATTTCACTTGAGGACTGTGAATCCTCCAGCCGGTTAGGCGTCACGTTCTGAGCATCCAAGAGTCATTGTGGATTGTCGGTGAACGAAGTCTGTGAAGGTTCGGGAGTCTACCTTGAAGACTTACCAGAGTGATTGGGCGGGGACTGAGAGTCCTTAGCTCAAGGGGAATAAGGTGAAGACACAGTCTTCTGAGTTAAATCTCAGCCTCCCTAACCAGACGTATAGTTATCACAGCAACTGGAACTGGTCGACAAACCCCTGTCCTTCTGAAGTCACTGGTTCTATCTCTCACTTCTCCTTACTTACCATTTCTCTTCGTGAAGTCATTGCCTTCTTGCAATTATCTGTTTGACTTCACTGCGTGACTACTTATCCTGATTGGCTTCGCACTATCTTCCTTTCTGATCCTTACTACCTAGCTGCTTATAGTCTTCGTGCTTTCACTTCATTGAATACTTGACTATGGCTTGTCTAGTGTAGTCTACCTTCTGCTGCACTCGAATAGTGTTGTTTCTATTGTTTGTCTTCGAAACTCTCATGTTTTGAAGACTTTCATAAAAATCGCCTATTCACCCCCCCCCTCTAGTTGATAACTAGCCCTTTCACTTGTACGCTACTAGAGTATTAGTGGGAGTAAATAGTTAACTTGGCTATGATGGTTGTCAACGTGGAAGTTCAGTACTCTATATGTGAATCAGACCTGTTACTTTTCTCTGAATGTTGAACTTTCCGTTTGAACGTATGGAATGGGCTATTATTTTTTTAAATGGGTTGTATTTGTCCTCCACGGGTTTAGAGGCTGACTTGCGGGCCTACCAAGTTGACGCGAACACAATCAGGAGATGGTTGTACGTGGAGAGGATGACAGCAGGGACCTACCAAGGTCATGGCAGTACGCAAGCAAGTGCCTCCTTATTTCAAGCCAATAAAAAAATGGCTCCTCCTAATGGATTTCTGACATCTCGGCCCCATGCCATTGTCAACGTAGTCAATAAACGAGAGAATTGCACAACGAGCGGCTGACACCAGGACCCAGCAGCTCGCCCAGTTATTTTTGTTTTGGGTTAATTTGATAAATGCCACACCAAATCTGGTGTTTCCGAGAAATGCCAATGCAATTTGCAAACTTTTAAAAATGCCATTTCTAGTGGCATTTTTCGAAGTCTGGAGTGGCGTTTTTCAAAGTTTGCAAACTGCAGTGGCGTTTTTCAAAGTTTGCAAAAATTGCAGTGGCATTTTTCAAAGTTTGGAAATTGTAGTGGCATTTTTATGAATTGCCATAATTGGAGTGGCATTATCTAATTTGTTTTTGAGACGGAAGTAGGGTGTCAACTGGGCTATGTGGGACACTCTGGCCTGTCTTGACAACCTTTTCTTTTATGTTTACCACAGACCAGACCAGTAGTTTTTTCTATTTCTGAAAATGGCTAACCCGGTTTTTTTGTGATTTGTCAAGTAAGTTGCTTTGTCAGGCCTGTTGGGATGCAAATATTTCAAGAGGAGGAGAGCTTCATTCGGCTGGCCGAAAAAATGGCCTATCAGTAATGAGAAATGGGTTGTACATTTTTAAAACACATCAAACCGGCAATTAGTTTCATATATCTTTTTTTCATTTCGAGATTTTAAATTGCATTTATTTTTATGCGTGGACAATTTATTGGATTTTATATTGATATACATTTATTTTTAAAATGAGTCTGAATGTGACTCGAAATTTAGGGATTAAAAACAGTTCAGACCGCACCGACATATGCAAAATTTCGTATAATTTTTTAACCGTGGCCACAATATGGGCTGTAATGCTAACAAAAGGAATATGGGCTCCAAAAAAACCGTAAAAATTAGCAAATGGGTTGTAAATTATTAGAAATAATGACAGATGGCATGTATGCTGTTTTCCATAGATTTGAGGCTTTCCTAAAAAAAGGTTGAAGCACAAGCAGTGACTGCTGGATGTCCATCCAACGGCCGTCGTGCTTCTTCAATCTCTGCTCTTCCTACTCCAGCCGCTCAAACAAGCGCCGGCGGGACTGCCTGCTCCCTCCTCCCCGCAGTCGGTTGTGTTGCCGCGCAGGCCTCACCGCCCCACCGTAATCCCATCGCTGGCCTAGCCATCCCTCTACTCACCCACACCTGCTGTTATTCTCTGGCGACAGCAGACGAACCAGTAAACCCTCGTATAGTCATACTCCCCTCCGCATGGGAAACAACTGCCGAGTCTTCCCTGGCTCCATGTCGTTCCCTTCCTAGGCCTCGCCATCGTCCACCGCCCTGGTCCTCTCGGTGTGGCGGGGTCAACGTGGTCAACGACCGACATGCATCTGAAGTGGCCTGTACGTGGAGAGGCTGACAACTGGGTCCACGGCCACACACAAGGAAATGCCTCCTTACTACGCGCAAAATAATGATTCCTCCACCTGAGATCTAGGACCCACCGAAAGGGCCTCTGTATTTCCCAAAAAAAAATGTTACCGCCATTGACATCTCAGACCCACCAGCTATATCTTTGCATGCAAGGAAGTGCCTCCTTATTACGCACAAAAAAATTAATACTCCCCCTGCTAGCTAGGACCTAGTATAGTGGGCCTACTAAGTTGACGGGGACAGAGGGCTTTGTCAACTTAGTCAATATGAATGATTCTAGCTCGAGTGACCGTACGATATCCATCCAACGACCGTAGTGCTTCTTCAACCTCTGGTCTTCTTGCTCCAGCCGCCCAAAGCAGCGCCAGTCGTGTCGCCTGCTCCTGTCTCCCGTGGCCGGTTGTGCTACCGCGGAGGCCTCACCGCCCCCATACTACTCCCACCGATGGCCAGGCCATCCCTCCACTCCACTCACCCACACCCCTTGTTATTCTACGGCAACGGCAGCGCAGCCGAACCAGTGAACCCTCGTACTCCTCTCCGCGTGGGCATCCACTACCGCGTCTTCCCCAGCTCCGTGTCGTCCCCTTCCTAGGCCTCGCCATCGTCCACCGCCGTGGTGCTCTCGGCGTGGCATGGTCAATGTGGTCAACGACCGACTTCCATCTGAAGAGTACTATACGTGGAGAGGCTAACAGTTGGGTCCACGGCAGCCGCAAGGAAGTGCCTCCTTATTACGCGGAAAATAATTATTCCTCCACCTGACAGCAGGGACCCACTGGGCGGGCCCCCAGTATTTCACGAAAAAACGTTTCCCCCTGACTGCTGGGACCCATCGGACGGGCCACCGTATTTCGCGAAAAAAACGTTTCCCCCCTGACTGCTGGGACCCACCGGTTGGGCCACCGTATTTCGCGAAAAAAATGTTCCCCCCGCTGTCAGCTCGGACCCACCGGAAGTGCCTCCTTATTACGCACAAAAAAATGAATACCCCCTGCTAGCTGAGACGCACCTTGGTGGGAGGCTGACTTGTGGGCCTACTATGTTGACTTGGACGGAGGCCTTTGTCAACTTTAGTCAATATGAACGATTCTAGCTCCAGTGACCGTATGATGTCCATCCAACGGCCGAAGTGCTTCTTCAACCTCTGGTCTTCTTGCTCCAGTCGCCCAAAGCAGCGCCGGTTGTGCCGCATGCTCCTGCCTCCCGTGGCCGGCTATGATGCCGCGGAGGCCTCATCGCCTCCTACTACTCCCAGGCCATCCCTCTACTCACCCACACCCCCTATTACTCTGCAGCAACGACAACCTCACACCACAGCCAAACCAATGAACCCTTGTACTCCTCTCTGCGTGGGCATCCACTATCGCGTCTTCTCCGGCTCCGCGTCATCCCCTTCCTAGGCCTCTCCATCGTCCACCACCGTGCTGTTCTCGGCGCGGCGTGGTCAATGTGGTCAACGACCGACTTCCATTGGAAGAGTACTGTATGTGGAGAGGCTGACAGCTGGGTCCACAATAGCCGCAAGGAAGTGCCTCCTTATTACGCGCAAAATAATTATTCCTCCACCTGACAATAGGGACCCACCGGACAGGCCACCGTATTTCACAAAAAAAGTTTCCCCCTGACTGCTGGGACCCACCAGCTACATCTTTGCATGCAAGGAAGTGCGTCCGGGCAAAAAAAGAAAAATGATTCGCCCCCTGACTACTAGGACCCACCAGCTACATCTTCGCACGCAAGAAAGTGCCTGACAGTCGGGACCCACCTGGTCGAAGTGTACGTAGCATTGTCATTCTGGTCACGAACGTGTACATACATATATACTGGTCGATGTAGAGGCGCGCACGTGTCGTAGTAGAGGCGCGCATGTGTCGTAGTAGAGGTGCACACGTAGCATGTACACGTACGTACAACGGCCAGGGTGCAAGAAAGAAAATACGGCCATATATGTACATACGGGCGGGGTCTCAAACGCCTACTCGCGCATACGTACGGCCAGGGCTCGTGTACATGGCAGGATCGGAACTGAGAAACTACGTCGTCGTCGTGTTCATGGGGAGGCAACGGAATGCGTCGTGTTCATGGGGAGGCAATGGAATGCGTCGTGTTCATCGGGAGGCAATGGAACGCGTGGGAGCCAACTGGCTAGGACGGAACATGCGATGGAAACGAGGCCTAGCGTACCGCAGAACGGAGGAAACGACCTTGTGTTTGACCGGCCACGTTCGAAACGGGATCCTGTTCATCGGGAGGGGTCTGGCGTACCGCAAAACAGAGGAAACAGACTTGTGTTGGACCTCCTACGGTCGAAACGGGGTCCTGTTGATCGGGAGGGGTGTGGCGTACCGCAAAACGGACGAAACGGACTTGTGTTGGAGCGCTACGGTCAAAATGGGGGTCCTGTTCATCGAGAGGGGTGTGGCGTACCGCAAAATGGGACTCCACGGGATACTGTTCATCTCCATCGTCGACCTCCTCCAGCCTCCACGGGCTACTTTTCATCCACCGTCGACCTCCTCCAGCCTCCACATGTGACCGTTCATCCACGGGCTCCTGTTCATCCAGCCTCCACAGCGCACTACTCCACCGGCTACTGTTCAACCACCCCTCTCCACGGGCTCCTGTTCAACCACCCTTCCACAGGGCTACTGTTCATCCACCCCTCCACCATCTACTGTTCATCCAGCCCTCCACGGGGTCGTCCTGTTCATCCTTCCCTCCACGGGGTCCTATTCATCCAGCCCCAACCGGCTCGATCGATCGGGGTCCTGTTCATCCAGAGGCAACACCACAAGGTCCTGTTCATCCACCCCACCGCTCACTGTTCATCCAAACCCCCCCCCCATGCAATGCTCACTGTTCATCTAGAGGCAGCATCAATCAGCTTCAGTTAGCAGCAGTAGCGAAGGAATCGCTCGATCGGGTTCAGTTAACAGCTATCGATCGATCGCTCCGGTTCAGTAACGTGTAGCCTGTAGTGCAATCTCTCGGGTTAAGTTAGAGCCCAACGCCTCGCTTGAGTTCAGTTAGAGCCAATGCCTCACACACACGCGCGTACGTGTACGAGAGGAACACGCATCGCTCGGCCCCCGACCACGCACCGTAACTGGGAACTCCCCGAAATTTTCCTCGCCCTCGCTTCTACCATGGTTTTTCCCGTCATGGACAGCCCAAAGAATGTCATGCAACTGCGTCTCCGGCCTACCCAGGACGAAAAGCCCATTTTCTGCCATGATTTTTTGTCATAGAAGTAGGAGCCCACCACATCTATGATGATACCGGGTTTTGTCGCAATTATCATCATAGAAGTGTCATAAGTATGACAGGAAAAAAATTCGTTCGGCCCAAAATGTCACGGATGTGTCTTTTTTTTGTAGTGCATCATCACAAATGATATTTCCACTCACCATGTCATTACCTTGGGACATGCCATATGATGGTGAGGTGGAAGAAGTAGAAATGTCCAAGCACAAGGATGAAGAAGCAATATGGAGTTCTTCATGATTTGAAGATGTGGAGAACTCCTCAATTGACTCCAAAAGACGATGAATATCAACAACATTGGATCCACCATATATTTCTTCAAGTTGGATCCACATATCATGAGCCGTCACACAGGTCATGATAGACTCAAATACCTCAAGGTAAATAGACCGGATTATGGCATTCTTAGCACCATACCCACAAAGCATATCATCATTTTCCTCACTAGATGGAAAAATATTCATCCTTCCATGGAGAAGACCCTACAAGAACAATTCACACAAACTTTGGACCCATGGTCCGAAAATGAAAAAGCATGCGAATTTTCCATAAGTTATAGTTTGTGCAACTAAAACAAAAGGTGTCATCGTGCACTATACCACTAGTCGACATCTTTACTCTCTAGTCGGTGAAGCCTACCAAGGAGAGACCAAATCTCTGATACCAATTGAAATGACCTAGATGACGACTAGAGGGGGGTGAATAAGCATTTTAAAACTTTTACGGATTTGGATTTATCCTAATGCGGAATTAAACTAACGGATAATTTTCACGCACAAATCCTAAATATGCTAGGATCAACTAAGTGCACCAACAACCTATGCTAAAAAAGATAGGCACTTAAGGAAACTAACAAGCACAAATTATATCACAAGATATGGAAATGTAGGAACAACTAAGCAATTCAACTAGCACAAGATATATCAATATGAGCAAGTATGAATTGCAGAAAGTAAAGAGTGTGGGTATGAGATAACCACAACTGAGTCGGGGACGCGGATTTATCCAACAGTTCACACTCGTAAGAGTGCTAACCTCCGTTAGAGCGGCGCTGAAGCCAAAGCTCCGGGCCGTCACCAAGTGGCTTGCTGTATTCTCCCTTTCGAGTCACCCACAATGGATGAGACTCGGTTCACTCGGGGTTGGTCTTGAAGGCAACCACCACACCTTTACAAACTTCTCCGGAGCACACCACAACCACGGAAGCTTCCGGAGGACACTTAACACCCTTCCCCGGAGCACACCATAAAAGGAAGCTTCCATAGGAACCTTGGCCACCTAGGCCTCTTCATAATCTTCTCAAAGATATCACCAAATCGTCTAGGAGGCAAAGCCTCCAAGAGTAATAAACTCACGGGCTCTCACTTGAACAAATCAATGCAGGGAGGTCAAATCAATGCAACCAATGCAATGCAAGGTCATGCAACAAATGCTCAACTCACTCTCTCAATCTCACAAGATGCAACTCAAGAAAGTAGGAGATTGAAGAGAGGGGATGCAATGGAGGAAATCAACAAATGACTCCAAGATCCATCCATGGATCCCGCTTCACATACAGCGGGGATAGGGGTTTGGGGGAGGTGTTATGATACTCAAAATGATGTTTAGAAAGTGTATGAACAACCCCCAACCAGTGGGAGGAAGGAGCCCTTAAATAGCCAAAACCCAAAACTAGCCGTTGAGGCTCAACGGGCAGTTCCTGGACACCCCATGCCCACGGGAGTTTAGACCCCGTGCCCACGGGGTCCTTTGCACACAGTACAAGCCCGTGCACACGGGGCCCCGTTCCCACGGGGCTCAAAAATCCCGTGTCCATGGGGTACCGAGAACTGCGTGCAGCAGCCCACTAAAACAATGATAACTTTGGCATACAGACTCTGAATTCGATGATCTTGGGCTCATTTTGAAGCTATGGAAAAGCCCAAGGTCCTCACATAGAGAACCACCCAAGATCAACAATAAATAATGATGCAAGTAATGCAAAGGTTTGAGCTCTCTACATGCGATGTGATCAAGCTGCTCGCCCGAAAGTCCCTCTTGATAGTACGACTATCAAACCTATAATCCAGTCTCCCACCAAGCACTATGAGACCGACAAAACTAGGAAATCCTAGGTAAGTTATGTCTTTGTCTTGCAAATACAACTTGAGTTTGATGATGACTTTAATCCTTGCCTTAAGTTGGAATTCATTTCTTGTCCACAACCACTTGGTGAAGATACTCGAATAGCTTCCTCATATTGCAATGAGGGAAGCCTTAACTTAAGCTCATCTTCACATGCACATTATCATGATGTGTACCACAAGCTTCAAATCATATAACCTCCGTCTTCTCGTCTTGCACTTGGACTCCTCGAACCCGATGACCATCACCACTTGATGCATGTTATCTACACATAGGCTACTTGAAATCTTTCTTTTGATGCAAGCCCATGAGAAAAACCTAACCCACATAGACATAACAAACACATGGCATGTGTTAGGTAACAAAGCACAATTCACAATTACTTACCATACCACTAGGTACTTGATCCCACATGGTATGTTATTTGCAGTTGTGATTTGACCATCTAGATACAATCTTTGAGCTTCATCTTGATGAACCAACATATTTACGTCAAGCTCTATACTGGTTTCTTGAAAGCCATAATGAACTCTTCGTTTCCCTTCATCGCTCAAGAATATATCACCAAAGACTCTTTCATGACCATATGAAGTTTCACTATGAATATCACAATTGTCATCATTTGCCCTTCTAAAAACTCCATCATAACCTCTTGAGAGGCACAGTGAATTCTTCACTCCAGTTGCTTGCTTCAAGACTTGATAAACTGAAACCCAACACAAGAGCTCACCATGATCTTGTCTTGAAACCATAACTTGTATTCTTATCTTTGATTATCCTCTCAAGCCCTAGATCCTTAAATGCCCAAATATGTCAATCTTTCAGATCCTCTAACGAACTCCACCTGGAATATATTTTGTTAGACATTAAAATCAATCTTGATGGCTTCAACATAAATCCCAAAGACCAACTTGAAACCTCACTGTAGGGATGCAAATGGAGTGGAAACTTTCTGTTTTTCTGGAGAAAAAATGGAAACGGAAAGGAAATATGAAAATGGAAACGAAAGTTTGCAAAACGGAAATGGAAATGGAATTTCTTATGTGGAAACAAAAACAAAAATGGAATGACATTTTCCGGTGGAACACACGTGGAAATGGAACTTTCCGTTTCCGTGACTAGGGATTTCCGTTTTTACTATAGGCCTATAGCAGCTTTGTGGCACTAGGATCAAACAACACACAAGTACACAATGAGCAAAAAGGTTATTTAGGTCCAACTTTTACTACCACACACGTACTTAACTAATCATATACACAATTTTCCTATACTACTACTACTACAATACAATGCTAAGTTGTTAACATAATCATATTATTTTGTAGCCATATTAACAATTCATTAAAAGATTGTTCTTGTGTGTATTTCTCTATGATTCATGGGGTTTCTAAGTTCCGCTCAACGCCCACTTTTGTTTCTGTGTCCGCTCTGTATTCGCTTCGTGTCTGTTTCCGGTAGTGTGTGTTTCCGTATTCATTTCCGGGGTTTCTGTATTCGTTTCCGCATCGGCAAAAAAATATGAAAACAAATGTGGTAGCACCCAGTTCCGTCTGTTTCCGCTCCATTTTCATCCCTACCTCACTGGATATGGGACCTCGAGTGGCAAAACCTAGGCCCTGTGTGCACGGGGGTCAGGGACCTCATGCGCATTGAGTATCCAGAGAGGGATACCATGAGGACTTCTTTGAGGGTTTTGATTGTCGGGACCCCGACTCAATGCCACATCGATCTAGCATGTAACACCTCATATCACTTTGCGGCCTCACGCACGGTATCCCCATGGTGTCGCCTTACCTTTGTCCGGGACCGTTTGCGCCTTTTGGCACACGTATATGATGGTGTCGCTAGCATCCATATGATAAAGAGCCCGGGCTGACATGGCTAGTCGTAAACCCAAAGTGGCACTAACTTACAGGGACAGGCATCCATGACCCAGCATCGAACGTGTCGGTCATCAGCGAGTGAATCCAGGCTGTAGCACTGGGCTAACAGGACTCCGGCGAACCGGGCTGTAGCGGGCTAGCAGGACTCCGGTATTCATCGCGTGACATTTCCCCGAAGGGACAGACACAGGATCGAAGAAGGACACATGCCGGCCAACCTAAGTGTTCCGGAGCAGTAGCAAGCTACCAGGGCTCAGTGGAAGCACTAGGAGACATTTCCCTTCCGGAACCTAGCTTGCTTCTTGGCGTCCGTGGACACTTCTTCTGTGGCATAGCGGGCAAGGTTCTCGAACTCTCTGCTATAAGCATCAACAGCCATCCTACTCTGGGTGAGACTACAGAACTCTTCTCTCTTGCGATCAAGGAGGGCTTGGGGAATGTGATGCTCGCGAAAAGCCTCAGTGAAATCCTTCCAGGTAGGAATCTGGCCAGCTGGAAGCATAGCCTCATAGTTCTGCCACCAAAGACTAGCAGGACCTTCCAGGTGGTATGTGGCATAAGTGACCTTGTCATCTTCAGCTACGTTCGCAGAATGCAGCTTATGAGTGATGCTACGGAGCCAATCATCTGCATCGAGTGGCTCGATGGAATGATGAAAAGTAGGTGGGTGCAAGCGAATGAAATCATGAATGGTAGCAGACCCTTTGAACTGATGTGCGGTGTTCTCCTCGATACGTGCCAACAAACGATTAGACTCACGCTTGTTCCTCTCCATCTCTAACATGAACTCTGTCAACGAAGGCTGGTCGGGAGGATCCTCATCCCTACCATCTCCATGATTCTGGCTACGAGCAACAGAACTTCGCTTAGCTGATGACATCCTGAGAACGAAACCAAGGACGAAATAACATTAACTATAGAATGTAGAATGTAGGACAAGGAATTAGTATCTCTCGAACTCCTAGGGAAATTCCGGCAGCATAACGGCAGTAAAATGCTTAGAATGAGACATCCTACTAAAAATGGGGTAGTACAACAACTCAACATCACCACTCAAGGTTCTGGGATAGTACTAAACAGACTACACCGGAAGTACTCGAAACTGGGGTATGACTCTGATCAACCAGTCTTATGGAACTACGGAGTAGTAACACGTGATCCTGATAGACGGAAGAGAAGCCTAGTTCCTTAACCCCGGAGGAAGATAGGAGGACTCAGATCAGAAGGCCATGAGGTAAAGGAGTAAAAGAGCCTTACGTTCCTTCCCACAATCAATTCCCTTACATAACTAAAGAATTTCTAGACTCAACTTCGACCAGTATGGCTTGGTAAACCTACAGGCAGTCAGGCTCTGATACCAAAGCTGTCGGGACCCCGACTCAATGCCACATCGATCTAGCATGTAACACCTCATATCACTTTGCGGCCTCACGCACGGTATCCCCACGGTGTCGCCTTACCTTTGTCCGGGACCGTTTGCGCCTTTTGGCACACGTATATGATGGTGTCGCTAGCATCCATATGATAAAGAGCCCGGGCTGACATGGCTAGTCGTAAACCCAAAGTGGCACTAACTTACAGGGACAGGCATCCATGACCCAGCATCGAACGTGTCGGTCATCAGCGAGTGAATCCAGGCTGTAGCACTGGGCTAACAGGACTCCGGCGAACCGGGCTGTAGCGGGCTAGCAGGACTCCGGTATTCATCGCGTGACATTTCCCCGAAGGGACAGACACAGGATCGAAGAAGGACACATGCCGGCCAACCTAAGTGTTCCGGAGCAGTAGCAAGCTACCAGGGCTCAGTGGAAGCACTAGGAGACATTTCCCGGTAAGAGAGTCTACTAGGGATAAACAACTAGATAGTCAGATCCCACACATAGCAGTACACATTACACGTACGCATAATATGCAAGTATGTGATGTACAACATGGCATCACAGCATAACTCAACAACTCAAATAGATAAAGACTCAGAAGAGCCATCACAGCATTATTACAAACAGGGGTCACATGACCCAACAGTCAGAGCAATCAAGCAACAAGCGAAAGCATTACATGTCTGAGTATAGACATCTATAAATGAAAAAGGCTGAACGCCTGACTATCTACAACGTCCAATCAAGATCGTAGCTGAGGTACTAGCTACTAGTCGAAGTCCACGAGAACACTAGTAAGACCGAAGTCTCAGCTGCAAAAACATAAATAAAGCAACATGAGTACAAAGGTACTCAGCAAGACTTACATCAGATCCTATCGTACATGCATTTGTATCAAGAGGGTAATGTGGGGTTTAGTTGCAGCAAGCCAGCTTTGACTCTGTGGCTATCCTATTCTACGACTACCAGAAACTCTGGAGGTGAAACAACGTACACGAGTCCACTAATCACCACACAATACACTACTATGGATTCATCCCCGTCTCCCTACGAGAAGGCCATCCATAGCACTCACACTTGTCTTGAGCATTTTAGAGTATCCACTTCAAGTTGTCTATGTACCATGTAAGCATCCAAGAAGTCCATAACCGCGGACCCGGCTATTCGAATAGATCATGTTAACCCTGCAGGGGTGTACTTCTTCACACACGCTCTCGCCACTTACCGCCATGTACACGTCATGTATCTCGGCAACCTTCAAGCGGAAGCCTGGCGAGGGTGTCGGCCACGACCTGACTAACCACAGAAGACTCTAGCCCAGGTTTATCGCCTATTCGGGTTCCATCCGCAAGGAGATCCGGCCGGGGTGTCGCTCACGGCCCCAAACGATGTGAGCAGGGTTCCCGAGCCCACCAACCGGGTGCCACTCGGTACACCGTGCCACGTGTGCCTAGTCTGTCCCAAGCCCACCCTGCCGGGTGCCACTTGGTAGAAAAATAGCACTACCTACAAA
>NC_041383.1:110437546-110528581 GCF_002162155.2 Triticum dicoccoides
TTCCAGTGAGACAACCCACCATGTACTCCTACATGGCCTCCCACCGCTACCTTTACCAAATCGTGTTCACACACTTCACTCTCAGCATCAGAACATATCGTAACACTCCAATTCATTCCCAATGAACCAGACCTGACACAACTCTAAGCAATAGCAGGCATAGCATGGTAGGAACACAACAATGGCTTCAATCAACTCCTACACATGCTAGTGGGTTTCAACTATTTACTGTGGCAATGACAGGTCATGCAGAGGAATGGGTTCAACTACCGCAGCACAAAGTAGCAGATGAATCGTTGTTGTCCTAATGCAATAACTAAGAGCAGGAGCGAGAGAGTAGGGTTTTATCGAAATGAACAAGGGGGTTTGCTTGCCTGGTAAATCAACAAGGGAGGCACTGCTTCACAGACAGGTACTCTGGAACGTCTCCGGAGTAGGACCTATCGAGAAGGAACGGTGCCGGCAATCAAAACACAATCATGTGCAACAATATGATGCATGAACATGGCATGTAGATGTGATGCTGTTTGAGCTAATGCATCTAGTACACATTTGGTTTGAAGTCCATTTGAACCAAAGGTTCAAATGCATTTCTAAATTAAGTCTCTTATATATGCCCTAATGTGTTTTCCCATATTCAGCATGTATAAGTTGGTTTTTCATGCATGAAACTAGTACAGATGGAAAGGTTGCATTTTTCTGATAATTTTTCATATATAAATTATTTTAATCTGAGCTACGGTTGAATTGTTATGAATTTTTGAAGTTTAAAACAATTTCTGGAATTTTTTGATTAAATTTAATTCCAGAAATCATATTATAGCGCCAGCATGACGTCAGCACGACGTCAGCGGTCAACTGGGCTGGTCCGGGTCAAACCTGACGTGTGGGACCCACACGTCAGTGACAGGGGGTTAAACAGGGTTAGTTTAATCCTAATTAAAAAGATTAGTGGCGCTGGGGCCCACTGTCAGTGTCACGGTTAATTAACAGAGTTGATTAAATTTAAACTAATCCTAAACTAAAATTAGTCAGGGCCGGGGCCCACATGTCATTGACTCTGGGTAGTCAAATCTGGGTCAACAGGGGTCTAACCCGGTCAACTCGCCGGCGTTTAGCCGCCGGCGAGGCCCGAGACGGCGGAGGGGCTCGGGAACGTCGCTCCGGCGACCATTCGGGCGGCGGAGACCACGAGAGCGAAGCCCGCGCTCACGCGCATCCAGTGGAACACGCGGGAGGCTGCGGGGGCGGCGGAGCTCGCCAGAGCAGAGCTCAGGGCGGCGGCCGGATTTCGGCCTCGAGCGGGAGCACAGCTACGGCGCACGGGGAGGAAGAAGAGAAGGGGGAACAGGCGCAGAAGCTCACGGCGGAGGCGACGGGATGGTCAACAGGCTCGGGGACGAGTCGGAGACGATGGACGGGCGCCGACGATCTCGGGCGGCCGACGACGAAGATGACGGCGATGGCGGCTCCTCGGGGCACTCCGGCTTGCGTGGCTCGGCGAGGAGGTAGCTGGCGACGAGGCGGAGCTCCTGGGCACGACGGGGAGGCGAGGGGGAGGCGGTGGCTATGGCCACGGCGTGCGGCGGCGACGGCAGCGCTTCGGGCGCGGGGAGAGGGAGAGATGCAGGGGAGGGAGAGGAACGAGAGAGCGAGGGAGAGATCCGGGGCGGTGCTGGGCGCTTCTGGCGAGGCCAGGGCGTCGAGGGGGAGGGCACGCAGGCAGCTGCCGTGGCGCGCATGCGTGCGGTGTGCGGCGACCACGCGCCCTGTCCCTCTGGCGCGAGGAGGGGGACGACTGGCGTCGGCCAGTCAGCTGGGCCGAGCTACTGGGCCGATTGGGTAAGTGGCCCAGGTAAGTCTCTCTCCCCTTTTCTGTTTTCTTTTCTAATTTTCTGACATTTGTTTGGTTTAATAAAAATACCAAACCATTTTATTTTATTATGCCAATTTTTGCAGGAGCTAGATATATTATGCCAGAGCTCCTTTATAAATGACATAATTTTTGGGCCATATTTCATATATATAGAAATATATTTCCAATGCAAATATTTATCGAATTAATCCAAATGGCCAAAATAAATATCCATGAGCTCCTAAAAATATTGTTTTGATTTTTATCTCTGTCCAATATTTTCAGAGGGCAACATGAGCATTTTCTTGGACCCTTTTGGAGAAATTTTTATTTGGGTCATTTTCAAAAATGAATCTGAGGGTTCCACCAATCCTCATTTCAAATTTAAATGAAATTTAAATATGATGCACAACTGACTAGCTAGTCTAGGTCATACCAGACTAGGGATGTGACAACTCGCCCCCACTTGAAAAAATCTCGTCCCGAGATTCAGGGGTCGACGGAAAAAAAGCGGGGTACTCCAGTCGAAGACGATCTTCTCGCTCCCAAGTAGCCTCTCTCTCGGAATGATGAGACCACTGAACTTTGAGAAACTTGATGTTCTGACGTCGGGTAACACGCTCTGCTTGATCAAGAATGCGAACCGGGTACTCTCGGTATGTGAGGTTATCTTGGAGATCAAGCGTTTCGTGGTCCACTCCGCGGATGGGATCCGAGAAGCAACGCCTGAGTTGAGAGACGTGGAAGACATCATGAACTCGAGAAAGATGTGGAGGTAGTTCCAATTGGTAGGCAACCTCTCCTCGTTTAGCGAGAATACGAAAAGGACCAATGTAACGAGGAGCCAACTTGCCCTTGATACCGAAACGATGGGTACCCTTCAAAGGAGTAACCCGAAGGTAAGCTTGGTCGCCAATTTCATAAGTCATATCCTTATGATGACGATCGTACTGACTTTTCTGACGAGACTGGGCTGTTTTCAAATTCTCACGAATGATGCGAACTTGCTCTTCTGCCTCCTGGATCATGTCCGGTCCAAAGAATTGTCTTTCACCGGTTTCTGACCAGTTCAAAGGTGTTCGACATCTTCGTCCATAGAGAACCTCAAAAGGAGCTTTCTTGAGGCTGGATTGGTAGCTATTGTTATAAGCAAACTCGGCGAAAGGAAGACATGTCTCCCAATCCATACCGAATGAGATAACGCAAGCTCTGAGCATGTCTTTGAGAATTTGATTGACCCGTTCCACCTGACCACTCGACTGAGGGTGGAAAGCGGTACTGAAGGAAAGATGGGTTCCCATGGCAGTTTGGAAACTCTCCCAGAAATGAGAAGTGAAAAGGCTGCCACGGTCTGAATTGATCTCTAGTGGAACACCATGGAGTGATACTATTCGAGAAATGTATAAGTCAGCAAGCTGACTAGCAGTGATACTCTCTCGAACAGGAAGGAAGTGAGCCACTTTGGAGAGACGATCAATGACTACAAAGATAGCATTATTCCCTCTCTTGGTCCTGGGAAAGCCGGTGATGAAGTCCATACCAACTTTATCCCATTTCCATTCAGGAATAGCTAAAGGCTGAAGGGTGCCAGCAGGTCTTTGATGCTCTGCCTTAACGCGACGACAAATGTCACATTTAGCAATGAACTCAGCGATTTCTCTCTTCATCCTAGTCCACCAGAACCTCTGGCGTAGGTCCTGATACATCTTAGTACTACCGGGATGAATCGTGAGAGGAGATTCATGCGCCTCCTTAAGAATCAATTGTCGCAGATGTTGATTCTTGGGAACCACCAAGCGATTCTCAAAGAAAACAACACCACGATCATCCATAGAGAAACATCCACCAACTCCCTTCTTAATGTTTCTCTTAATGTGGATAACCCCCCTATCAAACTTCTGGTCAGAGATGATCTGATCCTCAAGGGTAGGTTTCTCCACCAAGGTAGAAAGGAATCCGCGAGGAGCAATGTGAAGGTTAAGCTTACAGAATTCCTCATGGAGAAGTGGTTGGCCTTGCTGCAACATGAGATTGTTGCAATAGGATTTACGACTTAGAGCATCAGCCATGACATTGGCTTTGCCTGGGGTGTAGGTAATCCCTAGATCATAATCTGTGATCAACTCCAACCAACGTCTTTGCCTAAGGTTCAGATCCGGTTGGGTGAAGATATACTTGAGACTCTGGTGATCGGTGTAGATCTCGCAACGTTTACCAAGGAGGTAATGTCGCCAGGTCTTGAGTGCATAGACTACGGCTGCAAGCTCTAGATCATGTGTAGGATAATTCTCCTCATGTGGATGCAACTGTCGAGATGCATAGGCAATCACATGACGATCCTGCATAAGAATGCAACCTAGTCCCTGTCGTGAGGCGTCGCAGTAGATAATAAAGTCTTTAGTGAAATCCGGTGGCACAAGTATGGGAGCAGAAGTCAGGCGTCTTTTCAGTTCCTGAAAACTGTACTCACACTGTGGGGACCACTCGAACTTTTTATCTTTCTTGAGAAGTTCCGTGAGGGGTTTGGCTACTTTGGAGAAGTTTTCAACAAAGCGGCGACAATAGCTGGCTAGACCAAGGAAGCTCCTAACTTGTTTCACGGTCTCAGGTGGAGTCCAATCGAGAACGGCTTGAACTCTCTCGGGATTGACAGCAATGCCCTTACCAGAGATTACGTGGCCTAGGTAGGTCACTTCTGGCAACCAAAATTCACACTTGGAGAACTTGGCATAAAGGCGGTGCTCTCTGAGTTTTTCTAAAACAAGTCTAAGATGTTCGGCATGCTCTTCCTCGTTCTTCGAGTAAATAAGAATGTCATCGAGGTAAACCACGACGAACTTATCTAAGTACTCCATGAAGATCGAGTTCATCAGGCGGGAGAATGTAGCTGGAGCGTTGGTTAGGCCAAAGGACATGACGGTGTACTCGTACTGGCCATAACGAGTGACAAAAGCTGTCTTGGGAATGTCCCCGTTTCTGATTTTGATTTGGTGGTATCCTAACCTCAAATCCATCTTGGAGAAGACTGAGGATCCAGCGAGCTGATCATACAGGTCGTTGATCCTGGGGAGCGGATACTTGTTCTTTATCGTGACCAAATTAACGGGACGATAATCAACAACCATCCGGTCCGTACCATCCTTCTTCTTGACAAAGAGGACGGGGCAAGCCCAAGGAGAAGAACTAGGACGGATGAAACCCTTTTGCAAGGACTCATCAAGTTGTTTCTTAAGCTCGGCTAGTTCTAAGGGTGCCATCTTGTAAGGTCTCCGGGAGATTGGAGCAGTTCCTGGAATAAGATCTATGACTAACTCTACATCTCTGTCAGGGGGAACACCTGGCAGTTCCTCTGGAAAGACATCCGGAAAGTCACGGACTACCGGGATATCTTCAAGGTCTGGAAGCGGGCTGGCATTGAGAGAATAGAGCTGACGCTTTGCAACTCTAGTGGAGACGGTGACTATCTTGCCAGATGGGTGTGTAAGCTGAACAGATCTGGTGTAACAATCAATCTTGGCATGATGAGCTGTCATCCAGTCCATACCCAAGATGATGTTAATATCTGAAGACTTG
This sequence comes from Triticum dicoccoides, assembly GCF_002162155.2. Classification (NCBI taxonomy): domain Eukaryota; kingdom Viridiplantae; phylum Streptophyta; class Magnoliopsida; order Poales; family Poaceae; genus Triticum; species Triticum dicoccoides. The sequence goes on from NC_041383.1 coordinate 110,442,975, forward strand.
AGGGCTACAAGTGATGCAAGGAATACAAGTCTGTCAACAAGGATTTCGTTACCATGGCTTACACTAGAGGTTTGCCATTTGGATCCAGGAGTTTGGATGACTAGCGGAGTTGGCATTCCACAAAATGACAGGTTGTGCAAGTTAGCATAGCTTTCAGAAATGAAGGAGTGAGATGCTCCAGTATCGAATAGAACTGATGCTGGGTGACAATTGACAAGGAGTGTGCCAAGAACGACATCTGGATCATCATGAGCGTCTTTAGCTGAGACGTGATGCACACGTCCACGTTCAGTGGGAACTGACTTGACACTGATCATCTGGCGTGATGGCTTAATACAGCCAACAGTCTTCTCGGCCTTGGGTGGAGCATAACTAGTCTGAGAGCAATCACGTGCATAGTGTCTTGGCTTCCCGCATGTGAAGCAAGTCCCTGAGGTTGGACGGGAACCCGCACTAACAAGCGGTCTACCAGTAGGCCTGGGTGGAACATACGACTGAGCTGGGGAAGGCACCACATGAGATGACCTCGGTGTATATCCGGAAGGAAGAGCGGAGTTTGGAACCCAAATCCGGCGTTTCTGGGAACTAGAGCCAGAGGGAGATCCCAAATCACGGGTGTGCTTACGAGACTCCTCGTAAGTGAGTTGAGCTGTCTCTGCATTGATGGCCTTGTTCACAAGGGCTTGGAATGTATCACAATGATGTAGGTGGAGATCACGACGCAACTTGGGGTTGAGACCCTTCCGGAACCTAGCTTGCTTCTTGGCGTCCGTGGACACTTCTTCTGTGGCATAGCGGGCAAGGTTCTCGAACTCTCTGCTATAAGCATCAACAGCCATCCTACTCTGGGTGAGACTACAGAACTCTTCTCTCTTGCGATCAAGGAGGGCTTGGGGAATGTGATGCTCGCGAAAAGCCTCAGTGAAATCCTTCCAGGTAGGAATCTGGCCAGCTGGAAGCATAGCCTCATAGTTCTTCCACCAAAGACTAGCAGGACCTTCCAGGTGGTATGTGGCATAAGTGACCTTGTCATCTTCAGCTACGTTCGCAGAACGCAGCTTATGAGTGATGCTACGGAGCCAATCATCTGCATCGAGTGGCTCGATGGAATGATGAAAAGTAGGTGGGTGCAAGCGAATGAAATCATGAATGGTAGCAGACCCTTTGAACTGATGTGCGGTGTTCTCCTCGATACGTGCCAACAAACGATTAGACTCACGCTTGTTCCTCTCCATCTCTAACATGAACTCTGTCAACGAAGGCTGGTCGGGAGGATCCTCATCCCTACCATCTCCATGATTCTGGCTACGAGCAACAGAACTTCGCTTAGCTGATGACATCCTGAGAACGAAACCAAGGACGAAATAACATTAACTATAGAATGTAGAATGTAGGACAAGGAATTAGTATCTCTCGAACTCCTAGGGAAATTCCGGCAGCATAACGGCAGTAAAATGCTTAGAATGAGACATCCTACTAAAAATGGGGTAGTACAACAACTCAACATCACCACTCAAGGTTCTGGGATAGTACTAAACAGACTACACCGGAAGTACTCGAAACTGGGGTATGACTCTGATCAACCAGTCTTATGGAACTACGGAGTAGTAACACGTGATCCTGATAGACGGAAGAGAAGCCTAGTTCCTTAACCCCGGAGGAAGATAGGAGGACTCAGATCAGAAGGCCATGAGGTAAAGGAGTAAAAGAGCCTTATGTTCCTTCCCACAATCAATTCCCTTACATAACTAAAGAATTTCTAGACTCAACTTCGACCAGTATGGCTTGGTAAACCTACAGGCAGTCAGGCTCTGATACCAAAGCTGTCGGGACCCCGACTCAATGCCACATCGATCTAGCATGTAACACCTCATATCACTTTGCGGCCTCACGCACGGTATCCCCACGGTGTCGCCTTACCTTTGTCCGGGACCGTTTGCGCCTTTTGGCACACGTATATGATGGTGTCGCTAGCATCCATATGATAAAGAGCCCGGGCTGACATGGCTAGTCGTAAACCCAAAGTGGCACTAACTTACAGGGACAGGCATCCATGACCCAGCATCGAACGTGTCGGTCATCAGCGAGTGAATCCAGGCTGTAGCACTGGGCTAACAGGACTCCGGCGAACCGGGCTGTAGCGGGCTAGCAGGACTCCGGTATTCATCGCGTGACATTTCCCCGAAGGGACAGACACAGGATCGAAGAAGGACACATGCCGGCCAACCTAAGTGTTCCGGAGCAGTAGCAAGCTACCAGGGCTCAGTGGAAGCACTAGGAGACATTTCCCGGTAAGAGAGTCTACTAGGGATAAACAACTAGATAGTCAGATCTCACACATAGCAGTACACATTACACGTACGCATAATATGCAAGTATGTGATGTACAACATGGCATCACAGCATAACTCAACAACTCAAATAGATAAAGACTCAGAAGAGCCATCACAGCATTATTACAAACAGGGGTCACATGACCCAACAGTCAGAGCAATCAAGCAACAAGCGGAAGCATTACATGTCTGAGTACAGACATCTATAAATGAAAAAGGCTGAACGCCTGACTATCTACAACGTCCGAGCAAGATCGTAGCTGAGGTACTAGCTACTAGTCGAAGTCCACGAGAACACTAGTAAGACCGAAGTCTCAGCTGCAAAAACATAAATAAAGCAACATGAGTACAAAGGTACTCAGCAAGACTTACATCAGATCCTATCGTACATGCATTTGTATCAAGAGGGTAATGTGGGGTTTAGTTGCAGCAAGCCAGCTTTGACTCTGTGGCTATCCTATTCTACGACTACCAGAAACTCTGGAGGTGAAACAACGTACACGAGTCCACTAATCACCACACAATACACTACTATGGATTCATCCCCGTCTCCCTACGAGAAGGCCATCCATAGCACTCACACTTGTCTTGAGCATTTTAGAGTATCCACTTCAAGTTGTCTATGTACCATGTAAGCATCCAAGAAGTCCATAACCGCGGACCCGGCTATTCGAATAGATCATGTTAACCCTGCAGGGGTGTACTTCTTCACACACGCTCTCGCCACTTACCGCCATGTACACGTCATGTATCTCGGCAACCTTCAAGCGGAAGCCTGGCGAGGGTGTCGGCCACGACCTGACTAACCACACAAGACTCTAGCCCAGGTTTATCGCCTATTCGGGTTCCATCCGCAAGGAGATTCGGCCGGGGTGTCGCTCACGGCCCCAAACGATGTGAGCAGGGTTCCCGAGCCCACCAACCGGGTGCCACTCGGTACACCGTGCCACGTGTGCCTAGTCTGTCCCAAGCCCACCCTGCCGGGTGCCACTTGGTAGAAAAATAGCACTACCTACAAATACCAGAAACTAGTTGCGACTCCTGGACAGAGATCAAGTTGGCTAATAAGTCGAGAGGGGCACTTAAGCATTCCAATGTGTGGTAGTATCGAGTCATTGGACAACATACATAGAACTCAGTGCTTAAGGACGATTCCAGTGAGACAACCCACCATGTACTCCTACATGGCCTCCCACCGCTACCTTTACCAAATCGTGTTCACACACTTCACTCTCAGCATCAGAACATATCGTAACACTCCAATTCATTCCCAATGAACCAGACCTGACACAACTCTAAGCAATAGCAGGCATAGCATGGTAGGAACACAACAATGGCTTCAATCAACTCCTACACATGCTAGTGGGTTTCAACTATTTACTGTGGCAATGACAGGTCATGCAAAGGAATGGGTTCAACTACCGCAGCACAAAGTAGCAGATGAATCGTTGTTGTCCTAATGCAATAACTAAGAGCAGGAGCGAGAGAGTAGGGTTTTATCGAAATGAACAAGGGGGTTTGCTTGCCTGGTAAATCAACAAGGGAGGCACTGCTTCACAGACAGGTACTCTGGAACGTCTCCGGAGTAGGACCTATCGAGAAGGAACGGTGCCGGCAATCAAAACACAATCATATGCAACAATATGATGCATGAACATGGCATGTAGATGTGATGCTGTTTGAGCTAATGCATCTAGTAAACATTTGGTTTGAAGTCCATTTGAACCAAAGGTTCAAATGAATTTCTAAATTAAGTCTCTTATATATGCCCTAATGTGTTTTCCCATATTCAGCATGTATAAGTTGGTTTTTCATGCATGAAACTAGTACAGATGGAAAGGTTGCATTTTTCTGATAATTTTTCATATATAAATTATTTTAATCTGAGCTACGGTTGAATTGTTATGAATTTTTGAAGTTTAAAACAATTTCTGGAATTTTCTGATTAAATTTAATTCCAGAAATCATATTATAGCGCCAGCATGACGTCAGCACGACGTCAGCGGTCAACTGGGCTGGTCCGGGTCAAACCTGACGTGTGGGACCCACACGTCAGTGACAGGGGGTTAAACAGGGTTAGTTTAATCCTAATTAAAAAGATTAGTGGCGCTGGGGCCCACTGTTAGTGTCACGGTTAATTAACAGAGTTGATTAAATTTAAACTAATCCTAAACTAAAATTAGTCAGGGCCGGGGCCCACATGTCATTGACTCTGGGTAGTCAAATCTGGGTCAACAGGGGTCTAACCCGGTCAACTCGCCGGCGTTTAGCCGCCGGCGAGGCCCGAGACGGCGGAGGGGCTCGGGAACGTCGCTCCGGCGACCATTCGGGCGGCGGAGACCACGAGAGCGAAGCCCGCGCTCACGCGCATCCAGTGGAACACGCGGGAGGCTGCGGGGGCGGCGGAGCTCGCCGGAGCAGAGCTCAGGGCGGCGGCCGGAGTTCGGCCTCGAGCGGGAGCACAGCTACGGCGCACGGGGAGGAAGAAGAGAAGGGGGAACAGGCGCAGAAGCTCACGGCGGAGGCGACGGGATGGTCAACAGGCTCGGGGACGAGTCGGAGACGACGGACGGGCGCCGACGATCTCCGGCGGCCGACGACGAAGATGACGGCGATGGCGGCTCCTCGGGGCACTCCGGCTTGCGTGGCTCGGCGAGGAGGTAGCTGGCGACGAGGCAGAGCTCCTGGGCACGACGGGGAGGCGAGGGGGAGGCGGTGGCTATGGCCACGGCGTGCGGCGACGACGGCAGCGCTTCGGGCGCGGGGAGAGGGAGAGATGCAGGGGAGGGAGAGGAACGAGAGAGCGAGGGAGAGATCCGGGGCGGTGCTGGGCGCTTCTGGCGAGGCTAGGGTGTCGAGGGGGAGGGCATGCAGGCAGCTGCCGTGGCGCGCATGCGCGCGGTGTGCGGCGACCACGCGCCCTGTCCCTCTGGCGCGAGGAGGGGGACGACTGGCGTCGGCCAGTCAGCTGGGCCGAGCTACTGGGCCGATCGGGTAAGTGGCCCAGGTAAGTCTCTCTCCCCTTTTCTGTTTTCTTTTCTAATTTTCTGACATTTGTTTGGTTTAATAAAAATACCAAACCATTTTATTTTATTATGCCAATTTTTGCAGGAGCTAGATATATTATGCCAGAGCTCCTTTATAAATGACATAATTTTTGGGCCATATTTCATATATATAGAAATATATTTCCAATGCAAATATTTATCGAATTAATCCAAATGGCCAAAATAAATATCCATGAGCTCCTAAAAATATTGTTTTGATTTTTATCTCTGTCCAATATTTTCAGAGGGCAACATGAGCATTTTCTTGGACCCTTTTGGAGAAATTTTTATTTGGGTCATTTTCAAAAATGAATCTGAGGGTTCCACCAATCCTCATTTCAAATTTAAATGAAATTTAAATATGATGCACAACTGACTAGCTAGTCTAGGTCATACCAGACTAGGGATGTGACATTGATGGCATTCTTCCCACATAAATCCAACATGCTTCATGCATCACTATGGAACATTTCTTCTTATAGGATTTAATGCACTTAATGCTCAATAGGAATTATTCATGGATACCAAAGCTTAGAGAAAATGTATCTTCATATATATGTACTTCATCCCTTGATTCCTTCTAATATCCTTGATGCACCTTCTATGGACAATACCTTCAAATATATCTCAATGAAAATATTAGTCCATAGAGATTGTCATTAATTACCAAAACCACACTTGGGGGCTACATGCCCTGTCAGATGTACAAACGCTCCCTTTCTCGCAGCGACGCTCCATGGCGAGGTGGCGGCGGCATCTGTGACGAGCTCGCACCGGGGGTGAACTTGCCCTTGCTAAAATAAACATGTTGGACGTGGACTAGTAGAGCTAGGAAAATTAGGGTTTTTGGTCACCTACGGGGGCACAATGGTGGTTAGATGTGGACGGGGAGAGAAGTGGATGAGGCCGGCCCCGCCACACACTTCCATTAAAAAGGACGATGACTGACAGCTTCCACCCACTACTAGGTCACCCCAAGTTTGGTGGCCACATTTAATCTGATTGCAGGCGGTGGTTGGGCAACCGACAAGTGGGGCCGAGGCAGACCCCGAGAGGACGCCCGCCGTGTCCGTTTCATTTCTGTGTGGACGCAAACCAGGCACAAATTTGGGCCTGAAATGCATCCAAATGGACCCTGAGCGGACGCGTTTCGGGTTTTGGTCGGTGTGTTGGGCCGAGGGTTTTGTCCGTTTTGACCCAAACGGGCACGCGCAGACAAATTGACTTGGCCCGTTGGGGTTGCCCTTACTGTCTCCCACCCTACACATCCTACCAAAAACAACCTATGGTCGCCCTCCTCTAGCAACACTCGCGGGAAAAACCCTAGGTGTGCATTGCCTTCCTCCACTTCCTCTGCCCCATCGTCGACGAAGCCAGACCAGGGTTGGGGCTATCCTCGGCGTGTGGTTGTGGTACATGTGTTGCAGCGAGGAGGAGCGTCACCGTGGACAAGGAGGTGGTGGTCGCCGACGACTTGGGCCATACCCGCGCTCAAGTGGATCTGTCGTGGCATGCTGGCGTCGGGGCGACTATAGCGTGATAACATCAGATATGTCTCAAACATATCTATAATATTATTTTTTTATGTTTCATGCTTGGGCTCAGCCAGATGGGCCACCATGTGCTATGTGTTCGAGAGAGAAGGCTCTAGTGAAAACTATGGCCCCTGGTATACATTTATCATATATAAAAACACAAAAATACATTGCTGCGATTTTATTTCCTTTATTTTGTTTTGTATTTATTTTATCTATCTACCACTACAAGATGTAATCCTTGCAAATAATCGCCAAGGGGATTGAAAACCCTCTTGTTTGTGTTGGGTGCAAGTATATGCTTTTGTGTGTGCAGGTTCTGCTAATGAGGTTCTGTGTGGTTCTCCTACTAGATTGATAACCTTGGTTCATAACTGAGGGAAATACTTACCTCAACTGTATTGCAGCATCCTCTCCTATTCGAGAAAATCCCAACACAGTTCACAAGTAGCACTTTCCGTGTCTTGGACCAAGACTTTGGCTTCAACAACAATAATGATGATCTTCGATATGCTTATGATTTCACTGACCCGCACCCGAGGCAATCCTTCAACCAAATGAGCATTCATGGCTCAAGAGCCAGTTGCATTAATTAAAAGTCCTGCTATACATTATTTCTATTATGTTATCACTAACTTGTTACAGGAATGAGGAGAAGTTTCTAAGGTGAATAATGAGAACATGCTAGTTCTTGGAAAAGCATTAAACCTTGACATCGGTTATTGCCCAACCTAGGGGCAATACTTTTGCTACACGTCGTGCATAAGAAAATCATGCACAAGGACATATCATGTGTGGAGGAGTGATCACCATGTCGGCCAACTCCCTTGGTCTTAACTGCAATAACCTTCACCCCATTTTTGGTAACAACCTTGTTAATATTCGTATTCTTACTACCGCTGGAATGGTAGTAGTTAGTAGTGGTCGTCATTGCATAAAAATTCCTGGAGTGGCATACTGGTTGCCTGCTCCTATGCCTAACCATTTTTTCATAGAACATGGACAATTGCATTATGTTCCACTGAAAGGAGATGTAGTTTTTGACCAAGAGGGCCTAGAACCTGAGAAAGTAGATGAAGAAGAACTCGCCACCGACAAAAAAGAGGAGCAGCCACAACAATAAGCCTACACCACCTATGCGGAAATCTACAGTTTAAAGGGCTCCATTGATGATATGGGCAACCTTGCCATGTCCCTTCAAGGCACGTCCGCCTACACGAATTCAAGCTTCTCCAACTGCAGCTAAGGATGGGCTCCCGACCAACCGCCACAATGACTCCACTGGTTTGAGCTTGCAAAAGCTTAAGCTTAGGGGAGGTCATCATCACTTCTACATCAAGACGTGGCAATATTATTTGAATAAATTGTAATAAGGTTTTACTTAAGCTCGTGGAGCTTCAAAACACTCGTGTTGGTTTGTTCCAACACTTGCTTTTAATATTTTCTTTTGTTTTTCATTTTGCCTTTGTGGTTTTTTGTTTGCAAGTTAGTTTTCAAAACTAAAAAAAAAGAAAATAAAAAATAGAATAAGCTTTGCTTTGTTCTTGCTCCTTTTACCCCTTGGAGTTCTTTTGCATTTTTGTTTTCAGATAAGTTGATCGACCCTAGACAACGAGGAATGCAAGAATATGGAAGAGAAGTGCGTAAATTCACAACCGTGAAGGTATGTCCTATGACTTCCGTCTTTTGCACTTGAAATACTTAGATTATATGTAGTAGTAGTATGTGTAATATGTGCAGGAGGGAGTAAGTCTTGATAATTAAGAGAAAGGTTTGGTTCTAGTAGCTGAAATAATTCTATAGCCTTTGTTCTGTTTAGTCTAGATAACCAAGACTTGTCGTGGGACTGTTTTTAAATGAAACGATCTTTAAAGACTTGGGTGTTGAGAAAAATTGTAGAGAAGATGATGTTTGAAATGCTCAACCCCATATTGTTATTTTTAATAGACTTGATATCACTTTTGGATTAAATTATCTAGATGAACTTAGTTGATGGATCAGTGAGATTATGCCAAAAATTTGTGTTGTATCTCTTACATGGTGCTTCAACTTCTCGTTGGTGCTATGGCCTGTGCTATTCTATGCACGTGAATGTGTCTAAATGTGGTTTCGGCACATTTCTTGATGTTATGCGAAGGACTCCACTAGCCAATGAACGATCCACCAGAGTAACAACTCGGATTTCGGCTATGAGTTTGTTACCGTACGTAGTGGCAACACTGCAAACGAACATTATTTGGCTTTCTCTTGAATGGGTGTGTATGTGGTAAATAAAGGGGACTGATCAAAAGAGCTCGAATGGGATAAATATGAAAGATCCATAGTTCCCAATAATTAAGCCACAACGAAACTCTTTGCGTGATCACTTATTTGGCATAATCCCTTCACATGATAACCAAAGATTCTGTAAACAATGATTGAAATGAAGTGCTTAAGAGCGTTGAGGATGAGATAATTCTGAGTATGTTTATGAGCACTCTAGCATTATGTTTTTCTACATGCCTTCCACTCCCTAACTTATGTTTTTGTGGCTCTATCAAAGAAAACTCTTTCATGCATTCCCTGCAAGCAAGTGTTATCTAGAATAAATAGAATTGAGTGTTCCAAAGTTGTTTTGCCAAATAGATCAAAAACTTTGTGCTGACTATCTTTACTTCACTAACACTTGCACAATAACCATGCCACTGCTACATCTATACTAAGTTTTCAGGTCAAGAAGTAGAGGGCTATCTAGGCGTACCAATCATAAGTGACCAAAACATTTTGGTTATTTCGGATTAAACAACTGAGTTCCTTATGATTCAGATTTGTCTTTATTTTGCTTGAGGACGATCAAGTTTAACTTTGGGGGAGTTGATGAGTGATATTTTTACACTCATTCACCCTTAGTTTAAACTGAGATATTTCATTAAAACTGAGATATTCGCTCTGATATTACTACTAATGACTAATGAACGCAAAGGATTCCACAAATCCTTTATTTGATGTGTTCCACAAGAAATGGGATAAAAAGGAAGAAATCACGTGTGAACATTGACATGAATGGAAATGAAGAGGGAATCACCAGGAGGCCTACCAGAAGAAACAACACAAAATACATCATTCAATACAACCGTGAGCGCCCGTATGAGCGATCATATGGCATGAATTCTAAGGCGTCTCGTCCACCTGAACAACTTTTATAAAGGGGACCTCATCGAAATGTCAACAGAGGTGCATCGAGCGAAGCCAAAAGAGAACTATCTTCATCCCCTCTCATCAACCCTAGCCACTATTGTTTCCATCTCCATAGCCGCCATCACCACCATAGTCCAACTCACTCTAGTTCATACTTATAATCATGCATCGCACAAGGCAGCCATTGTAAGACATATTTGCAATCAATTAAGCTTCAAGATGTGTTCTTCAATGTTTTCTTCTTGCGATCTGATCTCCATGTGTGAGTAGTTCGGTAAGGTATGGGTTCAGGCATAGGCCTTGCTAGCCTCTGTATTTGTTGTGGGGATCAATGGAAGGGCATTGAATTAACATCCCGTATGTGTGAAATAAAATTGTTCCATAGATGTCTCTTGTCTTGTCCGCGATCTTCATCCCTACAGTACCTAGGATCATTGAGATCGAGCAATTGTGAGGCTAAGTGCCGGGATAATGTGAAGTGTTATTCTAAACACCAGTGATAGAAGGGTTTAGTACGGTAACATGGATCCAGTTCTTGGGGATTCATGAGATGCAGTCATTAAACACCCAAAGCTCTTGTCTGATTATTATTATCTTAATTATCGATCCAACCCCATCCACGTATAGGGCATGCGGTAGGACAACTGATTATTGATGCAAGACTCGTGCCGGTCAAGATGTTATTTGGACGCATCCCCCTTCGGTTCGTAACAAGCACATGTTGATGGGTGACTTCCAATGCACAAATTAAGATTATATCTTGTCCCAACACAAATACATGATTATAAGCATTAAGACCTCATACTCGTACTTCTTTTTATTATAAGTGTTTGAATCACTATTTGCTTGATTGATCTAGTCAAAAGCTGGAATTGATCCTCTAACGAAAGCTTGCTAGAGACCATCGCTTCATGGGAATCTTCCTCTCGTGGGTTCGATAACCTAGGGTCACCTCTGGGGAATAGGTGTGGGATAATTTTCCGTTCCTTTACCGGATCACTAAAACGAGGTATCAAGCTCCAAAACCTTTGGTGGCTACACCTTCGGACACCCGAGTCTCTGGGTTTTGCACTTCGAGCCTTTGGCAGAACGTGGAGCTCCAGGCTATGCGACGACGCCCTCTCTAGACACCATGGGTCTTTAGGCCCTTTATCATGGGCCTTCATCCTCTCCTTGGATCGTTGAACTTTCCTATGGGCAAGTGTAGGCAGGGTTCATGTATCTTTATATTTTTTCCCTCACTTACCCATTCATGGTTAGGACTATATATACTCTCCCCCACCTCATCTACGGGGTTAACAAAGAATATAATCAAGCATAGAGTGTTGCTCATGTATTTTGATTCCTTCACTATGGAGTTGGCTCCTCATGGAGAACAAGGCTCCCTTGCAAGGTGAAGACTTCGAGGATAGTGCCTCCACATATGGAGAAGATTCTTGCATGGAACTCAAGACCTCCTTGGATTAGGACTTGGGGGAATCCCTATTTTGCTCCTCTCTCTCTATCTCTCATGATTGGGATCAAATATTTATCCATTTGTATCATGTGTCACAACTTTCTGTGTTGATATGTGTTAACTTCTCTTGTATTTTCTCTCGTTTTCCCTCGTGTTCTTCATCAAATATGTGAATTCATGAAGATTGGACCACCCCAATGACTTGCCCTGTATCATATTCTCTCTCTGGTGTCGCCGAGGCCGATGAACATGCTCGTGGTGGGCACAACCGTAGTATCGGGTTATGAATGTGATGGGCGATGAACGATGATGTCGCATTGTTGTGTTTAGTCTGGCTTCTGGCGTTTTCATATGTCATAGGGTGCTTTGGTCCTTTTTTGGATAAAAGGGATTGCCCCCGATTTCATTAACGAAACCATAAATCCTTCATTACAGCTCAAACACTCTCCTAGAAACAGTACTTTTCCACCTAAGACCAACAACAAATCTCCAGTAAAGACGATCTCACTAGTCTGCTCTTACTCAGGAAGGCAGACTAGTAGAGATGAAAACAAACTGGGGGTAGCTAAACTTACATCATCACAACTTGGAACATCACACGAAAATGATTCCTCTTCGGCAATTTCACAGCTCTTCTTCACTTCATCCTTCAATCCTTGGAATCCACGAAGCCCACCCTTTTCGCGCTTGGAAGATCTCACTGGCGACTCGTTCCAGCAGCCTTGCGCCCTGTTGTAGCTCCTCCTTTTTTTCCTCCTTCACCTGCAAAACACTCCAGTCATTAATCCAATGTGCCATCTTGAACATCATTACAAAAGGGTCAGCAGGCCATATATGTTGGAAACAAGCTAAATTCCGTGTTTTCCAAATACTCCAGATTAACGTTGCAACACCAACGAACATAATTTTCCTTTTTTCCGATCCAAACCTCCCAGCCAAGCATAACATGCTTCCATGCTGTAGAAATCACACCGCATCCCAGTGATATGACCTACTACACTCCACATGTATCTGGCCAGAGCGCATTCGAAGAAAATATGGTCAATGGTTTCCTTGTTCCCACAGAACAAGCACCATTTCTCACATTTTCCTCCTCTATGTAAAGAACATCCCTTGTTAGTATACTTTTTTTGTAACTAACCAAACAAAGGTTTTAATTCTAGGTGGTATTTTAACTTTCCATAAGAACCTTTTTGGGCATTTATCACTAACTTGCAGCACAGAGTACAAGGATTTGACACTGAACTCTCCTGATATAGCAGGTATCCACGAAAGTTTGTCATCCTCTTTTTTAAAAATAATCCCCCCACACACCTCCAAAAGCTTCTGCCATTGTATTGCTTTTCCCCCAGTCAACACTTTACGAAATTTTAATTCGGTGAGTCCAGACGAGAGAACAACAGAGACAGTAACATTGCGATCAAGAGAGATGTTATATAAGTCCGGAAAGGTTGCTGCTAGACTACTAGTTCCTAACCAGTTATCCTCCCAGAACCTAGTTCTCTCTCCATTTCCTACTATGAATCTACAACAAGATAAAAACAGTTTTTTAGACTTCAACACTCCTTGCCAGAAGTGTGAGTCCCCTTGTTTTATTTGGACCCCCCCCCCCAAGTGTTTCTCCCAATATATTTCTCCCAAAGCATCCTTTGCCACAAACCTTTTTCATTGAAAAGTTTCCATAGCCACTTCGAAAGTAAGGCAATGTTCATTATTTCTAAATCTAAAATCCCCAGACCTCCCATGTTTTTAGGTCTACAAATTTTATCCCACGCCACCAAATGATATTTATGTTTGTTTTTCTCCCCACTCCATAGAAATTTCGCCCTAGTTATCTTAACTCCCTTTGGAACTTCATAAAAGGAGAGCATAAAAAGCACCAGACTGGTCAGGGGCGAATTAATCAGAGTGGTTCTGCCCGAGATATTCAACAGTCTGCCTAACCAGGTCCCCATTCTCTTGTCCATTTTGTTAATGGATGGGTTCCAATCACTCCCCTTCATCCTTTCTCATCTATTGGTATCCCGAGATGTTTGAAAGGCAAAACACCTTTTTTGCAAGTTAGGATTTCTTCAAAAAAAATTACTTTGTCCTCATTCATTCCAATCCCAATCACTTCACTCTTATGAAAATTAATTTTCAATCCAGACATAATCTCAAACAGGCTTAAAATTCTCTTGACATTCTTTGGTTGTTCTAGATCATCTTGGAATAAGATAATAGTGTCATCTGCATATTGCAGAATGGACACATCATTTTCCTTGTGATTTTTAGCAAGTCCCTTAATTAAATTGTTATCCACAGCTCTATCAAACAAAACTGCTAATATATCAATTGCCATGTCAAAAAGCAAGGGAGACATTGAGTCTCCCTGTCTTAGACCTTGGTAAGTTTTAAAAAAAGGCCCCACCTCTCCATTTACCTTAACTGATACTTTTCCTCCTGTCACTGTCTTCATTATCCAATCAATCATTTTTTTAGGGAATTTTTTCATCTTAAGCGCATGAAAAAGAAAAGGCCATTTAACTTTATCAAAGGCCTTCTCAAAATCAATTTTAAAGAGAACCCCTGACTTTTTAGCTTTGTGCATAGAATTCAAGGTTTCGTGTAGCACCAGCACCCCTTCCAAAATATACCTCCCCTTAATGAAAGCAGTTTGAGATGCTCTGATCACCCCAGATATCACCACAATAAGTATATTGACTAAAATCTTAGTGAAAATTTTAAAGATCACATTCAGCAAGCATATCGGCCTGTATTTCTGAATTCTATCCGCATCGCTCCCTTTTGGAATGAGGGAAATTATTCCATGATTCAACCTATCAAGGTCTAAATCATGTTCATAAAATTCCTCAAGCATAGCAAACAGATCATTCTTGACTAGGTCCCAGTAGTGTTGGTAGAATTCAATGTTAAATCCGTCCGGACCCGCAGCTTTGTTTTTCTCCATACCGAAAACTGCATTTTTCATCTCCTCCATAGTAAACTTCCTGACAAGGAATTCTCTTTCTTCCTCAGTGAGTGTTTCCACGCCACTTGGGTCCATTGTAAGAGTTTTAATCTCAGGTTCGCTAAAGAGATTTTTGTAGAACTTAGTAATATAAGTTTTTAAATTTTCTTGCCCTTCAATCACCCCTTCATCTTGCATCGATTTAACAATCCTGCCTTTCCCATATTTACCATTCGCCTTGACATGATAGTATCTGGTATTTGAGTCTCCCTCAAACAGTTCAGTATCATGTGATCTTTGCATCCATTTCAATTCTTCTTCTTTAAGGATCTTTTTCAGATTAGTATGGCATATTTTTTATATTCCCTCTCTAGTTCTATCAAAGCTCCATCCTCTTCTTTTTTATCAAGTCTGTCAATTTCTCCAGCCAACATCTTCTTATGTTTCCTTAAGTTTGCTTCAAAGTTCAAATTCCTAGTTTAGCTAAGGGTCGTTTTGCCTATTTGTGCAGGTTTTCTTCCGGTTTTCCTCTAATTGACCGAGTAGTGTGGGGTCTTTGTACCCTCTTCTCCTGTTCAACGAATATATAACAAGTCTCCAATAAAAAAAAACAATCTCACCGTCTCACATGATAACAATATCATGAGCCTCGCTGGCTGGGCACGACACTGCGGGACAAGTACGAATAGAAGATATGGGGTCACAGAAGACCCCTATAGAAACAATTCCAAGACGGGGAGAAGAAGATTTGGAGCCCAAGCCCACAATATGAATACTTGAGATTAAACACCCCAAAATAGACGAATCATTCACGTTCAGACATGCTTGCGGGGCGAAACATTCACCATTTAAAAACTCCCGTTCAGTGACCGCCTAAACCACCCATCAACAATTAGCCCAGACATCTCTTTCGACCGACGCATATCCTGCATGGCCATGCGTAAAAAGGTCAGGCCGGGAGGTTAGGATAACTTCTATACATGCAAAAACCAAGGGAGACAGCTGGTTGGCACTACGGTTTTCCTATAGCTTTCAGGTCGTTTCTTGCCGTGTTCAGTTAGCAGACCCGTTAGTCGGCAGAAAGGCAAGCGTGGTGGTGTTTCTGTCACTGTTAGTCCCGCCGGATCGGCAGCTATAGTCGTCTCTCCAAGAAATCTCGCAGTTTCGCACTCCCAACCAACTTATATTGTTTGATGGTGAATTATGTGCTGGGGCACTAACCATCGATAAAGCATCTGTTGATAGTATTTCATAAGTTGGCACTGCACGCAAGTACAATACGATCTCGCAATCTCGCGGTTTAGGCATTTGTAAACAAGATGCAATGCACGCAAGTCGGCAAGTGCATAAAGCAGCGCTTTCCACCGTTAGAAAATTACATTCCTGCCTGTCGATGAGTGATCATCGGTAAAACGGAGAAGAAACCGGTCTCTTGGCGCACAAGCCTCGCGCCCTGAACGAACCCCATTGGTTCGACAAGGCACTAAACAAGCGTCGGTTGGTAAGGTGGCTGATTCATCGTGACGGGTCCAAATCAATCTCACCGGGCCGCTATATAAACACCCACGGCTCCAATCCTATATCTAGTCACATCCGAGTATCATCTCATCACTAGCTGACATTGGTACAAAGTGTTAATTTGCCACTAGCTAGCTTGATTCTTGAGATTTTGAGAACATGGCGGCACCTCTTCTTTGCTTCGCCGTCGTGGCCGCGGCGGCTTTGGCCGGCGCGTCGGGGCAGGAGCTCACGGCGGACTACTACGACGAGGCGTGCCCGCAGGCGCTGTCGGCCATCAAGCTCGTCGTCGGCGCGGCCGTCGTGAAGGAACCCCGGATGGGGGCGTCGCTCGTCCGGCTGCACTTCCACGACTGCTTCGTCAACGTACGTGAGCTCGATCTATGAATTGCTCCATTCATGTCCATCGATCGCGCGCATGTTATAAACGTTTTGTGTCGAATGTTTTCAGGGCTGCGACGGCTCCATTCTGCTGGACGACACCGAGGACATGGTCGGGGAGAAGACGTCCAAGGCCAACAACATGTCCGTGAGAGGGTTCGGCGTGATCGACTCCATCAAGACCGCCGTGAACACGGCGTGCCTGGGGAATGTCGTCTCCTGCGCCGACATCCTCGCCGTTGCCGCTCGCGACTCCATTGTTGCAGTAAGCTCACAGTTAGCTTTTATCTCTACCTTGTTTCTGTAAAAGCTTGCATGCAAATCGTCAATGGAGTATCGTAAGCGACGAGCACTAACCGTAAGACAAAGAAATGTTTTAAGCAACTTTACGAGCAGCATTATCTTCGACCTAACCGCACCTAGAAGAAAATGATCTCTTTCGGATAAGTTCAGCTCTCCCTGTCTTCTTTGTAACAACTTGCAGCATCCCTTTTTATCCGAGGAAATTGACGCATGGTACTGTGTAACATTGGACTTGGTCCGGCCAGAATGGCAATGTGAGGTGACTGGCTCGTGTCGTTGCAGCTTGGAGGGAGCTCGTACGACGTGCTCCTCGGCCGGCGGGACGCGACGACGGCGAGCATTGACGACGCGGACGACAGCATCCCGAACCCGTTCATGGACCAGCCGGAGCTGCTGGCCAACTTCCAGGCCCAGGGCCTGTCGCTCCGGGACCTGGCGGTGCTCTCGGGCGCCCACACGCTCGGCTACTCCCGCTGCGTCTTCTACCGCGACCGCCTCTACAACGAGACGGACACCCTGGACCCGACCTACGCGGCGGCGCTGGACGAGCGGTGCCCGCCCGCCGGCGACGACGAGGCGCTGGCGTCGCTGGACGACACGCCGACGACGGTGGACACGGACTACTACCAGGGCATCACGCAGGGCCGCGCGCTGCTGCACACGGACCAGCAGCTGTACCTGGGCGACGGGGGCGACAGCGACGCGCTGGTGCAGTACTACGCCGAGAACCCGGACAAGTTCTGGGAGGACTTCGGCACGGCGATGCTGAAGCTGGGCGGCCTGAGCCCGCTCACCGGCGACGAGGGCGAGGTCCGGGAGGACTGCCGGGTCGTGAACCGGGGGTGATCGCTGGTGGCGCGTGCTCGGATAGATGGCACGATAGAGCTGCTATCGTGGTGCTTTTCGACAAGAGTGCTCTGCTTGGATGTAGTAGTAGTTTCTTGATTTTGTCACGGTTGTCTGGCCATGGATTTAGTCTGTTCTTGTTGGATCCGCGAGGTGTTTGATGTTATACAAGTTGGTAGTTCAGCAACACTTCTTTCGAATCCTAATGCAGGAACACTGCGTGCGTATACGGTAGAAGTGTAACAATTTGGCTGCATGCGAGTCCCCTGAAATTTCCTTTTGGGTTAGTGAAATTTGTGGGTCGTTCATATTGCTTTGCGAGTCGTGCTGTTCTTCATGTTACTTCCCTCAAAAAAATTTGGGGGTTAGTCAATTTTGTGTGCCGTTGATCTTGCTTTACAAGTCCTGTTGTTCTTTTTTCTTTTCTGGTTTGCTCTCTGACGTGTTTGGGCTGGAGCACGGCTATGTGCTGCCGGGAACGTATCCGGTGCACCGGGACAATTGGTGCTACCGGTGCACCGGACCACGTTGCACATTCAAAAATGTTTGAACAATTCCGAACAAAATTCAGTGCATTGACACAACGTCAATGTATGTTGTAAAATAAAAATTCAAAACATTGCTTGAGATACATAAATGACAAATTTGACATAAATGTGCAAATGGGCCAAATTGAAGCTCAACTTGTATTATGTACTATCTAGTGTCAAATTTATCATTTTTATATCTCGAGCAATGTTTCGAATTTTAATATGAAATATTGCGACAACAAATATATTGATATTGCGCCAATGCACCAAATTCGTTTTCTGATTTTTTTTCCTGAACATTTTTTACTGTGCAACGAGGGACCGGTAGCACCAGTTGCCCCGGCCCGGTGCACCAGATACATCCCCATGTGCCGCCTGCTGTGGCCCCTAGTAACCAGTTGTGGTGTCGTGCTGATGCCATGATGGCAGCATGCGCATTTTTTGTTGTTTCTTCATATTTTTATTGTACATTCTTAATTTTTACTTGAATTTGTATTTTGAAATATTATATATATATATATATATATATATATATATTATAAAATCATTCTACATATATATTTGAAAAAAATATTCATCTTGCATTTGGAAAATGTTAAACGTGCATAACAAAATGTCTTTGTTGTATACAAAAAAGGTACAAAGCAAAAAACCTTAATCATGTATCCGAAAGATAGCAATCATATGTACGGAAAATGTCACACATATATACGAAAAATGTTATTCATGTATACGAAAAAGGTTCATCATGTATACAAAAAATCTAAATCATGTGTACGTAAATTGTGACAAATATAATATGTAGAAAATTTCAGAATAAATGTACATAAATTTAAAACAATATTTATATAAATGTAAAACAGCTTCTGTAATTGAACAAAAATGATCCATTCATTTAAAAAATGAACGACACATATGAAAATAATCTGCGCAAGTTTTGAAAATGTGTTTTGTTACATTTAAAGAAATGTTTGGACAATGTACTAAAATCATTCACCTAGTACGATTTTTTTATCATCCGAATAATGTTTCACCATGTATTAGAAAAAAAAAGTTTAACACTTAGCCTGAAAAATTTTGAATTTATATTTCTGTTAATAAAGTTTAAATACAAATTTGAAAATAGTAAACAGGCACAAATCACATGGGTTAAATACATATTAAAAATTTACAACATGTATGAAAAAATTAGACATGTATTGAAAGAAAAAACCAAAGAAAAACTAAAAGAGAAAAAAAATATGAAGAAACTAAATAAACCAACGAAAACCCTGAAAGAAACATAGAAGGACAACGCTAACACCCACACGTGTTGTGGGAGCCAAACCCGCTCACACGCCCTATAACACATAGACTACGCCACGTTATCACATGCATGCATGTGAAAATCTTTTTGGATTTTTAGTTTTAAAAATGTTTTATCTCTTAAATGGAAAATCTGATTGAAGATCCGTTTTCACCATTAAATCCCTCGCGATGAGATCTTCGGAACTAGATCTCATATCAATATATTTTGATAAAAAAAATTGGGTTAAAAGTTGCCATGTCTATTGCATACGAATTGTCATGATGTTTACACTGAAATTGCCATGATATGTTTCAGCTATTTTCTCTAAATTTAAAAATAAATTTTGACATATTATAAAACGGGAATTAAGAAATTAGACTTGCCATGAACCATAAACTAAAATTGCTATGATACATGCATTTAAAATTGCCATGGTTCATAAAAAATTAGTTTTCATGGTCAAAATACTGTAATTGCCATCATAAAAAAACTAATATTGCCATGCTCTACAAACTAAACTTGCCACATGGCAACTTTAGTTTAAGCAATATGACAACTACAATGTAAACATCGTGGCAACTTTTAAAAAAAATTGTCGAAACATATAAACATGGGGTCTAGTTTTGAAGATCTTATCAAGACAGATTTAATGGTGAAAACCGATTTTTAATTTAATTTTTTAATTAGGAAATAAAACATTTGTAAGCTGAAAACTAAAAAGATTCCTGCTGATGTCATCTGTTCATACGTGACAAAATGAGTGGTGATGGAGCCATGTGGGTGATGTGCAAGATGTCACACGTGTGAGCGTTAGTTTTTTCGACATAAAAGACCAAAGTGCGAAGAAGAAAACAGAAAGAAAAAGAGTAGAACAAACAAAGCAAACCAACGAATAAGAGTAGAAGGAAAAAATATCGAAACCGATGGGAAAAAACCAAGAAAAATAAAAGATAACAAAAAGTAAAAAAGGCGGAGCAAACCAACCGGGATGTGACGCGCAGAATCAAACTCAGGCCACACCTCTCACGCAAGAGATTGCATACCACTCCACCATTCGCCTATTGGTGATTTATGGCAGCGCGCACTACTTAAGAACTATTCTAGTGGCGCTATTTGAAAGAAAACAAGTTCACTAATATGGAAAAAAATTCATCAATTCACCGGTCTGGCCAGTTGACCGTTAACTGTTCAAAATATATGCGTATGATTTTTAAAAAATAGGAAACAAAAAAATCATTCACAAAAAAGTTCATCGGTTAAAAAAAGGTTGACGAATTTAAAATATAAGCTCATAAAAAAGGAAAAAGTTCATTGATATTTAATAAAAGTTCATCGATTTTGAAAAAAGATCATCGATTTTACAAAAGAGTTCATCAAATTTGAAAAAAAATCATCAAATCTAAAAAAGTTCATCGAATCTGAAAAAAAAAGCTCATCAAATCTGAAAAAAGTTCATCGAATCTGAAAAAAAATCAGCGGATTTGACAAAAAAGTTCATTAAATTAGAAAGACGTTCATCAAATTTGAAAAAAGTTCATCAAAACTTCAAAAGAAAAAGAAAAAGAAAAAGAAAAAGAAAAAAATAAGTGAAACGTTGATTCTTACCAGATCCTGTATAGTGGCGGGTTGGTAAACATAGGGTGGTAATACGAGGGTGGTCTCTGGTTTGAATTAGCAGGAGCACGTTCTTTTTGCGATTTAAGATTTTTTTGAGGGGGTAAAGCCACTTTATTGATAATAGTCCACAGAAGGTGGGATACAAACTGCATCATGTGGCTGGCCAAGCTAAATAGGGCACCACGGAGCTAAATTTGTAGCAATTTTTGCTAAACTATGAGCTTCTAAATTTACAGCACGACTTTTAAAAATAAATTTACAAGAAAATGGAACCGATCTAGACTTGATTTCGCTGATGATTGATCCATAAAGACCCTTTCTGCCCATCATCGAGATATGTTCCACTACCTGCTTACAATCCAAGGATATAATAAAGTTATGAAGTTGGAGATCTTGAGCCAAAGAAATAGCTTCACGACAAGCTAAAGCCTCCAGAGTCGCTGGGTTGCAAACACCTCTCACAACTAGAGATGAACTTCCCAGATAATTGCCGTGGCTATCCTTGCATATTGCTGCTGCCGATCCTCCTCTTTTCCCGCGCACACCAGCATCCACGTGAATCTTTGGAAAATTCTCGGGAGGATCCATTGGGCGAGGACGAACTGCAACAGAGGAATCTGCATGCGCGTTGGCTACCCTCTGAATGGAAGACTTTCCTGCCCTGACGACATTTAAGTCTACCATGAAGCGAGTTATGAAGGCTTGTATTGCATGTGGGGATTGAAATATGGCTTTGTGGATACCTTTCGTCCTAGAAGACCAAATCGCCCAAAGAGTGACTGCTGTAAGAATGAACTGGTCATGTGATAACGATTCTATTAGTGAGAAGAGCCAGCTCTTTGCGTTTGGTTCTGTGGCCAACACTAGCTTGTTTCCGAGATCCTCATCGACGAGAGCCCATGTACATCTTGAAACTGTGCACTCAAGGAGGGAGTGTCGCCCTGAGTCCGGCGCACCATATATTCCGCATGAACTCGTGGTAGACATGTGGCGATGAGCTCGAACATCCTCCGTAGGTAAAAGATTGTTTTGAGAGTCTCCACAGG
Source organism: Triticum dicoccoides (assembly GCF_002162155.2). Classification (NCBI taxonomy): domain Eukaryota; kingdom Viridiplantae; phylum Streptophyta; class Magnoliopsida; order Poales; family Poaceae; genus Triticum; species Triticum dicoccoides. The sequence goes on from NC_041383.1 coordinate 110,465,002, forward strand.
AACATACGTACTTTTGTTGGTACCTCTGTCCGCCAAAGCGTTTTCCATTATCCCTCCTCCATATGTGTACTCGAGGACCCAGTTGTGTCTTCCAACCACGCCTCTCTTCGTTGCCTTGTGGACACAAGCATTCGGTATGCCGATTTGACTGAAAACTGGCCATTTCTCTCATGCGCCCAACCCCAAAAACCTTGCATATTCATAGTGCATAGCGGTATACTCATGATAACCTCCATATCGAAGTGCAAAAAAATAGCTTCCAGCTTGTCCTTATTCCATGTGGCGGATGTCGGATCAATTAGTTCAGAAACAACATGCGATGGGTTTGCTACCCGACATCCATAAGGCCTCATCATCTCCTCGCGGGGGAGCTAGTTGTCCTCCCAAACATTGGTGTTTTCACCGTTGCCAATGCGTCGAATTAGGCCTTGTTTCAACGTGTCGCGCCCTTCAACAATGGCCCTCCAAATCTGACTAGGGTGGTTCCCCAAAGTGGCATGAAGTATGGTGGTGTTGGGGTAGTAGATACTTTTGAGAATACGAGCACTCAAAGACTCAGGGTCTTGTAACAGGAGCGAGGCCTGTCGTGCCAGTGTTGCTAAGTTGAAGAGCTCGAAGTCTTTAAAACCCAAACCTTCCATTCCTTTTGGTTGTGTCATAGCTTTCCACGAGACCCAATGAGGCTTGCGTTGTCCATTTTTACTCCCCCACCAGAATTTCCTTATCAGCATATTCAAATGTTCACACAGGCCTCTAGGTAGCTTAAAACATGACATGGAATAGACTCGGACAGATTGTGAAACTGATTTCACCAAAACTTCCTGTCCTGCAGCTGACAATATCCTCTCTATCCAACCTTGAACTTTGCTCCACAACCGATCTTTAAGATATTTAAATGATCCGTTTTTTGAGCTCCCAACATCTGATGGCATACCCAAATAATTCTCACCAAGAATGCAATTTAAGAAATGAGAAGAAAGGTTAAACGGGCCGGCCCAGCTGGCGGGAGGTGGTGTGCGCTGCAGGCGCCCGTTAACGAAATGCATGTTAACATGCGTTGAATAGGATTTGTCGTTTGGGCGGGTACAGGCGACAAGACCGAGGGAAGCCTCCGGCCGAGTAGAGCGCGAGATCAGCCGGTCCAGGCGCGCGGGCAGCTACAACATCATTTTTTTTGCATCATGTTTTCTGTTTTCATTTTTTTCTTTGTTGTTTAATTTATATATGCTTCCAAACATTCTGAATACATATATTAATAAAAGACTTTACATATTTAAAAAACAAGCATTTCAAAAATGTTAAATGTGTATAGAGGAAATACTTCTCATGTATACAAAAAATGTAAAACATGTGTGAAGAAATTGATCATGTATTTAAAAAATGATAATCCAAACATTTCAAAAAAAACTAAATATTATTTTAAAATGTTAGTCAGGCATTTTTTAAATGTGTATTAAAAATAGTGACCATGTATTTAAAAATTATTAATCAACTAATTGAAAATATGTTAAAATTTTATTTAAAAGTATTGAACATGGACTGAAAAAATGTAAATCAACCATTTGAAATATTAAATGTGTATAGAAAAAATGTTTACCATGTACTAAAAAACGTGAATCATTTATTTGAAAAATGTTAGTCAAGTATTTGATTTTTTTAGTGTGTATAGAAAATATGTTGACCATGTATTAAAAAACATCAAACTTATATTTAAAAAAAATTAATCAAACATGATATTTCTAATAGATATAGAAAAAACTTTGACCATGAATTCAAAAAACATAAATCTACTATGTGAAAAATGTTAATCAAGCATTTAAAAAAAAGGTGTCTGTAGAAAAAAATGTTGACCATGTATTCAATAAATGATAATGTTGTATTTGAATTTTTTTTGAAATGTCTATTATATATATACCAAAAGTATGTATAGGAAAAACAGAAACCAGCAAAAATCCAGGAGAAAACTAAAAAAACGATGAAAAACAAGAAAGGGAACAAACAAAACTGAAGAAAAAGGAAAAATGCAATGAAAACTGAGAAAGAAACAAAGATAATCAAAGAAAATACAGTAAAAGAAAATGCAACAGAAAACAGAGAAATAAACGAAGAAAACCCGGTGAAAAAACAAAAACTTGAAAACTCGAAAACCAGTGGAAAACCGGCTCAGTTCCTTCAAGTTGATCACGCCATACAAATTTAGCACAAACGCAACCAGTGACTCAGTGGCTAGCAGGGCTACGCAGCAAGCACGAGATCCGGCCGAGTCCCATCACCAGGTCCGCCCTTTTTTTTCTACTCTATTTTTTAATTACTTTTCATTACGTTACAATGAACCGGCCGGTCACTATAGACGTTTTATGAGCTGTATGGGCTGTGTTAAATCGACCGACGACATGTATTATTTTGGGTCAGTCCATTCCTTACAGGGCCGAGACCTAGCACCAGGTGCGACCCAGCTTTGCCCTTTCTGCCAATGTTTTTTTTTTCTGTTTTTCTCCTTTTATCTGTTTTTGCTTTATTTATTTTTACTTTTCTTTATTAGTTGGTTTTCTTTTGTGGGTATTTTTTTGGTTCAGTGTAAATATATTCACACAAATACTATACAACATGTGCACAAATTACACTATTATATGATTGATCTTGGCATATTAAAAAAGTGCAATTTCAGTGCAAAGTTGTGTGCAAGAGTTTATTTTATATTTTCTTTCTTTGTAAATGGTAATATAAATGCTATTAATTCATGATTTCTTATAAAACATTATGGTTTATATTTATTTTAGTTTCATTTTATTTGTCTTCTTCTTTAGGGTAATACCAAAAGACTATAATTCATTCCTTCATAGGAAACTTTTTTTCACTATCATAAGTTTATTATTGCATATTAAAAAAGCGCAATTTTCGTGTATATTGTGTGCAACTTTTTTCATCATTTTTGAGATTTTATTTTATTTCAAAGGGTAATACCAATGCCACTAATTCATTCTTTGTTAGGATATTCTATTACTTTGATTTAGTTGGGTTTTCAATTTTATTTTCTTTCTTATTTAAGGGTAATACCAATGTCACTAACTACACTATTATACTTTTGTTCTAGCATATTTTAAAAAGGAGCATGTTTCCTATATAGTGTGCAAGTTGTATCATTGTTTGTATTAGAATTTGTTTTAGTACGCTTGTCTTCCTTGAGGGTAATATGAATTGGTGTGCAAGTTGTATCATTGTTTGTATCAGTGCCACTAATTCATTCTTCCTTAGAAAAAATCATTATTTTAATTTTGTTTTAGTTTTTATTTCATTTTCTTTATTCTTTAAGGGTAATACCAATGCTACTAACTTTTTTCCTTATAAACTTCATTATTTTGATTTTTTTATATTTTTATTTCATTTTTCTTTCTTTTTTAGGGTAATACCAGCGCCATTAATTATTTCCTTTTTTGTAAAAAAAATCAAATTTTCCTCTATTATATGCTTATTCTTGCATATTATAAAAAAATGCAATTTTTGCGTATGTTCTCTACATACTCGATTGATAAATAGACATGAGTTCAGTCTCTCTCGTGTTACTCTACCTTGCATGGTATCACATACCTTGTTCTTCTTCCTCGCTTCGCTTCCGCACTCATTGCTAACATCTGAACAATTTTTTTGGTCAGATCCCATGTTTTCTTTGTCAACATGTTATCGTTGAACACCACAAAATTCACATAAAAACTCTTGAGGACACATACCCACAAAAACATCGGAAATAGTTTCGTGTTGTCTGAAGGTGACATGAATTATATATACCTAAGAGAGTCCTCCCACTAACTTCTTTATATCGACATGCAAGCATGCCATCTCAGTATATAAGCACAGATAGGATAAGCCCCATCTAAACATGGAATAATGCATGAGAAGTGACCCACTGCAACATTCAGTCATGGAAAATGTTTTTCATTCAACTATTCTACTTATATTCAATAAATATAGTTACAATTATATATAATTGAATATAATAAGTCATATGTATTTTAATTTTGATTCTCGTTTTATCAACCCCAATTCTTATTGTGGAAGGCAATGCAACTCTCGATGTATTGATAGGGTGCACGGTGCACGTATATATGGGTACAAGGGCAGCCCTCAGCCTCATCTATACAAGGAAACTAGAGGCGGGGCCGATAGGAGATTATCCTAACAGATACATGCACAGATATGTTCAACACCCCCCTCCCCCCGCAGTCGATGCGTCACCAGTGACACATAGACTGGACTGGAACTCCTCAAACGTAGGCGTCGGTAACCCCTTTGTCATGACATCAGCAAACTGCTGAGCAGTGGGAACATGAAGAACACAGACGCGCCCAAGAGCCACCTGCTCTCGCACGAAGTGAATCTCGAGCTCAGTATGCTTCGTGCGACGATGATGAACGGGGTTGGCGGAGAGGTAGACCGCAAAGACATTGTCGCAGTAGACAATGGTGGCCTTCTGGACGTCAAGGAGCAACTCCTGGAGAAGCTGGCGAAGCCACGAGCACTCGACGACGGCATTTGCCACAACACGATACTCGGCCTTGGCACTGGAGCGGGATACCGTAGGTTGTCGTTTAGACGACCACGATATGAGCGAGGGCCCCAGGTAGACGCAGTAGCCTGAAGTCGAGCGTCGCGTGTCCGGGCAGCCAGCCCAATCGGCGTCACTGTAGGCGACCAGGTCAGTCGAGGGCGAGGCCGTCAACGTAAGACCCAGAGCCGTGGTGCCGCGGATGTACCGAAGAATCCGCTTCACCAGGTTCCAGTGAGTGTCGCGAGGGGCGTGCATATGGGGACACACCTGCTGAACAGCGTACTGCAGGTCAGGTCGAGTGAGTGTCAAGTACTGGAGAGCGCCGATGATGGAGCGGTAAAACGCTGCATTTGGCGCGGGGGGGCCGTCCAGCGCAGAGACCTTGGCCTTCGTGTCGATAGGCGTGGGGACAGGCTTGTAGTTAAGCATGCCCGCCCGCTCAAGAAGGTCCTCACTAGTAGAAAAGGGGGCATTGGTCTAGGCCGGGTCAGCCCATTAGTCCCGGTTCAAACTAGAACCGGGACCAATGAGAGCATTTGACCCGGTTCGTGAGCCCCGGGGGCCGGCCGGGCCACGTGGGCCATTGGTCCCGGTTCGTCTGGCATTTTGGTCCCGGTTGGTGGGACGAACCGGGACTAAAGGGCCTCGCTCCTGGCCCACCACCATTGGTTCCGGTTGGCGGCCTGAACCGAGACAAATGGCTTCCCTTTAGTCCCGGTTCGTGCCACGAACCGGGACTAAAGAGTTGGTCCTTGTTGCATTCAGAGTTTAGTCCCACCCTGCCAACCGAAGGGCGCTCACACCGGTTTATAAGCCCCTCCCTCTCTGCCTTGTTGGGTTCCTCTCAAAATGAAAATAGATGCCCTTATACAGGGAATTTGACCTAAATTCATATTGAATTTCTCTGAAGTTAGTAGAAATTTGTTATGAATTTAGGTCTAATTTTCTCTATAAGCGCATCTATGCTCATTTTTTAGTATAGTTAATCACAACTATTTTTTCTTCTATTTATTTCTGAGTAGTTTTTTATATAGTTTTTTTTCTGCTATATTTATTTTTTTTCTATTTTTTCTGAGTTGTCATAACTCTTTAAAAATAAAAAAGATGCGCAATGCTCGTTAATTAGCTTCAAGCATTTCGGAATAGTGTAAACTGCACTGCACATAGCTCAGTCTATCCTATTCCTCAAGGCTTAAAGCTAAGCAACGTCAGGTTAGCATTGAGCCTCTTATGCATCGTCTCTGCACTCGGGGCTTATAAACCGCTGTGAGTGCCTCTCGCTTGGCGAGGTGAGACTAAAAAACAGCTGCAGAAAGAATCAACTAAAAAACTCTTTTACTGATTCATGGCACGAACCGGTACTAAAAGGTGCTCGTGGGGCACCAGCCTTAAAACATGTACCAAATAAAATGCCTTTGTAACAGCCTTAGAACTGGTACCGAAGGAATCAACTAAAAAGCTTTTATAAAGCTCTAGTATTATTGAAACTAAAATTATATAGAATTTTGTTACAAACTTTAATAGCAAAAAGGATTATCATAAAAGAAAATAAATAAGTAATTAGAATTCTGTTCAAAACATTAAAAGCAAAAAGATTTATCATAAAACAAAATAAATAAGTAATTAGAATTCTGTTCAAAACACTAAAAACAAAAAGAATTATCATAAAAGAACATTAATAAGTAATTAGAATTTTGTTACAAACTATAATAGCAAAAAATAAAATAAAATAATAAAAAAAGTGCCACCTAAAGGGCTACCACGGCCTGAATACGACTAGAAACCCAATAATGGGCCAGGATTCAGGCCCGCAATAGGCCCAATAGGCCCACAGGCACATATAGTGAGTTTAGGCCCGTAAGCCTACATTTGAGAGGAGCTCGAGAGGGTAGCGGGACTGTGGCTTATAAACCACCCCCGAGCTCCCTCAGCTAGCGAGGTGGGACTAAACTTTCGTGCCGCGACGCGGGTAGCACAGGGCCTTTAGTCCCGGTTGGTGGCACCAACCGGAACTAAAAGGGTGCATTGGAACCGGTTCGTGGCACCAACCAGGACCAATGCCCTCCTTTAGTCCCGGTTGGTGCCAACAACTGGGACTAAAGGGGGCATTAGTCCCGGTTTGTCTCACGAACCGGGACCAATGCGTCGTCTATATAACTGACACTCATCAAAATCTCGTTCAGTTTGTTCTTCCCCGTCCCGATGCCGCTAAGCTGCCCGTCTCCGCCTCGCCATCACCGTCGTTGCCCCACGCCGTCCTGCGCCGCCCCGACGCCGGCGCCGCCCCCTGTGCCGCGCGACGCCGCCGGCTACCCCTCCCGCCCGCCCGCCCCGGCCCGCGCCACCCTGCCCACCCCGGCCCGCGCCGCCCCGACGCCATCGCCGCCCCGCCCGACCCGCGCCGCACCTCGCCGTCGCCGTCGCTGTCACCGTCGCGGTGAGCAACTAATTTAATTTGACATTAGTAGTAGTTAATTTAGATGTGTAGTTAATTTTGTTAGATTTTTTTGTAGTTTATAGATTTTTTGTTAGATGTGTAGTAATTTAGATGTGTAGTTCATAAATTTTTCTGTTAGATTTTTTTTCATATTGTGTAATTAATTTGTTCATATTGTGTTAGATTGTTTTATGATTTTTTCTGTTGTAATTTAGATGTCAAATTTTTATAATTTGTTTCTGTTGTAATTTAGATGTCAATTTTTTTCATATTGTGTAAGTAATTTAGATGTCAATTTTTTATTATTTTTTCTATTCATAGAATTTTTATGATTTTTTTCTGTTCTAATTTTGTTCATAGATTTTTTATGATTTTTTCTGTTCTAATTTTGTTCATAGAATTTTAATGATTTTTTTGTTACATGTGTAGTTCATAGATTTTTCTGTTAGATTTTTTTTCATATTGTGTAATTAATTTGTTCATATTGTGTTAGATTTTTTATGATTTTTTCTGTTGTAATTTTGTTCATAGAATTTTAATGATTTTTTTGTTCATAGTATTGTTTTGTCAATTTATTGTGTATGTATAGGAAAATTAGTTATAAAAATAATAGAACTATAGTTAAACTAGTTTATTTTTAGTAAGTAGTACTTTATTTTATTTATAGTAAGTGCTTCATATATAGTTGAACTAGCTAGTTGATTTAATAAACCAATTTATTTTACTATATATAGAAGTAGTTTATTTTTAATAAATACTACTTTATTTATTTATAGTAAGTGCTTAATTAGTAGTTGAACTAGTTGATTTAATTAATAAAACTACTTTATTTAACTATATATAGAAGTAATTCCCGCATCGACGTCGACGATGCCTATCCCGCATCCTCATCATCGTCGACTCGGCGGTGGTGGAGGCCTGCTTGATCAGGGCCATGTTCGGGACTGGGCTTCGCCGGGCTGGTATTGGGAGGTGCTACCTTCTGGGGGACGTAGGTTGGTGAGGAGACAACCCTTTGTTGACCCGATCCTTGTTTGGTGGCGGTCGCGTGGGCAGTGATGGTGCCGAGGCTTCCGGACACCGTGGAGGTGGTACGTCACCCTGTCAGCGAGCAGGACGAGCACGTCCGTCGCTACATGGTTGCGTTGGAGGGCAGGTTCGACAATACCTGGCAGGTTCTTCAGGGATCTCACTGGAGCTATGATCCTGTGATCGTTCCTTATCTTTGGCTATCCACCGCCCGCGACGATATCCGTCGGGCGCTACGGTTCTAGCTGTATTAATTAGCGATGCTATATGTATGATAGTATTCGAGGAGTATTCGACGATGTACGGACACAAGAGATGATGTACTTTTGGTTATAATTGAATGCATGCTAATTTGAATACTACTTTATTTTACGATTTGGTTTTGCTTATTGAATGCTCATATTGGAAAAGTACTCCTACTTTGAATGCTAAATTTGAAGAGCACTCTATGCAAAAATCTAGGAGCCCCCTCCATCATCCACGCCATCATGGGGGTAGCTTCTCCTTCATTCCCGTGTGCTAGACAATTTGTTGTAATAATGCACTCGGGAATGAAAGGAGGAGCTACGTACCATCACCGATAGTCAACCCGTGATTAATAATAATGATCTAATTTAGGTTTTTTAGTACATATATTTAATATTTGAATTATGAACTTACGCCGGAAATGTCGTACTCAAACGACGAAAACCGCCCGGGGGAGTGCGACTGGTGCCACGATGACCGAGGTATGTGCGACAGGTTCATTGAGCTGGATGAAGATCGACGCTTCAGCATTAAGCTCGAGGAGACCTTCGATGTTCATACGGTACACAACGACGACAATAGTTTTTTTCGTAATAAATTAAGCACGACTTCAACTATTTTAACGTGTATTTTTCATCTTTTCCAATTCGACTAGCTTATCCCATGCTATGCAAGACGCTATATCTTGGAGAGGATGGGTTTTGAAGACCATGAAAGTATGGAAACCAAAAAAATTCTCCTAAGGACCCATCATGGTGTGGATTTTCAAGTAAAGTTGTACAATGCTGAGAGTGTAACCCATTTTGGTTGCAAAAATTAGGAAGCACTTTGCAAGATGTATGGTTTTGATGAGGGTATGCTTGTCACCATGGATCTTGGTGATCCTACAATCCAGCAAGACAATATGAGCATTTGGGTCCTTGTGGATACACCTCCAATTCTTCCCCCATGTGAGCTTAACATAGTTATTAAGTAATTTATATTGTTTATTTCAAAATAGTTGACAGCTTGTTTCCATTGACAGCTTATTTTCATTTTTCAAAGAATGTGCGGAAAATGGTAGACAGAACCCACTACACCGATGGCTCCGAATTAACTTATAAGGAGAAAAATTATCTGATCGCATTTTGTACTGATCTTGAGAATTACAATGTCTACAACGAACTCCTCAACATTATGGTCAATACGTGCCACTAGTGCACGTGTTGAACTACGGTAACTACCATGGAGATACCCTGGTAAGATTTTTTACTATTACGACATCCCTGCATCTTTTTAAATACTTCTAAAACTAGTACATCATTGCTAACTACGAAGTTTTTACTATGTTTTTCAACAGATAATCTCGAATGACTGTGTGCCTCATCTGATGTATACGCACGGTCGCCTTGATGTTTTGAACATACAATCAGGTCGTCCTACAAATCTCAATTGTCCATACCGGATTTCTAAAAGAAGTGGAGACATGACAATCAAAGAATGGAAAAAATGTATGGACAGTCGTAAGGAGCTTCTTGCAAGCAAAAGGAGGCGAAGCGCAAGAATTGGAGACAGGATGATCTCCATTCTTTATAATGGAGAGTCAGGGTCTATATTGTTTTATGCTATTTTACCTTAAGGGTGTTTAGGTCCTACCTGATACTGATGACTATGTAGGGTTGGGTTCGATGACTATGAGGAGGATGATCGTATGACTTGTTATTAATAACGAGTATAAGTTGTATGATGATGCATGATTAGTAGGACTTGTTATTATATATGATGATGTATGATGCAAGCATGCATGAGTTATTATATATCAGCGGGTGGAATGAACATAGCAGTATAAGAGAGGACACTTCTCTCTATTAGCTAGCTAATAACAACCTAAATTAACCCCCAAAACCCCTAAACCAGCCACTTTTTTTTAAAAGAAAAACCTCAGCTGCTGACACGTGGAAGCCTTTTGGTCCCGGTTGGTGCCTCCAACCGGGACCAAAGGCCCTCCTGCCTGGGCTCGGCGCAGTGGCCACGTGGAGGCCCATCTGTCCCGGTTCGTGTTAGAACCGGGACTAAAGGGTGGAGGCATTAGTCACGACTCTTTAGTCCCGGTTGAAGAACCGGGACTAAAGGCCCTTACGAACCGGGACTGATGCCCCCTTTTCTACTAGTGCATGTGCATATTGCTGCTGATGGAGGAAGAATCCATCGGCGCGTCGTACCACCTCAATGCCGAGGAAGTAGTGCAATGGGCCGAGGTCCTTAATGGCGAACTCAGCACTGAGGCGAGCAGTATGATGGCGAAGTAGCTCGGGCGAGGAAGCCATCAGGATGATGTCGTCGACGTAGAGGAGCAGGTAAGCGGTCGCCGGAGCCTGGTGAAAGACAAACAGCGAGGCGTCGGAGCGAGTAGCTTGGAACCCAAGCTGCTGCAGGAAGCCGGCGATCCACTGGTACCAGGCGCGAGGGGCCTGCTTCAACCCGTACAAAGAGCGGGAAAGCAAGCACACATGATTAGGCTGGGCCGCGTCGACGAAGCCTGTTGGCTGCTGACAGAACACCTGCTCCGAGAGATGGCCATGCAGGAATGCATTCGACACATCCATCTGATGCAACGGCCAGGCGCGAGAGACAGCGAGCTGAAGAACCGCGCGAATCGTGCCCGGTTTGACAACCGGGGCGAACGTGTCGGTGAAGTCGACACCGGCGCGTTGCCGAAATCCACGGACCACCCACCGAGCCTTATAGCGCTCGAGAGACCCGGCAGGACGAGTCTTATGCCGGAATACCCACTTGCCAGAGATGACGTTGGCATGGGGTGGCCGCGGGACCAGCTGCCAAGTGCGGTTGCGCACTAGCGCGTCGAACTCTTCCTGCATCGCCGTGAGCCAATGCGGGTCACGAAGGGCGGCTCGAGCGGACGACGGGAGAGGTGACGGCGCAGACGTCGAGGCAGCGAGAAGGTACTCGTCCGCAGGATACCGGTTGCTGGGCCGATGAATGCCGGTGCGAGCACGCGTGGCCATGCGGGTCTCCGGGGCAGCCGGCGGGGCCGGCGGGGCCGGTGGGGACGGCGGGGTCGGGGGGGCTGGTGACGAAGCCGGTGAAGAGGCCGTCGAGGAGCCAGGGCCGGGCGCTCGAGAAGCGCTCGCTGCCCGGGTTACGGACTCAACGGGAGTCGGTGGCACCATGGCCGCCGGCGAGGAAGCAACCGGGCCGGCGGAAGCCGTCGAGGAGCCCGGGTCAGGCGTAGGAGATGCGCTCGCTGACCGGGCTGCGGACTCAACGGGAGTCGGGGGCGCCGTGGCCACCGGTGAGAGGTCCGGGTCCGTCGCCGCGGACCCAGAGCACGGCCCAGGCGCAGCCGGGGCGCCAAAGCCAGGAGGGGGCCCGAAGCCAGGAGGGGGCCAAGCGCGAGGGAGCGGCCTCCTCGAGAGGCACTAGGAGGCGCGAGTGATGAGGACGAGTCAGCCGGCGGCGGTACCTGGTGAAAAGGAAAAGACCTCTCGTCAAAGTAAACGTGCCGTGAAGTGAAGACTCGGTGGGAAACCGGATCATAGCAACGATAGCCTTTGGTGTTTGGTGGGTATCCGAGAAAAATGCATGCCACAGAGCGAGGTGCAAGTTTGTGAGGAGTGGTGGAGGCGATGCTAGGATAACAAAGACACCCAAAAACATGAAGATCATCATATGAGGGTGGGCTACCGAAGAGGAGATGATGTGGTGCATAGTTTCCACGAGCACGAGTCGGACGAACGTTGATGAGAAGAGGGGCGGTGGAGAGGGCATCCGGCCAAAACCGGGGCGGGACATTGGCATGGAAAAGAAGGGTGCGCACACAATCATTGAGTGTGCGAAGGATCCGTTCGGCGCGACCATTTTGTTGCGAGGTATACGGGCAAGTGAGACGAAGAATCGTGCCGTGTGAGGCGAGGAGGGTGCGAACCCCGACGTTGTCGAACTCCTTCCCGTTGTCAGTCTGCAAGGCATGGATGGGACGCCCAAACTGCGTAGTGACATAGGAGTAAAAAGTGGTAAGAACGGAGAGTGCATCGGATTTTCTCTGCAACGGGAAGGTCCACACATAGTGCGAAAAATCATCAAGTATGACAAGATAGTATAAAAAACCCGTATTACTGGCAACAGGAGATGTCCATAAATCACTATGAATCAACTCAAATGGATACGACGCCACCGATGATGAAGTGCTAAACGGAATACGGACGTGCTTGCCAAGATGACGAGCATGACAAGTATGATCATCGGTTTTATTACACGTGAATGAAAAAGTCCTAAGAATGTGACGAAGGGTGGCTGGGTTCGGATGTCCCAGCCGAGCATGCCAATGGTCCACCGTGGCGGAGAGAGCGACCGGAGCGGATGTGGAAGTGGCGGTGGAGTTCACCGGGTAGAGGCCGTCCGGGCTGTCACGTCGGTGGAGCATCATCCGGGTACGGGCGTCCTTAATAGAAAAACCCACTTCGTCAAATTCAACAGTTATAGGATTTTCACGTGTAAGAGAACGAACGGAACAAAGATTAGTGACTAACTCAGGTGAAACTAAGACATTAGACATATGAATAGGTGTAGAGTTAGACGGAAAAGAGGCATGACCGACATGAGTAATGGGAAGGGAAGACCCGTCCCCAACAGTAATACGGCATGCGGTGGAAACTGGAAATGCGGAGTTGAGATTACCGGGGTTGGAAGTCATGTGGGTGGTAGACCCAGAGTCCATATACCAGTCGCCGCCTCCGGTGTACGTGTTGGGTGTAGGGGCGGAGTGGAGCGCCGCAAGGAGGGCTGGGTCCCATGGGACCGACAGGAGGGCGGCGGTCGCGGCCGGAGGAGTGACGTAGCCACCCGGGACAGCGTAGCCACCCGGAGCGGCGTAGCCGCCAGGCGCTGCGTACGGGGGAGCCGCGGCGGCGTAGCCGCCCGGGGCAGCGAGAAGCGCCTGATGCGCACCAGGACGGGGGCCGAGGATCCCGGCCGGGACGGGGGCCCGCGGCACGGGCATCGTGTACGCGTGGACCACCCCCGTCCAAGGGTTGGTCGCGGTGGCCCAGGGGGCCGGGGGCAGCTGCTGCTGCTGCGGCTGGCGGGGCGCCCCGCCCGCGCCATGCGGCTGCTGATGCTTCTTGCCGCGGCGCACCCCGCGGCGACGATCAGGGGGAGGAGGCGGCGGCTGGTAGACGGGTGCCGGGGCGCCTGGAAGTAGGACGCCGGTGGTGGCGGCTGAGGCCGCGGCGGCGGCGGCGCTGTGGGGGGAGCGGCGCGGGAGGTGCCCGCCGCGAGAGCCGTGTGCGTGGCCCGGGACTTCACCATCTTCATCCTCCTCTCCTCCAACCTAAGATAAGCCACGACCCTAGGAAAGGTCGGGTTCGGGAGGAACGTGAGGTTGGAGGCCGCGTTGCCGAACTCCTTGTTCAGGCCGGCGGTGAGCGTGCTGAGAAGGAGGTCGTCGGAGACCCGCTCCCCGAGGTCGCGGAGTTCGTCAGCGAGTTTCTTGAGGCGCATACAATAATCGTCAATGGACGAGTCAAGCTGATGGCACCCAAAAAATTCCCGCTGAAGAAAGACGCGGCACTGGAGGGCGTTGTCGAGGAAGAGCCCATTCAGCTTCGCCCACACCATCTGCGCGTCGTCAGTGTGGCAAACAATGGTGTGGAAGATGTATTTGGAGATGGTTTGGTACAACCAGCGAGTGATGGTGGCCTCAATGGTCAGCCAGTTGTCGTTCGCGTACATGAGACCGGAGTCAACAGAGCCATCAACGTGATCGATGAGGTGGTACTCGCAAAAGACGAGGGAGAAGTAGGTTTTCCATGCGTAATATGTGGAGGTGGCGTAGTCGAGCACGACGGGAACGCGGGCGAAGATATCCAGATCGCGGACGACCTCGACGGGAGGAGGGGCCGGACCCTCGAAGGGGTTGAGGAAGGCGGCGGAGTGGGGAGAGGCCATGGGTGCGCGGCAACCGAGGGAGGGGTGACGGCGCGGGTGTGGCGGCTCGGGGGGGAGGCGGCGCAGGGAGAGGGAGGCGGCTAGGGAGGGAGGGGTAGTGGATCGGGTGGGAGGGAGTGGAGGAAGGCGCGCGCGGCGGCGGGAGAAGATGCGGCGGCGGCGCCGGTGGATAGCGGCGGCGGCGGCGGCTAGGAGCGGAAGCTAGGGTTGGATCGAAAAAAAAACTGATACCATGTGAAAGGCAATGCAACTCTCGATGTATTGATCGGGTGCACGGTGCACGTATATATGGGTACAAGGACAGCCCTCAGCCTCATCTATACAAGGAAACTAGAGGCAGGGTCGGTAGGAGATTATCCTAACAGATACTCCCTCCGTTCCGAATTACTTGTCTTAGATTTGTCTAGATACGGATGTATCTAGCACTAAAATGAGTCTAGATACATCTGTATCTAGACAAATCCAAGACAAGTAATTCGGAACAGAGGGAGTACATGCATAGATATGTTCTACACTTACCAACCAATTACCGCAGCGCAACGTGCAGGGTATTCTATAGTATGCAAAATGACTGCACACCGATCAAAACGAGGGTGAATTGCCTTGGACAAACTATAGCATGGAGATGATGAAAAGCACGCGTATATTTTCTGTTCTATAAGCTAAGCCAATTAATTTTGCAGATTTTTGCGTGGCAAACGCCAATATCCACTTGCATGCGTGAACCTTCCAAATATGCGGCCAAGTTTGTCGATACCATGTACGTAGCAGACCGCGATAGGCCTTACGTGATCGACCGGCTAGCTGTATTTGGTTGGAAAGGTTCATGGATGGATAGATGCTGTGTACGTCGTTCAAGAGGCTAACGCTGGACCAAGCGGACCTAGATTTTGGATGCTCTCTCCCTAGTGGGGGACAGGGGCCGATTTGCAGGTGCACCTGAGCTGAATTCTTGGCTATAAATATGCATGCGATGCACTCCTCTCTTGCACAAGCCACACTAAGCCACCGCCAGATAACGGGTGCAGGCAGCTAGCTAGCTAACCATGGCCGCCTCTCCCTCTTGCATTTCTCTTGTGGTGCTCGTGGCTCTGGCCACGGTGGCGTCTGCGCAGCTGTCCCCGACGTTCTACAGCGCGTCGTGCCCCGGGGCGCTGGCCGCCATCAAGAGCGGCGTGACGGCCGCCGTGAGCAGCGACCCCCGCATGGGCGCGTCGCTGCTCAGGCTGCACTTCCACGACTGCTTTGTCCAGGCAAGTTCCGCATAGCCGGCACTTCGATCACTAATTTGCTTGATCGAAGAACAGCCGGGATTGACCAATTATTTGCCATGCGTGTTTTGCTGGCTGCAGGGCTGCGACGCCTCTGTTCTTCTGTCAGGCAACGAGCAGAACGCGGGCCCGAACGCGGGGTCGCTGAGGGGCTTCGGCGTCATCGACAGCATCAAGGCGCAGGTCGAGGCCGTGTGCAAGCAGACTGTCTCCTGCGCCGACATCCTCGCCGTCGCCGCCCGCGACTCCGTCGTCGCCGTAAGATATCATCTTACGACCACTTACATGGTCCATTGGATGCTCGGCACCTTTTTCTTTACACCATCGTAATCGTTTGTTTGCTTTCTGTCACGTGCAGCTCGGAGGGCCGTCATGGACGGTTTTACTAGGAAGAAGGGATTCCACGGGCGCAAACGCGGGTTTGGCAAACAGCGACCTCCCAGGCCCGGGCTCCAGCCGGGCACAGCTCGAGGCCGCGTTCCTCAAGAAGGGCCTGGACACGGTCGACATGGTGGCCCTCTCCGGCGCGCACACCATCGGGCAGGCGCAGTGTGGGACCTTCCGCTCCCGGATCTACGGCGGCGACACCAATATCAACGCGGCCTACGCCGCATCTCTCCGGGCCAACTGCCCCCGGTCCGGCGGCAACGGCAACCTGGCGCCGCTGGACACGATGACGCCCAACACCTTCGACAACGCATACTACACGGACCTCCTATCCCAGAAGGGGCTCATGCACTCGGACCAGGTGCTCTTCCACAACGACACCACCGACAACACCGTCCGCAACTTCGCGTCGAGCGCGGCGGCCTTCAGCAGTGCCTTCGCGACGGCCATGATCAAGATGGGCAACATCGCGCCGCTCACCGGGGTGCAGGGCCAGATCAGGCTCAGCTGTTCCAAGGTGAACTCGTGATTGACGTACACGTCGAGCGGCAGCTCGCCGGCACGACACGTCAATGAATAAGTCCCCGGAAGCAGTAGCCAAGACCAATTATAGCACTTAGCAACCCTACCCGGTCATGGGCTACTCGGTGCATGCTGTGGTGCTTGAAGACCTCAAGTTTGAAATGCGCACCGGGTTTTCCAAGCCTGAGGTTCAGGCATGCTGGAGAGATGCAAACAGCGCCGCCCATGCACTAGCTAAACTAGGCCTGTAATGTATTGGTGCCCATGCATGCTT
The DNA here is from genome assembly GCF_002162155.2 of Triticum dicoccoides. Classification (NCBI taxonomy): domain Eukaryota; kingdom Viridiplantae; phylum Streptophyta; class Magnoliopsida; order Poales; family Poaceae; genus Triticum; species Triticum dicoccoides. The sequence continues at coordinate 110,481,660 of NC_041383.1, forward strand.
TAATGTGGGAGTATGATTACTGTCCAGCGGTTGTTGCTGATCATGTAATGGGTCTTAATATAGCTTTGGTAGATCAATTATGTACCAGCACTTGAAACGTGTATTTTTAGAAACCGCTTATAGATCAGTCAACTGATTTTTTTTTTCAAGTTTCAGTCACTTTGCTCTCAACCTTCGACGGCGTGTTTGGCAGCTTGGGAGATTGGGCATGGGAGTTTATCAGTGGCAGTTTGTGAAGGGATAAGACTTGGAAAATAGATTATTAGTCCTAATCCTATGTTTGGTGTGTGAAGGAAATTGCCGGTGGGAATTCGAACAGGAAGTTATTTTTCTATTTGGTTCATGGGTTAATTAGTGTTGCCGTCGCTAGACGTGAGCGAACAGTTCCCTCGCTCGCCTTTTTAACGCCAACGAAAATATTGGATAGAACCATGGTGCAGCCGCACCTACGCTCAAAACCACACATCTGTTGGGCCCCATCCCTGGAATTTGTGCCTCACGACCATGGTAAAATATGGCGGAAAAGGTCAAAAGATAGTTAGCAGGCCTATAGGTTCTATGATAATAAAATCTACTGCATGCTAGAATAAAATAACCGCTAAAATAATCAAGTTTGGTCCATAGACATGTACTGTTCATCTTTCTTTATTGCTTCGTGATGCACAACGGTTGTGGGCCCATGCTTGCATGGATGCCTGAGCAATCGCTGCAAATATTATATCAAGCTGAATCGGTTTTTGAATGTTTCAATTAGACAAATTTCTGTGCACCACAACAAAGAAAAAAAAAGCAGCCATAGTATTCCAGAGAGAATCAAAACCGGAACTACTCTGCACACGACACTTTAGAGACGATCTTTGGACGATTCGTTCTTTGAACGGTGTTGATTTGTAGCATAACACGATCTAATGGATGCTTTTGGCTATCGTGCAGAAATCGTGCACACAGCCGTCGTCTGTCTAGCACTGCTCAATCAAAACTTGAGCCTGGCAATGTAGCTGCTCCTGTTGCTATTCTTCTATTTTCCCTTTTTTTGTTTATTTTTCCATTTTTCTTCTTTTTGTTTGTTTTTTCTTTTCTGTTGTGTTTTTATTTTGTCCTGCATACATATCACCGTGATCTACATTATTATTGGGAAGCGTGAACACGACTTTTTTTTTTATTTTTTTTCTTGGGCCTGTGAGCTACAGTGTTATTGGGAGGGGTGCCACATTGGAAGTCGAGCCTGAGAAGGCCTACAAACAATATGAGAAAAAAAACTCACTCTCTGAATGCTAACGTAAATGATGGGTTAACTTAAAGAGTACCGAATCAGAAAAAAATGAATGCTAATAGGGCTCAGATCCCAATGGGAGGTGTACTACATCCAAGGGTGTTGACCGTAGGTGCGGCCGAGCCATGGTCCTAAAACTCAGCTCTCTAACGCCAATTCCCTTTCCCTCGCTTAATTGCCTGGGTGCCCCTTGGGAAGAGTTTGATGGGAGTTGGGCTACTAATTCCCCTTCCCGTTCCTCTTTTAACTCCCATGTCCGTGAGTCAATCAATGGAATCCAAGTCTCATTGATCTTAAACTCCCATTCCTCACCTCCAAATTCCCCCCAAACAAACACGCTGCGAATGTGATCCAAGGGTTACAGAGCTTTCTCCTTTCTGCACGCTGTGCCTCCGCCACCAGTAGTGGTGGAGGGGCGCCCCTATATCTTGCCTTCAGCGAGACCACCTTCCAATTCGCTAAGGGGGCAAGCGAGATGGACCGGCCCACGCGAGGTTGGAGCCTGTTTTTGTTTTTCTTTTTCCATTTTTTGCTTTTATTTTTGTATGTTTCTTTATAGTTTCATAAAAAAATCTACAAAAAACATTTGGGAAGTGGTGAACAAATATAGGAAAAATGTTCAATAAATATTTCAAAAAATTTCAAAAAAGTATTTGAAAAATGTTAATCAAGCATTTAGAAAATGTTGAACGTGTACAAAAAAAAATTGTTGAACGTGTTCAAAAAATGTTAATATTTTTATTTGAAATATGTTAATCAAGCATTTGAATTTTTTTTAAAAGTATGTACATGAAACATGTTGGACAATTATTCAAAAAATGTTAATCTTGAATTTGAAAATACTAATCAAGCATTTTAAAATATAAGAAATGTGTACTAGAAAAATATTGACCACATAAAAAAAGTTAAATTTGTATTGAAAAATATTAAACATGTATTAGAAAGATGGTGTTGACAACTTGACATATACAAAAAATGTAGAATGAAAAAAATGAAAACCAAAAAAGAAACAAAATAAACCAAAGAAAAAGAACAAAAACCCGAAGAAAAACAAATAAGATGGCAAGAATAAAAAAAACCCAGTGAAAACAAAAAACTGAAATAAAAACTAAAGAAAAACAACGAAACAAGAAAGAAAGGAGAAAAACCAGTAAAACCAAAGAAAAAACGCAGGAAAAGGTGAAAAAACAGAAGAAAAGGAAAACCGGTGAAAAAAATAAAACTGGCTCAATTCACCTCAAGTACGTGGCGCCCGTACTATTTATCAAGAAGTGGACGTGTACAAAGTGGTTGGCAGCGCTGGTTATCTCTCAGGAGACCGGAGTTTGATCCCGCTATCACTCGCTTTTTCCTGCTCTATTAATTCTAATTAACTCTGCATGAAATGGGCTGGCCTGAAGCCTGTGGATGCTTCAGTGAGACGGTACGGTATCTCGCTGTGTCTCGTTGAATGCGAGATATAGACGCCGCGGTGGTGAAGCCAAGAAAATCCCAAGAAAATCATTTGAGGCGGGCGGCTGTTCTCAAGTCTTATTGGATAGGGCCGGCCCATCAAAATACACCATTTTACACAACAAATTAATTAATTCTAATTTTATTTTTTGCTAAAAGAAAATTGTAATTTTACTTTCGAACATAGAGCTGCAAAAAACTTCATCGATTTTCAAAAAAGTTCACAAATTTGAAAAAAGTTCATCGCATTTAAATGAAAGTTCATCGCATTTGAACGAAAGTTCATCGATTCTCTAAAAAAGTTCATCGACTTTGAAAAAAGTTCATCAACTGTAAAATAAGTTCATCACATTTGCAAAAAAGGTCATCATTTTTTTTGTCAAAAAAGTTCATAAATCGACAAAAGTTCATCTGATTTTGGAAGAAAAGTTCACAATTTTTTTAAAAAGTTCACCGATTCTGAAAACAATTCATGATTTTGGAAAAAAGTTCATGGATTTTGGAATAAGTTCAACGTTCTTTAAGAAAAAAGGGTCATTGATTCTTTAAAAAACATAAATTACAAGGGCATAAAAGGCTCTCACGACCTAGAAAATGAATAGAAAAAGTGAAAGAAACATTTAGGCACAAGTGGCACGTAGTCAAACTGGTAGTTCAGTGCTAACTCGACAAACAGATCCCCGGTTCAAACCCCTGCGAGCACACCCTTCTTTTCGCTCGCTCCAGATTTGAATGAAAAAAAAAGTTTCGCTCGCTCCAGATTTGAATGAAAAAAAAAGAAAGACGGGCCGTCCTAGCACCGTGGCGGGGGGTTTTCTTGTTTTTTTGGATTTTGCTTGGTTTTTTCATAGATTTTTTTCCTTGTGTGAAACACTTTGTGCTTCTTGAAAAGTGCAAATTATAATTATGCTTCAACATGAAGCACAACTGCGCTTCCCGAAAAGAAAAAAGACATTAAAATATGCTTCCGATTTTTTTGTTTCTATTTTTTCTCTAGTTTCGAGTTTTGTCCGATTTTCAGTTTTTTTTGGCTGGCGGTTATCTTACGAGAAAAACAGTTCGTTCAAACTTATAAACATGTGATCTAGTTTTAAAATTATCGACGCGATAAACGCAACGGCGAATATGATTTGTGATTCAAACACACGGTTCAAGAGAATATGTTTTTTAAAATAAATCTACGAATAAAAGCACAAAACATCCTGGTTGTGACAAGTGTCGCAAATTCAGTGTACCATTTATCACCGTCAAAGGAGGTAGAAGTGACATTTGCAAAGAGGACCCTTTAATTATCGACGCGATAAACGCAACGGCGAATATGATTTGTGATTCAAACACACGGTTCAAGAGAATATGTTTTTTAAAATAAATCTACGAATAAAAGCACAAAACATCCTGGTTGTGACAAGTGTCGCAAATTCAGTGTACCATTTATCACCGTCAAAGGAGGTAGAAGTGACATTTGCAAAGAGGACCCTTTAATTACTGATTTCATAGGAGGTCTCCTTGTCCGCGTGACAAGTGTGAAGCACTACACACTCCCTCCGAAAAGACCAAATGCCTTTTTTGTGAGAATCACCAGATCTATTATAAAACATCCGAAACATAATAAAAACTAGATCGGGAACGCGCCTTGGCGCTAGGTGCCGGTCCTAACGTTGTGGTCAAGCGGGTAATGCTCAAGTTAGTAGGAATCCAGATTTAGCATACACATTCAAACAGGAAAACAAAATATAGAAAGGAAGATACATTCACATGTGAAGACATTGTGGAGTTGGGGCAGCATCGAGTAGTCGCTTGATTTCGCACCCCTGTGGCGGAATCCCCTCCCGCGTGACCAGCCAGGCGCCAGCTTCGCGAGTAGGGGCTCCTCTGTCTCCGCCTGGTGCTGAGCGCCGTAGGGGTGGTGATGGAGGCAGCAAGGAGGAAGAGGAGGTCCACAACGTCAAGGAGCGGGCGCTGCACTCACGGGGAGAGGAGGAAGGCGAGGCAAGAGAGTGGGGACCAAAGGAGAACGTGCACAAGAGAGCCCTCTCCAACCAGGGGTACTTTTGGAAAGTGCATTGTACTGGATTCTTTAAAACAACATATAATACGAAACAGAGGGAGTAAAACTTTACGTTACTTGGTACGGCGGTGTTTTTCATAAAATTTGATCATACAAAAATAGGCAACAAATATCGTACTTGACAGGGCAATTATAATATTAGCGCTGGGTACCTGGCTCATCGGTTGTCCCGGCATTTAATCAAAGTTTTAGTGCTCCCAAAGGGAATTAGACCGTTAAGGATGTACCATAAAAAGGGCAGGATAACCTGAGTTCAGTACAAACCATTTTGTCAAAGTCATGCCAAAGGGCAAAGCAATTAGATATACCAAAAGAAAGGCAAGCAGGATGTATTTAGTCAGTAGAAAAATTGATCTGGAAGTTCATGAATAAGCGGAAATATACTTTTTGTCCAAAAGTAAATCAAGCCAGATGAGCAGGGAATATTTAATTAGTACAACGAATGATCTGGAGGCTCATGATAAAAGGGAAATACTTTTTTTGCTCCAAAACTAAGCCAGGACGATAAATTCACGTCAAGTTAGATACAAAGAGTAGAGTTATTAGACAATAAAATCAAGCCAGAGCGCCCACGCGAGATAAGGAACCTACACAGTTCAACTAAAGCATACTATTTGATAACTTCACTTGATTCGCTTGACGTTGGACTTCTCATTGTTGGGGAACGTAGTAATTTCAAAAAAAATCCTACGCACACGCAAGATCATGGTGATGGTATAGCAACGAGAGGGGAGAGTGTTGTCCACGTACCCTCGTAGACCGTAAGCGGAAGCGTTATGACAACGCGGTTGATGTAGTCGTATGTCTTCACGATCCGACCGATCCAAGTACCGAACGTACGGCACCTCCGTGTTCAGCACACGTTCAGCTCGATGACGTTCCCCAGGCTCCAATCCAGCAAAGCGTCGGGGATGAGTTCCGTCAGCACGATGGCGTGGTGACGATGATGATGTTCTTCTGGCGCAGGCCTTCGCCTAAACTCCGCGACGATATAACCGAGGTGAAATATGGTGGAGGGGGGCACCGCACATGGCTAAGGAACGATCCGTAGATCAACTTGTGTGTCATGGGGTGCCCCCTGCCCCCGTATATAAAGGAGGGAGGGGGGAGGAGGCCGGCCCTAGGAGGTGGCGTGCCAAGTGTGGAGTCCTACTAGGACTCCCTAGTCCTAGTAGGATTCCACATCCCTTGTTGGAGTGGGAGAAGGGGAAAGAGGAGGAGAGGAAGAAGGAAAAGGGTGCTGCGCCCCTTGTCCAATTCGGACCAGAGGGGGGGGGGGTGCAGGCCTCCTTCCTTTTGGCCTCTCTCCTCTATTCCCGCATGGCCCAATAAGGCCCATATACTCCCCGGCGAATTCCCGTAACTCTCCGGTACTCCGAAAAATACCCGAATCACTCGGAACCTTTCCGAACTCCGAATATAGTCGTCCAATATATCGATCTTTACGCCTCGACCATTTCGAGACTCCTCGTCATGTCCCCGATCTCATCCGGGACTCCGAACTCCTTCGATACATCAAAACTTATAAACTCATAATATAACTGTCATCGAAACCTTAAGCGTGCGGACCCTACGGGTTCGAGAACTATGTAAACATGACCTAGAACTATTCTCGGTCAATAACCAATAGCGGAACCTGGATGTCCATATTGGTTCCTACATATTCTACGAAGATCTTTATCGGTCAAACCGCATAACAACATACGTTGTTCCCTTTGTCATCGGTATGTTACTTGCCTGAGATTCGATGGTCGGTATCTAATACCTAGTTCAATCTCATTACCGGTAAGTCTCTTTACTCGTTACGTAATGCATCATTCCGTAACTAACTCATTAGCTACATTGCTTGCAAGGCTTATAGTGATGTGCATTACCGAGAGGGCCCAAAGATACCTCTCCGACAATCGGAGTGACAAAACCTAATCTTGAAATACGCCAACCCAACATGTACCTTTGGAGACACCTGTAGTACTCTTTTATAATCACCCAGTTACGTTGTGACGTTTGGTAGCACCCAAAGTGTTCCTCCGGTAAACGGGAGTTGCATAATCTCATAGTTACAGGAACATGTATAAGTCATGAAGAAAGCAATAGCAATATACTAAACGATCAAGTGCTAGGCTAACGGAATGGGTCAAGTCAATCACATCATTCTCCTAATGATGTGATCCCGTTAATCAAATGACAACTCTTTTGTCTATGGTTAGGAAACATAACCATCTTTGATTCAACGAGCTAGTCAAGTAGAGGCATACTAGTGACACTATGTTTGTCTATGTATTCACACATGTATTATGTTTCCGGTTAATATAATTCTAGCATGAATAATAAACATTTATCATGATATAAGGAAATAAATAATAACGTTATTATTGCCTCTAGGGCATATTTCCTTCAGTCTCCCACTTGCACTAGAGTCAATAATCTAGTTCACATCGCCATGTGATTTAACACCAATATTCACTTATGTATGTGATTAATACCCATAGTTCACATCGTCATGTGATCAACACCCAAAGGGTTTACTAGAGTCAATAATCTAGTTCACATCGCTACGTGATTAACACCCAAAAGAGTACTAAGGTATGATCATATTTTGCTCGTGAGAGAAGTTTAGTCAACGGGTCTGTCACATCTAGAGCCGTATGTATTTTGCAAATATTCTATGTCTACAATGCTCTGTATGGAGCTGCTCTAGCTAAGTGCTCCCACTTTCAATATGTATCCAGATTGAGACTTAGAGTCATCTGGATCGGTGTAAAAGCTTGCACCGATGTAACTCTTTACGACGGGCTCTTTTATCACCTCCATAATCGAGAAGTATTTCCTTAGTCCTCACTAAGGATATTCTTGACCGCTGTTCAGTGATCTACTATTAGATCAAAATTGTATTTCTTTGCCAAACAAAGCAAGGTATACAATAGGTCTGGTTCACAGCATAGCATACTTTATAGAACCTATGACTGAGGCATAGGGAATGACTTTTCATTCTCTTTCTATTTTCTGCCATGGTCGGGTCTTGAGTCTTACTCAACTGCACACCTTGCAACACAGGCAAAAACTCCTTCTTTCACAGTTCCATTTTGAACTATTTCAAAAAATTTATCAAGGTATGTACTCATTGAAAAATCTTATCAAGCGTCTTGATCTATCTATATAGATCTTGATGCTCAATGTGTAAGCAGCTTCAACAAGGTCTTGCTTTGAAAAACTCTTATTCAAGTATCCTTTTATGCTATCCAAAATTTCTATATCATTTCCAATCAACAATATGTCATCCACATATAATATTAGAAATGCTACAGAGCTCCCACTCACTTTCTTGTAAATACAAACTTCTCAAAAAGTCTGTATAAAACCATATGCTTTGATCAACTCATCAAAGCATATATTCCAACTCCGAGATATTTGCACCAGTCCATTGATGGATCGCTGGAGCTTGCACACTTTGTTAGCACCTTTAGGATTGACAAAACCTTCTGGTTACATCATATACAACTTTTTTATAATAAATCCATTAAGGAATGCAGTTTTGATATCCTTTTGCCAGATTTCATAAAATGTGGCGTTTGCTAACATGATTCGGACAGACTTAAGCATTGATACGAGTGAGAAAATCTCATCGTATTCAACACCTTGAACTTGTCGAAAAACCTTTTTGCGACAAGTCGAGCTTTGTAGATAGTAACACTACTATCAGCATCTATCTTCCTCTTGAAGATCCATTTATACAATATGGCTTGCCGATCATCGGGCAACTCCACCAAAGTCCACACTTTGTTCTCATATATGGATCCCATCTCAGATTTCATGGCCTCAAGCCATTTTGCGGAATCTGGGCTCATCATCGCTTCCTCATAGTTCGTAGGTTCATCATGGTCTAGTAACATGACTTCCAGAACATGATTACCGTACCACTCTGGTGCGGATCTTACTCTGGAAGACCTACAAGGTTTGGTAGCAACTTGATCTGAAGTTTCATGATCATCATTATTAACTTCCTCACTAATTGGTGTAGGAATCACTGGAACTGATTTCTGTGATGAACTACTTTCCAATAAGGGAGAAGGTACAATTACCTCATCAAGTTCTATTTTCCTCCCACTCACTTCTTTCGAGAGAAACTCCTTCTCTAAAAAGGATCCATCTTAGCAACGAATAACTTGCCTTCGGATTTATGATAGAAGGTGTACCCAATAGTTACCTTTGGGTATTCTATGAAGACGCACTTCTCTGATTTGGTTTCGAGCTTATCAGGTGAAAACTTTTTCACATAAGCATCACAGCCCCAAACTTTATGAAACGACAACTTTGGTTTCTCGCCAAACCACAGTTCATAAGGCGTCGTCTCAACGGATTTTGATGGTGCCCTATTTAAAGTGAATGTAGCTGTCTCTAATGCATAACCCCAAAACGATAGTGGTAAATCGGTAAGAGACATCATAGATTGCACTATATCCAATAAAGTACGGTTATGACGTTCGGACACACCATAACGTTGTGGTGTTCCATGTGGCGTGAGCTGTGAAACTATTCCACATTGTTTTATATGAAGGCCAAACTCGTAGCTCAAATATTCTTCTCTACGATCAGATCGCAGAAACTTTATTTACTTGTTACGATGATTTTACACTTCACTCTGAAATTCTTTGAACCTTTCAACTATTTCAGATTTATGTTTCATCAAGTAGATATTCTCATATCTGCTCAAATCATCTTGTGAAGGTCAGAAAATAACGATACCCGCCACGAGCATCAACACTCATTGGACCACATACATCGGTATGTATTATTTCCAACAAGTCAGTAGCTCATTTCATTGTTCCGGAGAACGGAGTTTTAGTCATCTTGCCCAAAAGGCACGTTTCGCAAGCATCAAATGATTCATAACCAAGTGATTCCAAAAATCCATCTTTATGGAGTTTCTTCATGTGCTTTACACCAATATGACCCAAACGGCAGTGCCACAAATAAGTTGCACTATCATTATTAACTTTGCATCTTTTGGCATCAATATTGTTAATATGTGTATCACTATGATCGAGATCCAACAAACTATTTTCATTGGGTGTATGACCATCGAAGGTTTTATTCATGTAAATAGAACAACAATTATTCTTTGACTTTAAATGAATAACCGTATTGCAATAAACATGATCAAATCATATTCATGCTCAACGCAAATGCCAAATAACATTTATTTAGGTTTAACACTAATCCCGAAAGTATAGGGAGTGTGCGATGATGATCATATCAATCTTGGAACCACTTCCAACACATATCGTCACTTCACCCTTAACTAGTCTCTGTTTATTCTGTAACTCCTGTTTCGAGTTACTAATAATTAGCAACCAAACAAGTATCAAATACTCAGGGGCTACTATAAACACTAGTAAGGTACACATCAATAACCTGTATATCAAATATACCCTTGTTCACTTTGCCATCCTTCTTATCCACCAAATATTCAGGGCATTTCCACTTCCAGTGACCATTTCCTTTGCAGTGTAAGCACTCAGTTTCAGGCTTTGGTTCAGCTTTGGGCTTCTTCGTGGGAGTGAAAACTTGCTTGTCATTCTAGTTGAAGTTCCCTTTCTTCCCCTTTGCCCTTTTCTTGAAACTAGTGATCTTGTCAACCATCAACACTTAATGCTCTTTCTTGATTTCTACCTTCGTTGATTTCAACATCACGAAGAGCTCGGGAATCGTTTTCGTCATCCCTTGCATACTGTAGTTCATCAAAAAGTTCTACTAACTTGGTGATGGTGACTAGAGAACTCTATCAATCACTATCTTATCTGGAAGATTAACTCCCACTTGATTTAAGCGATTGTAGTACCCAGACAATCTGAGCACATGCTCACTAGTTGAGCGATTCTCCTCCATCTTTTAGCCAAGAACTTGTTGGAGACTTCATATCTCTCAAGTCGGGTATTTGCTTGAAATATTAACTTCAACTCCTGGAACATCTCATATGGTCCATGACGTTCAAAACGTCTTTGAAGTCCCGATTCTAAGTTGTTAAGCATGGTGCACTAAACTATCAAGTAGTCATCATATTGAGCTAGCCAAACGTTCATAACATCTGCATCTGCTCCTGCAATAGGTCTGTCACCTAGTGGTGCATTAAGGACATAATTCTTCTGTGCAGCAATGAGGATAAACCTCAGATCACGGATCCAATCCGCATCATTGCTACCAACATCTTTCAACACAATTTTCTCTAGGAACATATCAAAACAAACATATGAAAGCAACAATGCAAGCTATTGATCTACAACATAATTTGCAAAATACTACCAGGACTAAGTTCATGATAAATTTAAGTTCAATTAATCATATTACTTAAGAACTCCCACTTAGAAAGACATCCCTCTAATCCTCTAAGTGATCACGTGATCCAAATCAACTAAACCATAACCGATCATCACGTGAAATGGAGTAGCTTTCATTGGTGAACATCATTATGTTGATCATATCTACTATATGATTCATGCTCGACCTTTCGGTCTCCGTGCTCTGAGGCCATATCTGCATATGCTAGGCTCGTCAAGTTTAACTTGAGTATTCCGCGTGTGCAAAACTGGCTTGCACCCGTTGTAGATGGACGTAGAGCTTATCACACCCGATCATCACGTGGTGTCTGGGCACGACGAACTTTGGCAACGGTGCATACTCACTTCTTGATAATTAGTGAGAGATCATCTTAAAATGCTACCGTCAATCAAAGCAAGATAAGATGCATAAAAGATAAACATCACATGCAATCAATATAAGTGATATGATATGGCCATCATCATCTTATGCTTGTGATCTCCATCTCCGAAGCACCTCCATGATCACCATCGTCACCGGCGCGACACCTTGATCTCCATCGTAGCATCGTTGTCGTCTCGCCAATCTTATGCTTCTACGACTATCGCTACCGCTTAGAGATAAAGCAAAGCATTACAGGGCAATTGCATTGCATACAATAAAGCGACAACCATATGGCTCCTGCCAGTTGCCGATGACTCGGTTACAAAACATGATCATCTCATACAATAAAATATAACATCACGTCTTGACCATATCACATCACAACATGCCCTGCAAAAACAAGTTAGACGTCCTCTACTTTGTTGTTGCAAATTTTACGTGGCTGCTACGGGCTTAGTAAGAACCATTCTTACCTACGCATCAAAACCACAACGATAGTTTGTCAAGTTAGTGATGTTTTAACCTTCGCAAGGACAGGGCGTAGCCACACTCGGTTCAACTAAAGTTGGAGAAACTGACACCCGCCAGCCACCTGTGTGCAAAGCACGTCGGTAGAACCAGTCTCGCGTAAGCGTACGCGTAATGTCGGTCCAGGCCGCTTCATCCAACAATACCGCCGAACCAAAGTATGACATGCTGGTAAGCAGTATGACTTATATCGCCCACAACTCACTTGTGTTCTACTCATGCATATGACATCTACGCATAAAACCAGGCTCGGATGCCACTGTTGGGGAACGTAGTAATTTCAAAAAAATTCCTACGCACACGCAAGATCATGGTGATGGTATGGCAACGAGAGGGGAGAGTGTTGTCCACGTACCCTCGTAGACCGTAAGCGGAAGCGTTATGACAACGCGGTTGATGTAGTCGTACGTCTTCACGATCCGACCGATCCAAGTACCGAACGTACGGCACCTCCGTGTTCAGCACACGTTCAGCTCGATGACGTTCCCCGGGCTCCAATCCAGCAAAGCGTCGGGGATGAGTTCCGTCAGCACGACGGCGTGGTGACGATGATGATGTTCTTCCGGTGCAGGGCTTCGCCTAAACTCCGCGACGATATGACCGAGGTGGAATATGGTGGAGGGGGGCACCGCACACGGCTAAGGAACGATCTGTAGATCAACTTGTGTGTCATGGGGTGCCCCCCTGCCCCCGTATATAAAGGAGGAAGGGGGGAGGAGGCCGGCCCTAGGAGGTGGCGCGCCAAGTGTGGAGTCCTACTAGGAGTCCCTAGTCGTAGTAGGATTCCACCTCCCTTGTTGGAGTGGGAGAAGGGGAAAGAGGGGGAGAGGAAGAAGGAAAAGGGTGCTGCGCCCCTTGTCCAATTCGGACCAGAGGGGGGGCGCAGGCCTCCTTTCTTTTGGCCTCTCTCCTCTATTCCCGTATGGCCCAATAAGGCCCATATACTCCCCGGCGAATTCCCGTAACTCTCTGGTACTCCGAAAAATACCCGAATCACTCGGAACTTTTCCGAACTCCGAATATAGTCGTCCAATATATCGATCTTTACGTCTCGACCATTTCGAGACTCCTCGTCATGTCCCCGATCTCATCCGGAACTCCGAACTCCTTCGGTACATCAAAACTCATAAACTCATAATATAACTGTCATCGAAACATTAAGCGTGCGGACCCTACGGGTTCGAGAACTATGTAGACATGACCTAGAACTATTCTCGGTCAATAACCAATAGCGGAACCTGGATGTCCATATTGGTTCCTACATATTCTACGAAAATCTTTATCGGTCAAACCGCATAACAACATACGTTGTTCCCTTTGTCATCGGTATGTTACTTGCCCGAGATTCGATCGTCGGTATCTAATACCTAGTTCAATCTCATTACCGACAAGTCTCTTTACTCGTTACGTAATGCATCATTCGTAACTAACTCATTATCTACATTGCTTGCAAGGCTTATAGTGATGTGCATTACCGAGAGGGCCCAAAGATACCTCTCCGACAATCGGAGTGACAAAACCTAATCTCGAAATACGCCAACCCAACATGTACCTTTGGAGACACCTGTAGTACTCCTTTATAATCACCCAGTTACGTTGTGACGTTTGGTAGCACCCAAAGTGTTCCTCCGGTAAACGGGAGTTGCATAATCTCATAGTTATAGGAACATGTATAAGTCATGAAGAAAGCAATAGCAATATACTAAACGATCAAGTGCTAGGCTAACAGAATGGGTCAAGTCAATCACATCATTCTCCTAATGATGTGATCCCGTTAATCAAATGACAACTCTTTTGTCTATGGTTAGGAAACATAACCATCTTTGATTCAACGAGCTAGTCAAGTAGAGGCATACTAGTGACACTATGTTTGTCTATGTATTCACACATGTATTATGTTTCCGGTTAATACAATTCTAGCATGAATAATAAACATTTATCATGATATAAGGAAATAAATAATAACTTTATTATTGCCTCTAGGGCATATTTCCTTCACTCATATGGCAAGTTACACGAACCTGCTGTTAGTATTTAGTTTAGCCAATTAAGCCATAGCAAAAAAAATATGGATAACAAGGTTATGTTCTTTGAACTGACCGCATGTGGATAGTGAGCGATAGTTTGCCCCATACTCATGTTCAAAGTTGGCACCATACCGGTCCTATGTGTCGAGTGTAAGAGTTCAGTTTAACATGAGAAGAACAATCTATTTAACAATGGTGTAAGAGTTCATTTAACATGTAGAGAACAATCTATTGAATGATGGCGTAAGGTCAGCATGCTACCTCTTGTTAAGGTCCTTTCACAAAGACATGGTTCGCTACACGAAGCTTGGCCCCTTGTCTTTTTGGCACATTGGCGTTTATGGCGGCACTTACCTGAATATTTGAGACAATCAGTGTCTTGGAGTTCTGTTTGATGTAATCTTCTTTTGCGACGTGTTTGTTGGGATCCGATGAATTATGTGTTCATGATCAGATTATTCATGAATACTGAGTCTTCTCTAAACTCTTTTATGCATGATTATTATAGCTTTGTATTTCTCTCCAATCTATCGGTTTGGTTTGGCCAACTAGATTGATTTATCTTGTAATGGGAGAGGTGCTTTGTGATGGGTTTAATCTTGCAGTACTCCATCCTAGTGACAGAAAGGGAAATGCCAAGTATTTGTATTGTTTCCATTAAGGATAAAACGATGGAGTTTATTCATATTGCTTTAGTTTACTTTGGCTACATCATGTCATCTTGCTTAAGACGTTACTCTGTTTTTATAGCTTAATACCCTAGATGCATCCTAGATAGCGGTCGATGGGTGGAGTAATAGTAGTAGATCCAGGCAGGAGTCGATCTACTTGTCTCAGACGTGATGCCTATATACATGATCATTGCCTTGAATATCGTCATAACTATGCGCTTTTCTATCAATTGTCCAACAGTAATTTATTTACCCACCGTATACTATGTGTTCGAGAGAGAAGCCTCTAGTGAAAACTATGGCCCCCGGTCTACTTTTATCATTTATAAAATCCAAAAATACCTTGTTGCATTTATTTTATTTTAATTCATTTTGTATTTTATCTTAGCTATCTACCACTACGAGATTTGATCCTTGCAAATAACAGTGAGGGGATTGGCAACCCCCTTGATCGCGTTGGGTGCAAGTATTTTCTTTTGTGTGTGTAGGTGCTGCTAACAAGGTTCTGTGTGATTTTCCTACTGGATTAATAACTTTGGTTTTTAATTGAGAGAAATACTTATCTATAATGTACTGCATCATCCTCTCTTTTTCAAGGAAATCCAACGCAGCTGACAAGTGGTACTGACTAGCACGGTCAACAGGGCAAGAGAGCTCCTGAAGCAGCTGGCGAAGCCACGAACACTCGGCGACGGCGTTGGCCACCGCACGACACTCAGTCTCAGCACTGGAACGAGAGACCGTAGGCTGCCGCTTGGACGACCACGAGATAAGTGATGGTCCAAGGTAGACACAATAGCCTGAAGTGGAGTGACGAGTGTCAGGGCAGCCCGTCCAGTCTGCATCGGAGTAGGCGGTGAGGGCGGTGTCGGCGGAGGCGTGAAGCATGACGCCAAGATCCATAGTGCCACAGATATAGCGGAGAATCCGCTTGATGGCAGCCAAGTGAACGTCTCGAGGAGCATGCATATGAAGACACACCTGTTGCACGACGGATCTCCGGTCGAGTCAGAGTGAGGTACTGGAGTGACGAGTGTCAGGGCAGCCCGCCCAGTTTGCATCGGAGTAGCTAGACAAAAAATGATGTTAAGTTTATTTACAATTGAAAAGCCTAACAATCTTATATTACCTCAAGCTCGTACGTACATGTACCATTACTCAATCTTGTGTGCCACCCACTGCGGGAGATCAGGCTCAGTTGCTCCAGGGTGAACTCGTGATTATCAGACGAGCTACTGCCTACTAGCCGGCAGCTCGCCCACATGACAGGTGAATGAATAAGGCCACAAAACCAGCAGCCAATAATATAAATACCAGCTCCTGCCTACTAGCCGACAGCTGTGCATTTGTAGAAGCTAGCCGTGCATGGCTTGCATATAGAATCTGTAATAGGCCCAAGTGCAACAGACCGAAGTGTATGTGTTCAGTGCCGTGCTTGGCCCATATATGAAGGCCGGTTCGCCTGATAGCGCAAGGCATGTGCTAGGCCGCCGTCCCAAGAACTAGCCCGAAACCAAGCGAACCTGCCTAGTTTTTGCCTAAAACGATGAATTTTGGCCTAGAGGGGTGAATTTTGAGAATTGACAAGGTTTGCCATCTTTTACCTAAATTTGGGCCATTTTTAGCCAGAACTGAGACCTGCCTGGTTTTGTATACCTCAAACCTGGCTAGTGCCTCGATCAAGTTGTGGGCTTGGTTGGGCCTTGCCTCGGCCGGGTTTAGTTGGTTGTTCATTTACTTTGTTCGTTGTCAAGATCAATTACCGTCGTCAAGGTCGGTAAAATAAAAGAGACAAGAACGCGACAGTATACATCCATAGGCGATGTGCACACACATTTAGATTAAAGAGATGCGTACGCTATGTTTAGCTAACACAATACATGCATGAACCGAGTGCACGAACGTGTTTTAAGAAGCTAGCTAACTTAGGTTTTCCGTTTTTTGGCATGTTAGTGATCACCATAAACCAAATCTAGATGAATTATTGCTCGACCTAGTGGCTAGTACTCCCTCCGTTCCTAAATATAACCTTTTAGGAATTCCACTATAAACTATATACGGAGCAAAATGAATATGTCTATATACATCCGTATGTACTTCACAGTGAAATCTGTAAAATGTCTTATATTTATTTAGGAACGCAGGAAGTATATCAGTTAGATACAGTAAAAAGAATATTGTTTTATTGGTCAAAGTCTCAACCCGTTGGCATGCTCTGTTTAGGGTGGGCATTTTTTTCTCGAATACGCACGAGTGTGCGTGCATTATATTAAAGCTCTGCGCAGGCATGAATGAGCTACTGCAAAAATGCGGCAGTTCACACTCCCAAATGAACCAACAACAAACTTGAATAAATAAGGAGAAAATCATACACAGATTATGGCATGCCACTCCGGTTGAAGAATTGAATGTCATTGCACGAGAAGTAATCGACATCAATTTCAACACGATTTCAAACACTTTCGGTGGAAAACAAGCAAAAAGGAACAAGTTGCATCATCTGGCGGCTAGTCTTGCCATTTTACAATGTGATTCAAAATCTCAGCTCTTGGGAGGATACTTCTCTGCTCGGTGACTTGCGACCTTTGGGGGTAACCACGGCGTCATCAACAGTCTTAATGGCACCAACACCAAACATTGGCCCCTTGTTGCCTGCATCTGTAGCAAACCACAACATAGTCAACAACAGTTTGACACGTCACATGAGTCAATCGATTCAAACAAAATGCCTAATGTTGATAGAAAAAAGCCATACATATGTTGATTATGCTCGCACTAACTAATCTAAGCCGCACAAAAAAGCAACTGTGCCACAATGAATTGGCAAGAGGCAATAAACAGAGACCTATGTATGAGATCCTCTACTGCAGATATTTCAGCAAAAGATGAAAGTCATGCATCCAACTTCGGGAAGAATCATTAACGAGCGGCCTGTACTAAAAGAAAAAAAAACATGATAAACATGTGTACTTGTAGCCCACAACCTACAAGAGTATATATGATTACCAACTCACTGTAAGCAGTCTGAGAAACATCTGATTAAAAATCAGTAGATAAATCTCAGTTTCGCACTCGCATGACACTATTCTCTCAAAAAGAATTGCGCCTCCATCTCTCACTGCTTTTAATACCAAAAACTTAAATGTGCATACTGCAACAGTGCAAAGAACATTGGTTGCCTGATACTGGCTAGGCTACAGCACTAACTAAAAATCATTGGCTATCACTCATACCAAGTCCTACGATGGCAAGGTTTAGTCCAGGAATTCTCAGCTACCTGGTGGTCAGAATCAATTTTAAGCTACCATCAAAACAAAAAGATCTATTAAAAGGGGTTAAAGCCCCACACAGTAACATACGATCATAGGTTTTTGTTGGTTATTAGGCCATGTAAATCAACTGCCAGAATTCAAATTTCCATCACAGCAGCAGAATTGACCTAGCATTATCAACACCCCAGCTAGGGCATCACAACCAAACTAAATCACCAAAAAATCAGCTGGGCTTCAGCAAGCTTCAGAACAACTGAAGGAAAACCTCTCCCTCCAAGCTACTTAGCAACTACAGCAGGCTTAAGAAGTTAAGAAGCATGAACTGGAAAATAATGCCAAAAAGGTCTTAAACAAATCACCAAAGCTTGTCTTCTTAGAGATTATTTGTATTACGTTAGTAGTGCATATCTTAGCCTGTGAGATCTAAGATGGGTCCTTACGATGGAATGGTTTAGTCCAGGAATTCTCAGCTACCTGGTGGTCAAAATAAAATTTAGCCAGGCCACCATTTCTCGAAACAAAAAAGATTTATTATTAGGGGGTTAAAGCCCCACACTATAACATAAGAGTGTGGTTACCACTGTCTTTGCTAAACCAGGCGGAAGAACAGTAGTGGGAAAAGGTGCCTCCCAACGAGTGGAAACAAAGATACTATCTATATCAGCGACCACAGGTTTTTGTTGGTTATTGTCCCATGCAAAATCAACTACCAGAATTGAAATTTCCATCACAACGACAAAATTGATCTAGTACCAACAACACCCCAGCCAGCGCATGAATAGGACATCGCAACCGAATCAAATCACCACAAATCAACTTTGGCTCATTGGCCAGCACACAAAGCAGCCTTAGCTCAAAGGCTAGGTCACAGATTATGGGGTGGGAAGGCGAAACGTAGGACTTACCAGTCAAAGTTGTAGCCAATGCCAAACATCACTGTGCAGTGAATTCACCCATCGCGTGGCACTTAGGTTTGCTCCCGGTGATCACTTCCAGGATTTGTCTTTATATATGCACTCCTGGGATATTCAAAAAGCGAGTTAGGTCTCTCAAATTAAAGATGACACAAAACGTAAGTGAAAAGAAGTCCAAATCTCTTCAGGTTGTATAACAGTCTAACAAGAACTCGTGAGTTGCAAATAACCAAAAGCTTAAAGATAATGTAAATAAACCAAGCTTCAGTTGAAACATTGTCAATCTGTTGTTAAGTAAAAAGGACCTATAAACCATTGCCATATTGCAAATATGTACATCTTTGCTAAAACTAACAGCAGATTTCTCAACGATAGATCACACTTCATACAAGGTAAACATAAAATTCTTCAAATGGGGTCTTTACAGGGTGATCGGGACAGCACGCAGAGAGCCATAGAGACAAATTGAACACTGTCGTGGTGTCCAAGCCGAGTAGAAAACAACAATGTTTATTACATGATGCCGCAGAAACTAGAGGCATATTGCACAATAACTATGTAGAGCAGAAGAGGCCACACAGTCTCCCCAACTTGTTATTATATCTCCAGCTCAATTTCTGCCAAATCATTGGCGCGTCGCGGGCAGAGGATTCCTCCGCCAATTATTTGGCTTGCCCATAGATTGGCAAGGCTGGCCGTGGCGCAATCCAAACAATCCCTATTTTCCAGTACATAAGAAAAAATTCAACAGAAACAAAACCGAATGAATCCATGATTACATCACGAACCCAGATAAGCCAGACCAAAACCAAGCATATCAATATCATGACTAGAGATACATATATAGATAGTAATCCTAAATCCTATCCTATCAATTCAGAATCGGGCAGCATGACTAAAGGCTCAAATATGAACATGTGTATTATGTTGACTCCTGATAACTGTAGACAAACCCGAAGACAACAACTTGGCATCATTCAGCAGACAGGAATTGTCAACATGGAACGAAAGCATGTCTTCCTAATGAACTTCAGCTCGATGGACAGCTATCCAGCACACGGAGCAGCCTTATCTGGAAGGCTAGTTCCCAAAGCATGGTAGAGGCAAAACAGATGACTTACCCGTCAGAGTTGTAGCCGATGCCAAACATCACCGCCGCAGCAGCGTGAATGCGCCTGTCACGTGGCACACATGTTTGCTCCAAGTGATCACTTCCCAGTTTTCTTTCCTTTATATACGCACTCCTGACATATTCAAAGAACCAAATCAGGTCTCGAGAATGAAGACAACACAAAAAAGGCACTGACTAAATAAGTGAAAAGTCCAAATCTCTTCTGGTTGTATAACATGCTAACAAGAACCCATGAGTTGCAAATAACCTAAAACTTAAACAAAATATAGATAAAGCAAGCTTCAATCGAAACATTGTCCAATCTGCTATTAATGAAACAACACCTATAAACCATTGCCAGATTGCAAATAAATACATATTTGCTAAAACCAATAGCAGATTGCTCAAAGACAAATCGCACTACATACAAGGTAAACATAAAATTCTTCTAATGGGGTATATACAGGGTGATCGTCATAGCATGCAGAGAGCCATAGAGAGAATTTGAACACTGCCTGATAACTTATTCGTGGTCCCCAAGCCGAGGGTGATAATTTTTTTAGGGCCACCTTTGACATCAAAACTCTAAACCTAAGACCACACTCATTTCTGTTACTAATACGAACAAATAAAGGTACACGGGCAGCTCCCAGGAGAATAGGAGCAGGGAGAACAGGAGCAGAGAAGATGCAGGGCCTCAGCAAGCTTTTGAACAACCAAAAGAAAACCTCTCTCTCCGTGCTACACAACACCTTACATCAGGCTTAAGAAGTGAAGAAGCATGATCTGAAAAATGATGCCAAAAAGGTCTTACACAAATTAGCCTGTCGAATCTAAGTGGGATACTATGGCAACGTTTAGTCCAGAAATGCTCAACTACCTGGTGATAATAATCAATTTTCAGCCAAACAAAAAGATCTATTGTTAGGTGTTAAAACCCCACAATGTAACACAAGAGGAGAGCGGTCATCGTGTGTCTTTAGTGAAGCAGGCAGAAGAGCAGAGTAGTGGGAAAATGTGCATCTCAACGAGTGGAAACGAATATCCTGTCTATATCAGCCAACATAGGTATTTGTGGTTATTGGCCAATTTAAATCTGAGAAGGTGAGTGGGAATGTTATTTGTATGGTCTCTGGACTACTTATAGGCAAAGGTAGCAGATTAACCTTATAATTCCCTGTAAAACAAAAATATAGGACAAAAATAGATATTTAACTAGTGCGGTTTTGACATCAGAAATAGAAACAATTCTGTTTACCTATTCAAGGTTTTGTAAATAAACCATGTAAACAGTTTATCATGCAAGCAGTCAAAGAAGATATACCATTGCCAGTCCAACTGAAAGGAACCATGCTGTGCAATCTTCTTTCCAAAAGCAGTCCTTAGGGCCCGCTCAACCATCATGTGCGTGCCACATTCTGCTGCTACTCTTAGTCTCAGGCAATGATGTGATCTTCCAGGACCAAGCCTTCCCTGCAAAGCAACATAAATATGACACACAAAGTACAGGTTGGGAACGATCAATGGTAGTATTAGAATTCAGAAGACTGATGCTTACTTCAGTAAGCTCGAAACCATGTCCTTCCCCATGGAGGATATTCATGAATGGAACACGCAAGTTATCAGAAGCAATCTCTGCATGTCCATGTGATGCATCATTGAACCCAAAGACTAACATTGGTCTCTTTCTCTTCAACCGGGAGTGTTGATATCCAATAAGATCACTGACTGCTGCTTGCATTTAGGTGCGGACAAAACTGTTTTTCCTGCATGAAACAAGCACCACTTAAATCACAGGAAAAATATTAGATCACCCACAACATGTCCATGTTACGCTTACCATTAATATGAGGACTTTACACTCGGGTCAATAGTCCTACCCGTCCACCATTTTTGCCATTTTTCTCATAGAAATCCTTGTCTGTCGAGGGATAAATAGTCAAGTAATCAGTGACGCATAAGACTCAAATTAAAGAAAATGATGCCATTTCTATAATCCATCAAAAGAGGAGGGCGTGGAAATGTATGCCATGGGGATATAATTGATTTGCTTCTAATACACAAGAATCTGGAGGTCTTGGCCAACATACTAAATTACTCGTACTATTTTTGCTGCTAGACTAAAAATACTTTTCAGGTGAGAAAAAAATAGACAAAAGGAACTGTTGGTAACTCTACAAACCAGGATCAGCTACACATCTCGTCCAAAGCTATTTGATAGCCCATAACATGTAATAGCTTTGTAACTAAAGAGAGAGGTGGGAGAGGCATTAGTAAGCACATGTGATAATATATCAGCAGTCAAAAAACCATATCACTGAAGGTTAAATCATGGCTAAATTCACACTTTGGAGCTAAATCCACCAAAACAGGTTGCATCAAAGATCATCACAAGAATAGCAGATGTTCAACACAGACCATCGCCACAGCCCAAAACCCTAGATATTGCCATGGCTCGATAGCAATGCATGGGAACACAGAGCATGACATAACAGAACACAACGATTATGAATAATACTGCAGTAGCAGCTGTGTCACAAAGAACCAAGCACACAGTAAAACTATGATGGCAACATGAAAAATAAAGTGCAATATGAAGACCTTGCAGACGATGCAGGAATAGTTAAATGTTATGGTGACCATTAATATCAAGATTTTACACGTCATGTAAACAGTTAAATGAATCAAGCTCATGCAAGTTAATGGTGCTGTAAGCAAATAAACGAATTATGCAAGAAGTCGCAAAGGTTATACCTTTACCAGGTCCGACTGAAAGGAACCATGATGTGTGATCTTCTTTCCAAAAGCGGTCCTGCGTAAGGCCCCCTCAACCATCACATCCATGCCATGTTCCGCTACTACTCTTAGTATCATGCAATGAAGTAGTCTTCCAAGGCCTAGTCTTCCCTGCAAAGCATCTTAAATATGACATAGTAAGTACAGGTTGGGATTGATCAATACTAGTGTCAGAAGAGTGCTGCTTACTTGAGCAATCTCGAAACCACATCCTTCCCCGAGGAGGATATTTGTGACCGGAAAACACACGTTATCAGAAGTAATCTCTGCATGTCCTTGTAGTGGGTCATCGAACCCAAAGACTAACAATGGTCTCTTTATCTGCACTCCAGGAGTGTTGATATCCACTAAGATCATTGGCTGCTGCTTATGTTAAGTGCAAAAGAATCTGTTTTTCCCTGCATGAAACAAACACCGCTTAAATCACAGGAAAAATGTACATCACCCGTAGCACCACTTTCATGGATAGACGTTACGCCTACCATTAATATGAGGACTTTTCACCTCGGGTCCATAGCCCCACCGGCCCACCATTTCTTGCCTTTTATCGCAAGCATAGAAATCCCTGCCTGTCAAGGGATAAATAATGAAGTAATCACCAAGGCAGAAAACTCAAACGAAAGAAAATAAAAATGAAGCCATTTGTATAGACTATGAAAAGTGGAGGGCCTGGAAATGTACACCATGAGGATACAATTGATTTCCTATTAATACTGTAGAGAAGTAAGAGAGGATGCAACAGTGAACTTGTATTGATCATCAACAGCGAGTACATATATACAGGGTAGCGGACGAGAATTTGTAATAGAGAAACCTCAATAAACTCCTACGTATACGCCTATACAGGAGATCTTAGAGGGAGACATGGGCGTTAGGCTAGCTGCCATGCACCGGAGATAATAAACCAAGTTCTTACAAGAAATACAGAGGAATTTCAGGGTCTCAACCAGCATACTGCATGACTAATTTTGCTGTTAAACTGAAAAATCAGCTGAAAAAAATAGACAAAAGAAACTGGTTGTAGCTGTAGGAAGGAACTAGGATCAGCAATAAGATCTGGGCAACAGCTATATGATAGCCCATATAACAAGGTAATAGCTTTGTGACTAAAGAGGAAGGGGGGAGGGAGGCGGGAGGCGTTAAAAAGGTGTAAGCACATGTGACGAAGATATCAACAGCCCAGAAAACGTATCGCTGAAGGTAAAATCCTGGGAAATTTTGCACTTCAGAGGTAAGTAAATCCACTAAAACGGACCATCACTACAGCCCAAAACCCTAGAAATTTCCATGGCTCGATATGGGTACACAGAGCATGACAGAACATAACACAACGAATCTGAATTATACTGGAGTAGCAGCTACGTACGTCACAGAGAACCGAGCAGACAACAAAACTATGATGGCAACATGGGAAAAAAGTGCAAGATGAAGACCTTGCAGCAGTAGATGGCGGCTCCTTGTCCTTGTCCGGCCGGCTGACTGATGGATGTTTGCTTGCCGACTAGCAATCGATCGAGGGATGGAGAAGAGTACAATCCGGCAGCGATTTGAATGTAACGGGGAAATGGGGGGGCTTCGATGAGTCAGTAAGAGAGAGACCAGAGAGGAGGGGCGGGAGAATCTGCGAGGGGGTCGGGGTGAGGCGACCCCCGTAGATCCGTGGAGCCCGAGCCTGGTTCGGCGCCGGCGAGCGGGCGCCAGAGGCCACCCACCGCACGCCCGCGTCGTGGCCCAAGAAGAACCACACATGGGCTCCTCTCCCGGCGCGCGTTGTGGGTGTGGAGGCAACGTCGAGCACCTCCGTCGCGGCCCGGGTAGAAGCAACCAACGGCGACGTGGATCGGGAAGCACCAAGGCGGATCTGGAAGCGCCATAGCCGACGCTTGACCAGCTCGACCTGGGTCCTAGTTTAGGGCCACACGGTCGGGCGGCTGCGGGAAATCAGATGGGCGATAAAATTTTGGGAGGCGGCCGCGGAAAATCCCGGCGGGCATGAAAATTTCACGCACAGGCTAGAGGTGGGGTCGGGGTGGTGTGATTTTTTCTTCTTTTTAATTAAAGAGAGAGAGGGAGAGTGGGGCTTTGGTGGCTCTCTCCTTTTTCATTTAATTGGAATTAACTCTAGAATGTTTGGCTTCTTCATCGGGGACAGTGTTTTCTCGGGGAATTTGAGGATTTGCCAAATCTTTCTTTGCACTTTCAGGATTTGCCCTCATTTTCGTCGTCATTAATGGTTTGCCACACGTTTGCTGAAATCTTGGTGATTTGCCCCTGACAAGATGGACCCATAGAGAAATGTCGAAAATGCCCCTGCAATCCCCAACCTAGTCCCGTCTCTCACCTCTCCCAGGCCCGATGAAATCACGACGATGACCTGCACCGCTGCATGGACCGGAGCCTTACACGCATGAAGCTCTGACTTCTCTGTCACGGCGAGAAACAAGCATGAGTGCACTCATTGGCGAACCGGGCCGTCGACATCAGAAGGACAGGTCGCGACCCAGCTCCGCATTCCACCATTGTCGTCGCCGCACAAGTCGCAACGCCAACCACTCGCAACACCGGTTGGTCACTTGCCAACCGTGATGCCATGCATGTCGAGCCCAAGGTAAGCGCGGAGAAGGATCATCGATATTCAAAGCAACACCCCAAGGGGGGAAACGCTGCAGGAACAACGTCGTTGCCTGACCCAGATGAGTCAAGGCTTTCGTCCGATGAACCAGATCCGAGGATGCAGCGGATCGAAGAAACTCCATGACAGCGCCTTCAAGAATCGGGCAAGCTTTCGATACCCTCACACAGTCGGCCGAAGTCGGGCCAAACTGCACAAACATCGGGAGCAAACAGAGGATATGAGGATTCCGGCGGGGTTGAGTTGAGCCTGTGATCTCTCGTATGTTTGTGAGGGTGTTTGGAACCCTAGTGCATAGGTGTCAACTCGTAGATAGGTTAAGGCTAGGGTATTGTTGCAGTGCGTCGTTGATTGCGACGAGGGTGGCGGTGTGTTCTAATGAAATGAAATAAAAAAAATATGAAAACATATATTTTGTGCATTAGCTAGGTTTTTTTAGAACACAGTACAGACGTGGGCGATCATATATACGCGCATTCATTCACCCCTATTAACACACACATGCACAACATATCCCCTATGATCACCTCTGAGAGACTGAGTCGGCATATCATCTTAGGGTTGACGAAGTTACCTCATAGGCGTCTCATAGTCGACGGGAACGTATGCTCCCACTAAACGTTTGCTCGCATGCATGTGCATTTGAACGAGCTAGCTATATGCTCCATCCGTCCCTAAATATAAATCCTTTTAGATATTTTAATAATGACTATATATATACATGTATTTTTTAGTATAAATCCACTCATTTCGAACGGTATGTAGTCTATATTGAAATCTCTAAAAAGGACTTAGATTTAGGAACGGAGGTAGTATTTCTTGAAAAAAAAAGAGAAGGACCTAGCTATATATAGTAAGTGTATAAGTTTTGTGCACGTGCACTAGCTAGTAGCTAGCCTAGCAGCTATAGCATCAGTTATTTTTTCTACAACAATTTGTTGTATCGAAAAATGAAACCAAGTAGGAGTACTCACTAGATGGAGTATTTCATTTGGCGCGTGGACTTTGGAGACCGTCGCACGTGCACTGAGATGGAAACTATGCTGGCGCGTGTGAGTTCGGAGTGGAGCATGATCGAGCCGACGACGCGTTCTTCGTGCGTATGCATGCCGTACGGCGGCAGCAGAATCCGAAAGTTGGTCGCGGGCAGGGAGACGATCGATCAGAGGAAAAAAGTTTCAAGTCGCGATGGCGGCGGCGGCGACCAGAGAGCAAATTTGGTTGTCCGACGAACCCCGCGGCCGTGAGAGAGGCGAACGCCTGCGCGCGCCTGGCTCTGGCTGGACGAGAGGGCGAAACCATGCATGGGCCCGACGTGCAGTCCTGCCGCCTATGCCGTTTCCGATTTGCCGGCCGTGTTGCTGCGATGTATAGCAATAGCATGACGAGGAATTGATTCGTTGGCGGTGCGTGGCAGAGCGGAGAGGAGGAAGAAGACGAGGTCCGTTGAGCCCGCAGCGGAGCGGTGGGAAGAGGTGAAGTGCTCCCAACGCACGGACGCCGGCGGTGGGCGTGCAGCTTGAGAAAGACGTTGCCTTTGTGCGCCGACGCTGATGGACCTTGACGCACGAGCAGGATTGACATGGATTCCAGCGGGCTCTCGGATGATTTGTCCTTCTTGTGGATTTGCGGCCAGTCATGTTAGTCATGAGACATGAATGAAGAATGAGAAGCACGCGATTTGGCTCTGTGGTGTGCGTCGGCCGGATTCCTGCAAGAAAGGACTTGAGTGGGCGGAGAAGAGTTGGCAGGTCAGGTGGCATGGCGCTGACCGGAGACGGGAGAGACGAGCTTAGGCGCTCCGCTGGATCGAGGAGGAAAGAGAAGATGCATGCACGGCAGGTGTGGCGACGAGAGGCCCAGCCGGTCCTAGCTGGCCTTGCACGTACGCACGCACGCATGTTGGTCTTATCCTGCATGCGGCAAACGCCGGCAAGGATTCATGAGGGCTTGGAGTTGCCGTCGCCGGAGAGGTCGCAGTGGCATGCATGCAGAGAGCCGGCGAGCAGTACGACTGTCGCGCGCGAGGGCGGCCTCCGAAACGCAGATGCTGGGTTGCCTCCTTGCAGGGGCCAAAACGCTGGGGAGGGGGATTCCGGCGAACTGCGTGCGGCCGGAGAAACAAACGTCTGTCATCGTGCAGATTCGCCGTGGGAGGCCAGGCGGCAGACGTACTCAGGAATCCAAGTATTTTTTCCTTGTTGGCCGCAACAAATTCTCTGTCTTTGATTTGATGGGAATTTGTTTTCTTTTTTTCTTTTTGAGAGAGAGAAGAAAGAATATTGGACGGGAGGACGGAGGTTGGATTGGAGAAGAAGAGTCGAGTCGAGAAAAGGAGCGTCGCGAATCGTCTCGCTCCTCTCTTCGCGAATCGTCGCGAATCGTTTCTTGTTCGGCATGCAGCCACAAAACAGCATGCCTTGTTCGGCATCTTTGCACCGTCGTTAACCGGTTTTTTTTCGATTCCTTGGCGTGCGTGCAGCTCGGAGGGCCATCATGGACGATTTTACTGGGAAGAAGGGATTCCACGGGCGCAAACGTCCAGGCCCGCACACCGTCGGGCAGGCGCAGTGCAGCTCCTTCCGCTCCCGGATCTACGGCGGCGACACCAACATCAACGCGCCCTACGCCGCATCTCTCCGGGCCAACTGCCCCCAGTCCGGCGGCAACGGCAACCTGGCGCCGCTGGACACGACGACGCCCAACACCTTCGACAACGCATACTACACGGACCTCCTATCCTAGAAGGGGCTCATGCACTCGGACCAGGTGCTCTTCAACAACGACACCACCGACAACACCGTCCGCAACTTCGCGTCGAGCGCGGCAGCCTTCAGCAGCGCCTTCACGACGGCCATGATCAAGATGGGCAACATCGCGCCGCTCACCGGGGTGCAGGGCCAGATCAGGCTCAGCTGCTCCAAGGTGAATTCCTGATTGACGTACATGTTGGCAGCTCGCCGGCACGGCACGTCAATGAATAAGTTCCCAGAAGCAGTAGCCAAGACCAATTATAGCACTTAGCAACCCTACCCGGTCATGGGCTACTCGGTGCATGCTGTGGTGCTTGAAGACCTCAAGTTTGAAATGCGCACCGGGTTTTCGAAGCCTGAGGTTCAGGCATGCTAGAGAGATTGCACTAGCTAAACTAGGTCTGCAATGTATTGGTGCCCATGCTTTAATGTGGGAGGATGATTACTGTCCAGCGGTTGTTGCTGATCATGTAAAAGGTGACATGCCCACGTCTTAACAAAGCTTTGGTAGATCAATTATGTACCAGCACTTGAAACGTGTGTTTTTAGAAACCGCTTAGAGCATCTCCAACAACCACGCCAAAAGACACGCGCGGGGGCTAAACTGGGCTTTTAGCGCGCGCGGCCCGTTTTCGCGCGCTCCAGCGGTGGAGGCAAACTAGCGCGCGCGGGAGAAAGCGGCAGCTGGTGCGGTAGCCTATAAAATGCGGCGCTTGCCACACGCTCCACCACACTGCCACGCGCCCTTCGCCTCGCCACCTCGCCGCTTCCAAGCTTTCTCGCCGCTTCCAGCGCCCCGCCACCACCGCGCCACCATGCCACCGCGCCGCCGGGGATCTTCGGGCTACCGCGGCGTCTGCGAGCGCCCCAACGGCTGGTACTCCGCCTAGATCCGGTCCGGCGACGTCCGGCTCGGCCTCGGCTCGTTCCGGACCACGCACGAGGCGGCCCGCGCGTACGACGCGGCGTCATGGCGTTTGGAGAGGCCGCCGTCGCAGATGAACTTTCGGGACGTCTACACGCGCGAGCAGGCGTAGCGCATCGCCCCTCCGCCTCGTCTGATCACGGACCAGGACCATGCGGACCATGTTCGGCTGCAGCGCCGCCTCCTCGTCGCTGAGGAGGAAGAGCGAGCCATGGCGGAGTGGCACCGGCGCCACCCGGAGAACATCGCCGCCGAGAACGCCTTCTGGGCGGAGGGGACGGTAAGGCACCGCGCAGAGCGTGCCGACAGGCGTCGGCGCAAAGCACCGGCCTTATCGCAGTGCGATATCGTCGAGGCGGGCGGCACGTTGATCTTCTCCCCTAACGATGACCGGTGGGATGACATGTGGCTCGATACCTCGGACAACACACCGAGGATGATGATGATGATGGTGATGATGATGACGGCTGGAAGTAGGTTTTTAGTTGCACCGTAGTTTTATCAAGTTGCACCGTAGTTTTTCTATCTAATTGCACCGTAGTTCTATCTATCTATGCTTCAGAAACTATGTAAAATATTTTTGTATCCTTTTTATCTATGCTACTATGTATCATTTTCTATCTATGAACAAAGTTATCAAAAAAAATGTTTGTGCGAGAGTGCGCGCTGCATTTTAGCGCGCATGCTAAAGCTACGCACGCGCTGCAGTTTAGCGCGGCTGCTGGAGCCAGCGCTGTGCGCGTGCCAAACCTGACGATGGGCGCGCCATAAACCAGATTTTAGCGCGCCGCGCGTTCGGCGCCTGTTGCAGATGCTCTTATAGATCAGTCAACTGATTTTTCTTTTCAAGTTTCAGTCACTTTGCTCTCAACCTTCGACAGGGTGTTTGGCAGCTTGGGAGATTGGAGCCGGTGGGAATTCGAACATGAAGTTATTTTCTCGAACAGGGAATTGCCGGGAGGCTGGGGCCTGTTTTTGTTTTTGTTTTTGTTTTTTGCTTTTATTTTTGTATGTTTCTTTATAGTTTCATACAAAAAACAATCTACATAAAACATTTGGAAAGTGGTGAACAAGTATTGGAAAAATGTTCATTAAATATTTCAAAAAATTTGAACAAGTATTTGAAAAATATTAACCAAACATTTAGAAAATGTTGAACATGTACAAAAAACATATATAATTTCACCAGAAGTTCTATCATATGCATCTTGTTCATCGTGATCGTAATTACATATATAATTTCTGGCCTCGCGAAGGAGAAAGCATCGCTCAAGCTTGGGGGAGGCTTAAGTCAATGTTATATTCATGCCCCAATCATGAGCTCTCTCGGGAAATGATTATTCAGAATGCTACAGCCAACCACGACATCCACATCTCGAGCTCAAAACTTTGTTGTTGCTCTGTGTTGCATAATCAATTGACACATCCCATATTGTCAGACAACTGAAAATAGTAAAACCGGTAAAGCAAAGAAACATAAGCATAAGATTTTGCCTCCTCCAATAACTAATAAGTTAGAGAGTTTTACATTTGGCACGATTACACAAAAACACTCACTCTCTTGGTATGATTTTTCCCAAAATGCTTGGCACCGAAGTGGACCAAAGGGTGGCTTCGTGCATGATGTTGGCGAGAAGAATAGGCATCGGTGCAGACTTGTAGAGGAAAATCTATGCATTGAGCTCGTTCCAAATTGTCCAACATGTGAGTATGGTGAGAGAAGCCATTACCCTCCTATTAGGTATATGCACCTTTGAAATGTCGATCCACCACTCCTTGATGGACCGCACCACATTCCAAAAAGAGGAGTGAATATGAAGTCACTCCTTCACCATGCCCCAAAGCCTAATGGTAAACCGACATGAAGAAACGGGTCACGGTTGCATTCTACCACTTGCAAAGAGAGCACAACACACAATTAAGCCAACTCCGCTTTGCCAACATATCGAAAGTCCAAATCCTTTTGAGAGCCAACCATGCAAAGAATTTGACCTTCATGGGGAGGGGGTGATCTCCAAACTTTGCTCTCAATGACGAAGTTAGTGAAACCAAGATATTGGGCCTTGTAAGTAGTTGTCGCCCAGTAGTCCCACTAGACGTATGCTTCCATATGATGCCGTCATCCATTTTTCGTCGAGTTGGATTTCACGCAAGTTTACCCAAAGAGAGATGCTTTGGTGAATACGGCATAAAGTCCATTGAGCGGGAAGCTTTATTTATGGCTTCTTTCTCGAATCTAAATCACTCACATGAAAGCTGACAAGGCACATTGTTCATTCCATTTTCTCTTTAGTTTGCAACCTGAATAAACGATCAAAGGTTAAGTCTAGACATTTTGTCTGAATCGATTGACTCATGTGATGTGTTGTTGACTTTATTATTCTTTTTTTTGCTACAGGTACATGCAACATGGGGCCCCATTCTTTTGTTGTTGGTGCCATTGAGATTTATCAACCATTGCTGAAATGTTACTTATCAAAGTCACTGTCAAAGAACAAGAAGCAGTCTCTTCGTACTAAGAGAAGAGCCTCTACCTTGTTGGTGACATCTTCGGGATCTATATGCATCACTAGCCTGTTTTTGGTAATCGTCTCATCTCTAGATATATTTCCAGTTGATGATTATCTAGAGGAACATGTAAGATGGAGTCCCCAAATTCCTACCTAGTTTTCCTTATTGAGATTGCTTTCTACAAGTCAGGCTCCTCTGGCCTTTGCCAAAATGTCAATTTAGATTATTGATCCCCTCCTGGAGATATAGTAGCAAGTCGGGGAGATTGTCTGACCTCTACTGCTGCTCTATATAGTTTTTGCGAAATATGCTTTTATTGTGGGCTAGATCAGTTTCTGTGTATATGGATCATTGGCAGACTACTTGCTTTCTGGTAGACTCTTTAGTAATAATTTCTCGCAAAACTGAAGCACCCCAAAGTTGGTGAGTGCAAGCCAATGATTTTCAGTTACTGATGTAGGCTAGACAGTGTCAGTCAATCAATGTTCTATGCACCATTGTAGTATTTTTTTGGGTATTCAAAGTAGTGAGAAACCAAGACACAATTCATTTTGAGAGAATGGTGTCCGGCGAGTGAAACTGAGATTTATCTACTAATTTTCTGATCAGATGTATTCTTGGTCTCCTTACAGTGAGTCGTACGGCTCCAGTGGGGCTGCAAGTACATGCTTGTCTTGTTTTTCCTTGTAGTACGGTCAGCTGTTAATGTTTCTTGTTGAAGTTGATATCATGTGTTTCACCTTTTGCTGAAATATCTGCAGTAGGAAATCTCATACATAGCCATAGTCTCTGTTTATTGGCTCTTTCCAATTCCATTGTGGCTCAGTTGCTTTTTCGTGTGGCTTAGATTAGTAATCAACATCTGCATGGCTTTTTCTTGAATCTAAACTGCTCACTTGAAGGCTGACAAGCCACCCTGTTGTTTCAATTTACTCTTTTGCTAAAGGATTTTGTTTCAATCGATTGTTTCATGCGATGTGTCAAATTGTTGTTGACTTTATTCGTGTGTTGTGCTTGAGATACATGCAACTTGGGGCGAATGTCTGAGCCATTGTTGGTGTTGGTGCCATTGAGATTGATTGCAATGATGTGGT
The DNA here is from genome assembly GCF_002162155.2 of Triticum dicoccoides. NCBI lineage: Eukaryota > Viridiplantae > Streptophyta > Magnoliopsida > Poales > Poaceae > Triticum > Triticum dicoccoides. Next base: position 110,514,386 of record NC_041383.1, read on the forward strand.
TACCCAAAAGATCGTGAGTCACCAAGGAGAGAAGTACCCAGTTTTTGAATCATCATATTGTAAAATGGCAAAACTAGCCGGATCGTGCAACTTGTGCTTTTGTTTGTTTTCCGCCGAAATTGTTGGAAGCTTGTGGTACTGAACTTGTGTTGAAATTGATGTTGATTACTCATTGTTTGTGTGTTGTCCCTAGTTGTGGACTTTGCAATGCAATAAAATTCTTCAACCAGAGTGGCATGCCATGATCTATGTATGCTTTTCTACTTATTTTATTTGATTTGCTGCTTGGTTCATTTTGGAAATGTGAACACTGATTGTTTCGGCCGCAATGTCTGCAGTAGGTCATTCATGCACACCCTGAGCAGAGCATGCCAATGGGTTGAGATTTGGACGAATAAAACTATGCTTTTTTTCTTCACTCTATGTAACCGACATAGATCAAACACTAATTCATCTAGATTTGGTTTGGTCTACAGTGATTGGTCCTAAGAAATAACATGTCCAAAAACAAAAACCCTAACTAAAATGATTATTGGTATTTAGTACTACCTTTGTCCCAGATTATAAGAACGTTTATTCTGGGATAGAGGGAGTATGAAATAGTCACGTATTGTCGTTCTCATCAAGTCAAGGTTAGCTACCTACTCCATACTCATTTGTGCACTCGATGCATGCATGCATGTTACATACGCATCTCTTCAATCTAAATGTACGTATGTCTACATAGCGTATATTGGCGTTTTGTCATCTTTTTTTCTTTTCTTTGAGACATGTCTCTCTTTTATTTACTGACCTTGACGATGATTACCGACCTTGACCACGAACAAAGCAAGGCCCAACCACCACAAGTTGACTAGGCACTAGCCAGGTTTCAGGCATATAAAGCCTCTTCTCTCTCTTTGTTATTCAACACAATATTCTCCTCGATGTTCTTGGAGTTCTGTTTGATGTAATCTTCTTTTGCGACGTGTTTGTTGGGATCCGATGAATTCTGTGTTTATGATCAGATTATTCATGAATACTGAGTCTTCTCTGAACTCTTTTATGCATGATTATTATAGCTTTGTATTTCTCTCCAATCTATCGGTTTGGTTTGGCCAACTAGATTGATTTATCTTGCAATGGGAGAGGTGCTTTATGATGGGTTTAATCTTGCAGTACTCTATCCTAGTGACAGAAAGGGAAATGCCAAGTATTTGTATTGTTTCCATTAAGGATAAAACGATGGAGTTTATTCATATTGCTTCAATTTACTTTGGCTACATCATGTCATCTTGATTAAAACGTTACTCTGTTTTTATAGCTTAATACCCTAGATGCATCCTAGATAGCAGTCGATGGGTGGAGTAATAGTAGTAGATCCAGGCAGGAGTCGATCTACTTGTCTCAGACGTGATGCCTATATACATGATCATTGCCTTGAATATCGTCATAACTATGCATTTTTCTATCAATTGTCCAACAGTAATTTGTTTACCCACCGTACGCTATGTGTTCGAGAGAGAAGCCTCTAGTGAAAACTATGACCCCCGGTCTATTTTTATTATTTATAAAATCCAAAATACCCTGTTGCATTTATTTTATTTTAATTCATTTTGTATTTTATCTTAGCTATCTACCACTACGAGATTTGATCCTTGCAAATAACAGTGAGGGGATTGGCAACCCCCTTGACCGCGTTGGGTGCAAGTATTTTCTTTTGTGTGTGCAGGTGCTGCTAACGAGGTTCTGTGTGATTTTCCTACTGGATTAATAACCTTGGTTTTTAATTGAGAGAAATACTTATCTATAATGTACTGCATCATCCTCTCTTTTTCGAGGAAATCCAATGCAGCTGACAAGTGGTATTGACTGGCAAGACGATATGACACTACAATGAAGATCGTGATGCGTGGAGTGACTGGAGTGTTTTAACCCTTGGCCGAACAATTTAGGAGTTGCATTGTAGCTCCAATGGGGCCACGATCATCCGTCGACAAATAAAAATTGACCAATTTTTAATACACAATGAGCACTTCTAAATACACGGAGAAGATTTATGAAAATACGCTAGAACACAAAATTTAAAACATGAAAAGGATTTTTTGCATCTTATATATCGAAATAGTTCATCCTCACTACCTCTATTATCTTTAACATGCACACATGTTACCTCATCAAAGGTCCAAAACAACATGCATGAGATTTTTTTTTCATTATTAGTTGATTTCATGGAGACATCTCATCTCATCACACATGCCACCCCGTCAAAGATCCACTCAGCATGCTTGGGAAAAAGTTTTTTACTATATTATGTCACTTATACTCAAATATAATACAATCAAATTAGTGAAATATATTGTAGTCGATTCCCGCAACAACGCTGGACTATCCTCTAGTTTATACAGATAAGTTCAAACTTTTTCAGAAATATTCATGTAATTTTGAAATAGATATACATTCAACCAAGAAGTGTTCACATTTTAATAAATAAAATAATCTTTTTATGCTTAAATAAAACGCACTAGAAAGCAGACGACAAAACCAAAAAAAAAAACCGAGTGAACTCAAAGTAATAATGCTTGTGAAGCAACAACAACGTTGAACTGGCGGGCCTTGACGGTGCAGTGTGCGTCACAGCTCCTATATGACGCCAAAAGAGTGATATAGGAGGAGCCCTCCGCTTCGCCGGTTAAGGCGCAAATTGGAGAGCTAGCGCTCACGCGCGGTTGCTCGCAGGCTCAGACTCCCGCAGCCAAATGTGTTACCCTCGGTCGCTTGCATGTTTTTTAAACATAGTAGAGACACAGACGCTTATATATACGCATATACGATCACCTCTATCAAAACAAGCGTGCACATGCTATGTTAATAGGCATCTGCGAGAGACTAAGCCGGCACATCATTTTAAGATTAACGAAGTCGGCACTGATGCCTTCATAGTCGACATAACTGTCTCTTCTCACTGAATGAGATTGAGCTTGCACTTTTTTTTTCTGACCCATAGGGAGCTCGTTATAGGCCACTACATAGATTTTTATCCTTGAGAGCACATGTGGAAACAAACTAGTTTTAAAAACTCGGCTACGATTTTCCATAATTTAAAATTTTCATGATTTCATATAAAAAAATCATGAATTTGGGAAAATAGTGATTTTTTTCAAAAAGGTCTATGAATTTTAAAATTTCATAATTTTTTTGATTTTTTCATGAATTTGATATGTTCATGAATTCAAAAAATGTTGTCAATTTTAGAAATCACATGAATATGAAAAAGGTTTATGAATTTGAAAAGGTCATGAGTTCTAAAAAACCTCATGTAATTTTTAAAATCATTAATTGGAAAATGTTCACGGATTTTTAAAAATCCATAAAAAATCTAAAATAAAAAAAACTGAAAGCCGAAAATAAGAAAATTTAATAACCAACCAAAGCTTCTAGAAACTGTCCAAAACTGGGGAGCTCCTAACGGGCGCCTTATGCGTCGGCTGAGGCAAAGGGCGCCCATACAGCAGCATGCTAGCGGGCCGGCCCATGAACACGCTGACAGTGTAAAACGTATTTACAGCGCGAAAAACCACCAGCAAAAATGCGATGAACATGCTGACAGTGCAAAACATATTTACAGCGCGAAAAACCACCAGCAAAAATGCGATCTCATGAGGTATCAAACCTGCGCCGATTTTCTGAAGTGCATGGTTCGCTAACCACTAAAGCTAGTACACCCATGTGAAAGTTTTCAACGCTAACGTATTAAACCAAACTATAGCCGCACTATTTAGAAAAAGATGACATTTTTGAAAAAGAATATGAAATTTTTTTGAATGTCCACAGATTAAAAAAATATCACAAATTAGAAAAAAAGTTCATGTATTAAAAAAACTTCACCGATTTTCAAGAAAGTTCACAAATTTGAAAAAAGTTCATCGCATTTGAACGAAAGTTCATTGATTCTCTAAAAAAGTTCATCGACTTTGAAAAACATTCATCAACTGTAAAATAAGTTCATTAAATTTGCAAAAAAGTTCATCATTTTTTGTCAAAAAGTTCATAAATGGGCAAAAAGTTCATATGATTTCGGAAGAAAAGTTCACAAATTTTTAAAAAAGTTTGTCGATTCTGAAAATCAATTCATGAATTTGGAAAAAGTTCATGGATTTTGGAATAAGTTCAACGTTCTTTAAGAAATAAAAGGGGCATTGATTCTTTAAAAAAACATAAATTACAAGGGCACAAAAGCCTCTCACGACCTAGAGAATGAATAGAAGAGGCGAAAGAAACATTTAGGCGCACAAGTGGTATCTAGTCAAACTGGTAATTCGGTGCTAACTCGACCAACAGATCCCTTGCAAGCACACCCTTCTTTTCGCTCGCTCCAGATTTGAATGGAAAAAAAGAAAGACGGGCTGTCCCAGCACCGTGTGGGGGTGTGCGCCCGTTTCTCGTTTGTGAGAATTGAAGAAGCGGGCGCCGTTTAGGATTTGCCCCAAAACTGTTCAAAAGCTTGGAGCTTCTGAAAAACAGAAGCAGTTCCGCCACGTATTGTGCGCTGGTGCACTCACAGAAGCACTTTTTTTTTCTGCGTGTATTCTTGTTTTTATGGATTTTGCTTGGTTTTTTCATAGGTTTTTTTTCCTTGTGTGAAGCACATTTGTGCTTCTTGAAAAGTGAAAAGTATAATTATGCTTCAACATGAAGCACAACTGCGCTTCCAGTAAAGAAAAAGACACGAAATTATGCTTCCAATTTTTTTGTTTCTATTTTTTCTCTAGTTTGATTTTTGTCCGATTTTCAATTTTTGGCTGGTGGTTATTTTACGAGAAAAACTGTTCGTTCAAACTTATTAACATGTGATTTAGTTTTAAAATTATCGACGCGATAAACGCAACGGCGAATATGATTTGTGATTCAGACACACGGTTCAAGAGAATTTATTTTAAAATAAATCTACGAATAAAAGCACAAAACATCCTAGTTGTGACAAATGTCGCAAACGCAGTGTACCATTTGTCACCGTTAAAGGAGTTAGAAGTGACCTTTGCAAAGAGGACCCTTTAATTACTGCTTTCGCAGGAGGTCTCCTTGTCCGCGTGACCAGTGTGAAGCACTACACACACACTCTCTCTGAAAGGACCAAATGCCTTTTTTTTGAGAAAATCATCAAATCTATTATAAAAGTTCACCGGAAGCACAAAACATCTGATACGTCTCCATCGTATGTATAATTTTTTATTGTTTCATGCCAATGTTATGCAACTTTCACATACTTTTGGTAATTTTTATATAATTTATTGAAATAACCTATTGATCCAGTCCCAGTGCCAGTTTTTGTTTTTTGCATGTTTTTTGTATCACAGAAAATTCATATCGAACGAAGTCCAAACGCGATAAAAACTTACGGATAATTATTTTATAATTTTGTAATTTTTGGGAGGTGGAATCAACGTAAACGGAGGACCACAGTGAGCACAACCCACCGGGGCGCGCCTGGGGGCCCAGGCGCACCCTGGTGTATTGTGCCCTTCTCGAACGTCGGTTGGAGCCCTTCTTTTGGCTCAAGAAAGATAATTTATGGAAAAAATTGTGTACAAATTTCAGCGCAATCGGAGTTACGGATCTCCGGGAATTTTTGAAACCGTGAAGGGCCAGATCTGGGGAGCGCGAAATAGAAGAGAACAGAGAGGGAGATTCAATCTCGAAGGGGCTCCTGCCCCTCCGCCACCATGGAGACCATGGACCAGAGGAGGAACCCTCCTCCCATCTAGGGGGGAGGCCAAGGAAGAAGAAGAAGGAACCCTCCTCCCGGTGGCGCCGAAGTGCCACCGGGGCTAGGATCATGACGACGATCTACACCAACAATCTTGCTATCGTCAACACCAACTCTTCCCCCCTCTATGCAGTGGTGTAATACCCCTTCTCCCCGCTGTAATCTCTGCTTAAACATGATGCTCAACTCCATATATTATTTCCCAATGATCTATGGTTATCCTATGATGTTTGAGTAGATCCGTTTGTCCTATGGGTTACTCGTGATCTTGGTTGGTATGCTTGTATATTTTATTTATGGTGCTGTCCTACGGTGCCCTCCGTCTCGCGCAAACATGAGGGGCCCCACTGTAGGGTGTTGCAATATGTTCATGGTTTGCTTATTGTCAGTGATGCGGGGGATGACAACATCCTAAATGCGGATAAGTGGGTCATAATGTATGTGAGTAAAGAGGACCTTATAGTTAATGCTATGGTTGGGTTTCACGACCTTAATGATATTTAGTAGTTACGAATGCTTGCTAGAGTTCCAATCATAAGTGCATATGATCTAAATAGAGAAAGTATGTTAGCTCATGCCTCTCCCTCGTATAGAATTACAAGAATGATTACCGGTACTTGTTATCGATTGCCTAGGGACAAATGACTTTCTCGTTGACAAAAGCTATCCACTTTTATTACCTCGCAATTTATTCATAGTTTTATTCTCACAAAGTACTCGTAGTTTTATTCTTACAAAATAGTTTCATACTTGTTTTAGGTAAAGCAAACGTCAAGTGTGCGTAGAGTTGTATCGATGGTCGATAGAACTTGAGGGAATATTTGTTCTACCTTTAGCTCCTTGTTGGGTTCGACACTCTAATTTCTCGAAGAAGGCTACAAACGATCCTCTATACTCGTGGGTTTTCAACATCCGAAACATAATAAAAATTATATCAAGATTTCAAGACCACCGAACAAATACTACTGCCAGTAGAATGAGCCGCCGGCGCGTTGTTGTCACCGCTCCCCTACCAGAGTCAGCTTAACCTTGTTGATAACAGCCGGGAAGTCTTCGTGCACGTGCACCTAAGAGCATCTCCAGCCGTTCGGCCCCCAGGACCCCGAAAAAGCGCCATCTGGTGCCGAACTGGCGCATACTATAAGCGCGGGGGCGATTGCGTTCCCAGTCGTCTCCCCCACATTGCCCCCAACTTGGCGTAAACTCGGCGATTCAATTCGAATTCGGCACAAACTCGGCGATTTTTCATTCAAATTTGTATGAAGAAACAGAAATGAAACGAACTACCCCTAAGCCTACTACGCCGCCGCCTGCTTCCTACATGCCGAGGAGACTATAAAACCGGGTGTAGTCGCCGCCGTCTCCATTGTCGTCGTCGTTGTCGCCGTCGTTGCTGTCGCCCTACGCGTAGGAGCCTCCACCGCCCCTGCTTCATCTCTGACCAGGGTCGCCGACACGCGGGGGGTTGGACGGCCCGGGCGCGTCCTCCTCATCGCTGTCGAGGACAACAAGGCCGCCCTTCTCGTGACGGTGACGCCGAGCCTTCATCTCCTCGTATGCCCGGCGCTGGTGTGCCACCTGCTCGCGGACTAGTCCTCCTTCACCCACTTGAGGGCGGTCTCATCGGCGGCGGCCATCGTCGCGAGCTCGGGGGAAACCCTGGCTCGGTCTTCGGCCAGACTAGGCGGAGGGAAGGCTGGGACGGGCCACCCTCATTGATGACGAGGGCGCCGTTGTGGGTGCGGCGCCTAAGCGGCGTCTCCTACGGCTCTGGCTTGACGGGGTGTAGCGCCGGCGAACCGGAGCCCGACGACGAGGAGGTCGCCGACCCCATTCGCCGCGGCGTCCAGGAGCTGCCATGGCGGTGAGAGAAGGACGGGCGTGCCGGGTACTCGAGGCATGGTGTGTTGCCAGTCTCGATGTAGTCGAGGACGACCTCGAGGGTACGGTCGGGCACACCCCACCGTTAGCGCCGCCCGTCGGTGTTGTATCGGCCGCGGGGGACGGTCCCATTGGTTATGCGATCTGCTCTTCATGACAGCGCTCGAAGAACATCCTCCATAGTGTGTGGCTGTCGGCGGCGTACCTCGGCTCACTCCCCTGCGCCTCCGGCATCGATGAATGGATCCGGGCGATCTCAGCCCGCCGTTCAGTCCCGGTGGGCACCGACGGTACCGGGACTCCGCCGGCGCTCAATGTCCACGTGCCCAACACCCGCATGTCTGCGGGTGCCGGATAGTTGGCCTTATAGAGGAGGCGCGCCTCGGGCTCATGGAGATGGCGGCGGCCGAAACCGTTTGCCGCCGTGGCGTCGCCGGGATATCGCTCAACCATTGCTTGTCGGTGGGGGAGATGGGGGAGAGTTGAGGTGAGAAAGAAGGCGAGTTGTGACGACTGCGGCTTTCACCGGTGGGGAGGCTGGCTTTTATAGCCGAAGCTGGCGGTGAGAATCTGCATGCCGGGCAACGCGTGGCGGGAGCGGGCGAGAGCTATTTTTTTTAAACAATACATTTTTTTATAAAATTTGAAAAATAATATACAGTTTTAAGAAATTACATAAATAATACGGGGTTGGCTTCCTGTAAGCCAACTGGTGCTAGTCGGCCAGCGGCAAGCCGAATAGGGGTCAATCGGCCACCGGTAAGCCGATTAGTGGCTGGGCCATCTGACCCACGACCAGTCGGCCAGGTTGGATGCAATCGTTCGAGGGGAGGCCGACAGGCCGGCCTCTCGGCTTCAAGTAAGCCGATAAGTGGCTGGATGGATGGGGTGCTGCGTGTGTGATCGATGGATGGCTGCGTACGTGGGCTGATTGATTCCAATATTGTATGTGTGCTTAACTAGTACATGGGCTGATTGATTTCAGTATTGCATGGCCATGCATGCACGTGTAGATGCATGACAAAACCACCTACGATGCGTACTAGCACAGGATCATGACTTGGTACAGCACTACAGCCAGTGCGTATGCGCATGACCTGTCTGGGTTGTACGTGGTCCAGGACCAGGTGTAGTGGTGTATATACAATACATCGAATATGTGTACAACGGCCGGCCGCATACGCATACACGAGTACCCGAATACCCGTATGCCTGACTAACCCCTGGACTCGCACATATATAATACTGGAATCAATCAGCCCACGTATGCCCACGCAATCATCCATCGATCACACACACGCAGCACCCCATCCATCCAGCCACTTATCGGCTTAGAGCATCTTCAACAGCTGCTGAACGCACCGCGTGCAAAAAATGGCTTTAGCGCGCGCCCATCACCTGGTTTGGCGCGGTGCGTAGCGCCAGCTCCAGCCGCCGCGCTAAAATGCAGCGCGCGCGCTCCAGCAGGCGCGAAAAAATTGCAGCGCGCGCGCTCATTCTACAAACTAGGATATAGGAAAGCATAGAAACTAGATAGATTGCATAGGATTTTAAACGATACAAAGATACTTTACATCGGAAACATAGATTGCATAATTTAAAAATGACAAACGATAAAAAACTAAATAGATAGCATAAAAAACTACTCTAAGTCGCTATCTACATCATCACCATTATCATCCTCGGCGGTGTCGTCCGAGGTCGATAGCCATATGTCCAACCAACAATCATCCTCGGGGGTGAAGATCGTCCTACGACCTGCTGCAACGAGATCGATCTGCTCGTTCGCCAACGCCTTCCGCCGACGCCTGTCCAACCGCGCCTCGCGGCGCCTTCGCGTGTCCTCCTCGCGACGCCTTGCCCAGTAGGCTTGCTCGTAGGCAACGTCCTCCGGGTGGCGCCGGCGCCACTCCGCCATGACCCGCTTGTCCTCCTGGGCGACGAGGAGGTGGCGCTGCCACTCGGCGTGCTCCGCACGGTCTTGTGCCATGTTCAGACGAGGCGGCGGGGCGACGTCGAGCGCCTGCTGGAGTGTGTACACGTCTTGGAAGTTCATCTGGCCGCGCGGCCGGCCCAGGCGCCACACCGCCGCGTCGTACGCGCGGGCGGCCTCGCGCGCCGTCCCGTACGTGCCGAGGCCGAGCCGGAGATCGCCGGAGCATATCTCCGCGTAGTAGCCGCCGTTGGGGCGCAGGCGGACGCCGTGGTAGCCGGACGCTCCTCGGCGGCGCGGCGGCATGGCGGGGCGCTGGAGCGGCGCGGCGGTGGCGGGACGCTGGAGCGTCGCGTGGCAGAGAGGGAAGGAAGAAGAGGCGTGGAGAGGCGCGTGGCGCGCGCCGCACTTTATAGGCGCGCCGGAAGCGGTGCGCAAAAATTGAGGCGCGAGCTGGCGCCTTTTCGCGCGCGCGCGCGCAAATGATTCCCGCGCGCGCGATTATCCCGCCACCGCTGGAGCGCGGCAAAACGCCCCGCGCGCGCTAAAAGCTGCTTTTACCGCGCGCGTGCGTCGTTTCGCGCGGTTGTTGGAGATGCTCTTACCAGAAGCCGATTGGCCGGCCTATCGGCCTCCTCTTGGCCGACTACATCCAACCTGGCCAACTGGTCGTGCGTCGGGTGGCCCAGCCGCTAATTGGCTTACCGATGGCCGACTGGGCCCTACTCGGCTTGCCGCTGGCCGACTGGCTCCAGTCGGCATACAGGAGGCGCGGCCGTATTGTTTTTGTAATTTTTCAAAATCGTATATTATTTTTCAAATTTTATAGAAAAAATGTATTAATTTAAAAAATTTAGCCTGGCGAGACGCGCGTCGCGGCGCCTTCACAGCGCCGCCCATGAGGAATCAATGGAGGCTGACCGGCGCGGCAGCCTTGGCATTGATTCCCGCGGGAACCGAGGCGATGAGGACGACGAAGTAGCGTGTCGCTGACTCGGCGGGTCCATTCCCGTTCGTGCCAAAAATTGATTTCCCCGGCGCCCCCGTCCCCCAGCGTGCCGAGTTCGGCCTGGGTCCGCCAGCGCCAGTTTCGGCCCAAACCGGCAAAAAACGGGCTCCTGGGGGCGCGACTGGGCCGTTTTTTGGGCACCGGCGCTGAAAAACGGTCTGAGGGGCCTGTTGGGGACGCGGCTGGAGATGCTGTAAGGACTAGCGCCCTGGAGTCACAGTCGTCACTATTGAATCCTTGCATAGATCTGAAGCACCTGTCACCAAATCTCGCCATGAGAAACCCTAAGTTCACCGCCCCAAGGTGACAACAGTCCATGGCGGCATGGTGGATCCCGGCCTTTGCCGGCGAGAGAGCTCCGTTTTTAGATGTTCCTTCGAATTTTGCTAGGGTTGGTGTCTTGCTCAGGAAGACGAGACGGTGGCGGCTCCCTAAAGATGGAATAAGGTTCACCCGCCTAGCCCCCGTCTCGGCGGTGCGTCTAGCATCGTCGGTGGGCGTGTGGAGGTGTGTCTCCGGCGGATCTGTCCTTGGTAGATTTGCTCAGATCTGGTCGTAGTTCATCTATGTTCATGTGGCTTCAGGTTGGATCCTTTCAATCTACGCTATTCTTCAATAGCGACAGTTACTGTTTTGGTCCGCTGGTCCTATGGGGCCTTAGCACGACGACTTCCTGACTGTCTACTACAACAAACTTTGCCCCGCTCTGGCGAGGGAGGGGCAATGACGACGGCACACCTTCGGTTCGCTTCAGTGATTGTAGTCGTCGCTAGGTGGTCTACGGATCTGGATGTAATTTTTGTTATTTCTGGTGTTCGTTATACTGTCATGATTGAAGATGAATAGATTAAAAGTTTTCTCGCAAAAAAAAAGACGGTCTTCTTTTGTTTTGTTACATGGTTTGAAAGGACTGCCTACAAGTGTAGATTGCTCGTGCAAGTACTCTCTTCCTCAGGCGAATAGTCATGGTACCTTACATTACCAGACAATCATGGGGCTCTCACTCACTAAATGACACACGGCCGGCACAAGCTCGGCAGTGGCCACTCATTGCGAGATCAGAGGCGCCAATCGAGCCAAACGATCCGGTTTGAATTCCTCAGTTGCTTCCAAAAGCGGCCACAAGATGACCACTTGCCGGCGGCCAGCCACCCCTGAAACCGACGTGTGCCCAACCCACGCATGCACGCTCGCCGGTAGTGCCACACACACTAGCTAGCTCTCCTTCCATTCGTAGATAGCTGCAGTTTGCCGGCGTGAATGGCGAGAGGTCGATCCTTGGACCCATACGGCTCAGACAGGATCACGGGAACTCGCTCGCCACCTTCCGCGCTCCGTTGAAAATGAGAGCGCCCCGACGATGCCGTAGCTCTCGCACGCACGGAAAACTCAGTAGGAAGCTGCTGACTGGCATCGGATAAGAGGACGAAGCTACTGGTATCATACGAAAATCCAAATACGTACAGATCAGGAGCACCAAATACAAGTAGGCGTACAGCGCGGCAGGTAGAAATTTCTGGACTTCGGAGGCCTAAAAGTTGAACACGATGTTTCAGCTGTTCAACCAGAAGCTCACGCACGGCTCAATTTTCAAAATAAATACTCCCTCCGTCCCAAAATTATTGTCTTAGATTTATCTAAATACGGATGTATCAAGTCACGTTTTAGTATTAAATACATCTGTATCTAGACAAATCTAAGACAAAATGTTTGGGACGGAGGGATATTAGCATTGGCATTTACAAGTACCTGAATACATTCAGAATAGTTAACGTACCAAGTGGCCACATGTGCCAAGTAGTAGACGATGGAGGAGCCCTTTTTTGTTGCTGCGCGCGGTGTCACTACCGCACCCACTATCCACTAGTCACGAGAGGATCATTCTATTTTTGACAAGATCTGACAATTTTCGCGTCATGCCAACCGAGCCGTCGTCGTCGGTCGTCGCTGCTTCTGTCCGCTCCCGTGGAAAATTTCGAGAACAGAACGAGCAGGGCCGCGTGCTGAAAACGAACGGATTATGGATCCATGCATGCATGTTTGGTGCGAGATCGTCCTCCGTCCCCGTTGTTGAACGGATGGATTGTTTTGCAATGTTTGCTTTTGCAAACTGACAGAAAATATTTTGAAACAGTTTTGCCAACTGACTATTGGAAAATGTAGTCGGCCGGCCAGCTGTGGCGACGGGTTTAGGGTTTGAAACTCGTTAAACTAGCGACCCTTATTAACAAGCGTTACCCTACTTTTTGGTTCAGTTATGAAGTGTTGCATCGTGTGGGATGAGAGTAAGGGCATCTCCAGCCGTTGGCCCCCCAGGGGGCGTCTAAAAGCGCCGCCTGGGGGTGAGCCGGCGCAAAAAATGGTCCTGGGGCGAGTCGGTCCCCAGCCGTCGGCCCCCAGGGCCGCCCCCAGGCGCGTATTAAAAAAAACGTTCGGCGAAGTTATGATAAAAATTAGTTATATTTCGGCCAACCATGGCAAGTTTCGGCGAAATTTGTCCAAACAATACATTAACCTAATCTAAAGTAAAAGAAAGTGGCTGAAGTCGTCGCCGCCATCGTCGTCGTCGGCCTTCTCCTCCTTGACGCGGGTGCCCCTGCAGGACCCCTGCCCGGCGTCGCCTTGGCGAACAGGCGGCGGCGCGTCGTCGTCGTCGTCGTCGCTGTCGCATAAGACGACGACCCCGCCTTCCTCGCGGCCGCGTCGGCGCTCCTCGAAGCGGCGTAGGGCGGCGCACTGGCGCTCCTTCTCCTTCTCCCGGCGCGCCTTCTCCAACGCGATGGAGTCCTGCCGCGCCCATTCGAGGGCCGCGTCGTCGTCGTCGAACTCCGCGTTCACCGGCGCCAGCCCCGGCTCCGTCTTCACCGGCGCCAGCCCCGGCTCCGTCTTTGGCTTGACGAAGCGCGGAGGAGCCGACGAGGACGAGGCGCGCCGGCCGCCCCCGTTGATGACGATGCCGGCGCTGCGAGTGCGCCGGCCGAGCGGCGTCTCCGCCGCGGGCTCGGCCTTGACGCCGAGCAGCGCCGGAGAGCCGGAGGAATGGGAAGAAGAGCGCGATGAGGAGGAGGAGGAAGAAGCACCGAACCTCCTCGGCGCCCATGGCCCGACGCGTCGGTGCTGCACCGGGGCGGCCACCCTCGCCGGGGGGTACGCCAACGGTGGGTCGTTGCCGCCCTCGAGGTACGTGAGCATGCCCTCGAGTGTGCGGTCGGGGATGCCCCACCAGAGGTGGCGCCCCTCGCTGTTCTGCCGGCCGCTGACCACCGGAGCGCCGTTGGTGGACGCCAAGCGCCGCTGCTGGCGGCGCTGGAAATACGCCGCCCAGGCCGCGTGGTTGTCGGCGGCGTACTGGGGGAGGGAGCGGTGGGCGTCGGCGAGGGACGCGCGCACGATGTCGACCTCCTCGGCGAAGTACCTCGGCTTCGCCACGGCGTCGGGCAACGGGGGAATGGGCACTCCCCCGGCGCTGAGCCTCCACCTCGTTGGCCCGGCGCGCATGTCCGGCGGCGCCGGGATGTTCGCCTGGAACAGGAGCCAGGACTCCTGTTCGCGGAGCGAACGGCGGCCGAAGCCGTTGGCCGCCGCCTCGTCTCCTGGGAAGCGTTCTGCCATGGCGACGGCGGGGTT